>NC_081376.1:14238644-14545631 GCF_030684315.1 Stegostoma tigrinum
CTGTGGGATGGAAAAAAAATGGTACATCACCAAAATTTTGAGACAATGCTGACTGTTTTGCAGTCATTCAATCTACTTAGTCTCTCAAAATGAGAGACACCATGTTGAGTAGTGAGTACAATATTGTTAGCAGAATGAAGTACAAATAAATTACCGTTTTGATTGTGAAGTGGTGTTTGGGACCTTAAATAGCTGAAGGGATGAAGTGAAAAGGCATGGGACTGAGTACGACAAGTGAATTAAAAATGGGCCAGGGTATTGTGGAGAGAACAATCTCACGTTTTGAATGGTGTGAAGGGGTGGGAAAACTGTATTTAGTGATAGCATTGTGCTATGAGTGGCTGTAGTGTTGAAAGTTATCCATGATCTGATGAAGGCCAAGGTAGGGGAAATCTGTCCTATTTGTGGTAAGGAAGGGTAGGATATAAGTACTGAGAAATGGAATAGATTTTGTCAAGATAGAAAGGAACTTATCAGAAGCACTTTTATGGGAAGTGCCATTAAAATGGATTGGATAGAAGTATTGGATAACTGGAACAGTCCTTGAAGAGGATAGTGTGGGATCAGGTGTAATTGCAGTAAGAATGGGTGTAAGTGAGTTTCAGATTGATTAACAATCTCTCTTTCCTTTAGAGCTAAAGACAAAAGGTAAGGAATGAAAGAATCTGATGTAAACTATATGAAGATGAGAAGGGTAAACATTGGGAGTAAAGCTGATACTTTTTAGTTCATGGTGAGAGCGGAAAGCATCAAGGTAGTGGAGAAAACGGTGAGGCAGGGGAGCTGCAAAGAACTGGAATGTTGAGGATTGTTACCCGAACTTTCAATATTCTGGTTGCAGTTTTTTCTTGCTTTCCAAATGGTCCTATTTACTGACCATGAAACCACAATCCACACCATGCTTCTGCAAAGCTTCAATAATTATGTGCAAGGAGGAGAAATTTACGTTGTTGGAATTTTGGAATTCCTCCATTCTAAACCTGTTTCTGACATCCACCTTCACCATAGTCCAAACATGGCTCAACGATTAAAAACGCAACTGCTGGTGAGAGTGGGAAAACATTAGAGTTGTGATTGGAAGACTATACGAAAGAGACAGAATCTGAATAAACACAGCAGGCCAAGCAGCATCAGGGGATCAGGGAAGCTCATGTTTCAGGTTTGGACCCTTCCTCAGAAAAAAATCTGAAGAAATCTTTTCTGATGAAGGGTCCAGAACTGAAACGTCAGCTTTCCTGCTCCTCTGATGCTGCTCGGCCTGCTGTATTCATCCAGCTGTACACCTTGTTATCTCAGATTCTCCGATATTGGCAGTTCCTACTATCTCCGGAATCTGAATATCTGCTTCTCCGCTCGTGGTTTGTGTCTACTACACTTGCTGTTTCATTTTAACTAATTATGGATTCCCTCCTTGCTGCTGCATCCAGAGATGGATTCTGTATGGACTATAATACAATACTTTCCAAATGTCCTTCCTGGACTCCAGCGACCTTTACCATGAAGCATGCGCATTGTAGGCAAACAGCTTTTGACTCACTTCAAGAAGGACCTCCTGTTAAGCACAGTGCTGTGTTGCACTCTTGAAACAGATTTTTTGGTTAAAGGAGCGGTGAAGGCAGAAGGGTGGAAAACTTAGATTAGAGGGTGAGGAACAGTTATTCTAGCCAGTCCCATTGCTACAGATTCATCAGTTGCTTTCAAAACGGTGGCTTGATACCAGTGTTCACAAAAGCTTACTTGAGTCTAATTGGATTTGCTTAGTTTGTTTTTGTTCTTTTAAATTTGTATGTTTTGAAAGGTTTCAATCGTGCGCAGTAATGGGTGTTTGGTGATAACTTGGATGGTCCCACAGTTGAACATTTGAGAGGTTTGGCTGGATTTGGGATGTAATGGCATTCTCTGGTTTCAAGGAAAAGACTTGATTTTAAAGAACAAAAACTAACATGGAAATCTTTTTTTGTTCCTTGATTGATTACTCTATTGATAATTTCTATTTAAAAATAATATGCAGACTTAAGATTTTGAATGTAATTTACAATCTGGTGGCTAACTAAAATCTGAACTTTTTAAAAATGAATTCATTCATTCACATGTTGTGGGTGTCACTGGCTAGGCCATTTTTCTTGCAGAAGCATTTACCTTGCAGAAGGTGTTGGTTAGCTGCTGGCTTGAACTACTGCAGTCCAGGTGGCGTTTGGGCATTCATAGTACTGTTATGGAAGGGAGTTGCGAGATTTTTACCAGGTAACGGTGAAGGAATGGCAATCAGGATGGTGTGTGACTTAAAGGGGAATTTGGAGATGATGGAGTTGTCATAAACCTGTTCTTGTCCTTCTAGGAGGTAAAAGTCCGGAGCGTTGAGGGTGCTGTTGAAGAAGCCTTTGTGGGTTGCTGCAGTGTATTTTGTAGATGGTGTACACTGTTGCCATTGTGAATCATGGAAGCTTGGAGTCGGAGATATACAGCACGGAAATAGACCCTTCAGTCCAATTCATTCATGCCAACCAGAGATTCTGTATTAATCTAGTCCCATTTGCTAGCATTTGGCCCATATTCTTCTAAACCCTTCCTATTCATAATCCCATCCAAATGCCTTTTAAATATAGTAACCGTACTGGCCTCAACCACTTCCTCTGGCAGCTCATTCCATTCACGTTCCACCCTCTGTGTGAAAAAGTTGTCCCTTAGGTCCCTTTTATATCTCTTCCTGCACATTAAACCTGTGCCCTTTTTAGCTTTGGACTCCCCACCTGGGGGAAAAGATCTTCCCTATTTACCCTATCCATGCCCTTCATGGTTTTATAAACCTCTAATGTCACTCTGATGCTCCAGGGAAAAGAACCCCAGTTTATTCAGCCTCTCCCTAGAGCTCAAACCTGGCAACATTTCTTGTGAATCTTTGTGAACCCTTTCTAGTTTCACAGCATCCTTCCTATAGAATTGCATACAATACTCCAAAGTAGTCAAACCAACACCCTGTACAACCTCAATACCGTATGAATTCCCAGAGGTGGATGGGTACCAGTCAAGCAGATTGCATTGTCCTAGAGTTGTTGAACTGCTTGAGTGCCTGGTGTGACACTCATCCAGGCAATTGGGTAAGATTACATCACACTCTTAATTTGTTCCTTTGTACGTGGTGGACGTGTTTTGGGAAGACAGGAGGTGAGTTACGTGCCACAGAATTCCCAGCCTCTGACTATTCCTACAAGCACAGTATTTATACAGCTGGTCCAGTTTTGTTTCTTCAGTGATAATCCCAAGTATGTGACAATGGGCAAGTCAGTGATAATGCATTGAATGTATAGAAGGTATGATTGGATTGGAAGAGATGGTCATTGCTTGACAAGTGTATAAGACACTTATGAACCCAAGCCTGAACGTTGGCCAAGCCTCACTCTGTAGACGTGGCCTGTTTTTAGTATCTGCGTCATCATGAATGTTGCTGGATATTGTGTGATTTTTCAGCAAATATCGTCTCTCTGACCTTTATGTTGAAGGGAGTGTCAGTGATGAAGCAGCTTAGGATGATTGAATCTGGGATACAATCCTGAGGAACTCCTGCAGTGATGCCCTGGGACTGCAATGATTGACTTCTGACATATCCAAACATCCTCCTTTATCCTTAATAGGACTTGAAACTGTGAATCCTTCTCAAATTCTCATCATTCTTGCTAAAATTCGTTGATCTCACTGCCTGTCAAATGCTGACTTGGTGTCAAGGGCCATCACTCTTACCTCATCTCTAGAATTCAGCTCTATTTGACCTTACTTGGACCAAGGCTATAATGAGGTCAAGAGCAGGTGGAATCCAAACTGCGTATCAGTGTGCAAATTATTGTAAGTGCAGCTGGATAGCCGTCAATAACCCCTTTCTTCCTTGTTGATGGCTGAGTGTTGAATGATGGCACAGTAGTTGCCTGAGTTGGATGTGTTCTTTTTGTGGAGACAATATACCTAAGCAGTTTTCCACATTGCTGGACAAATGCCAATATTGTGACCGTGACTGTACTGGACCAACTTAACTTGAGGCAGGGCTAACTCTGTCACTGATCATTTATATCGTTTACAGTGAAGCAAATATTACCTTCTAAATAAATTGTAGAATTAAGAATTTGCACGTATGTTACCATGCTATTTTTTAATGTTATTGAGAAGCACTTACAGCATAATCAATGATGATTGATGTCTGCGTGAGTTTATTTTGCTTCTAAGAGAAGTATTGTTAATCATCATCCCCTAACCTGAATGGATTCCAATTATATTGGGAAATTAGAACTGATTTGATTTTATTTTGCTATTTTTCTGCCAATAGGGTGAATCTGTGAAATATTTTCTGGATAATCTTGACCAGATTGGACAATTGGTGAGTCTAATTCCTGTTTTTTCTTAAACAACCAAAGCATAGGGAATTCACCCTTGCTAACTTGAAAGTTGTGATCATAGTGGTTATATGCTGAACCAACTTCTGCATTATGTGGAAGATAATGTGGGCAAAAATCGAGTTGAGACTGTGTTTTGGAATTTCTCCCATTTGATAGGTTAGCTGAATGAGTTTTTGTTTATTTCAGCTAATTGCATTCCTCTGCTTGCTGCCTACCACTTGCATGTAGAGAATTACTTGAATGTGGCAATTTACCACATTTCTGAAGTGCCTCAAGATCAATAAACAATGATCCCAGATGATCTTTTTCAAAAGAACATATCAGCCAATTTGTTCCGAGGAAAGTCTGAGAACAATCCATGAATTCTTATTCAAACACTCAAAAATTATCTCAGTAATATAATGTTATAATTGGTGTTCTTGTCTATTAGGATGATGTAATCGAGTCCAAGTTCTTGAAACTGCAAAACAAATTTTTAGAAAAAGGTATTTGGAAATAATGCTAAATTGGCAGTTTTCATTGTTGAAATTTGCAATTGTTTGTCTGCTTTTCTCCAGAAAATGATCTCCTGCAAGTGTAGCTCTAGAGCTTAGGGCAAGGATTGGATTCCATTGAAATCACATTGAAACAGAGTGAGAATGTGTACTGGGAGGATTTGACGGGCTGATGCAGCAATGTCCGTATCGAACATTGCATTCAGGATTCATTTCATGGTGATTGAATTGGATTACCTGATTTATTGATGGATGTTAAAATAAATTAAATGCCTGTATTGGCAGCTGTATGGGTTGGCATTTGTTTCTAACTTATGTACAAGCTATGATACAACCTAATATATTTCAATAGATGCATGTGAAAGTATAAGTTAAAGCACTTGTGCGATTCCCAGATAACAGATTTGGCTGTTGCAAATGACCTGAGTTACATTAGGAGTGGTGAAATGCTCATCACCTTCAAAAATATATCATGAAATTTACAAAGTAAGTTTTGCAGATGCAAATTGTGGTTAAACTGACACAGGGTTCTATCCAGAAACCCTCCCAGTGGCTGTTTCAAACTGCTGACCATCATTTTAAGTGACAAATTGAAATGCAGAACCTCATTTGTGCTATTCCTGCTCATCATTTTGCATGTAGCGAGAAGCTAGTGCTCCTGGAACTGCCCATTGATGGCATGTGACAGTTGTAACTAAATGCAGCTTCTGCCTTATTAGCTTATAAATGTCAAATCATTCTGTCAATTAATGGACAACGGTAAAGACACAAACCTGCTTCTTTCAGGAGATTCTCATCACCCAGCCTCTGCCTTTTAGATGATGCAAGCAATTGGTGATTAAGCTTTGGTCATGGTGCCACCCTGGTGTCGAGGAAGGAGTTGAAGAGCAGGAAGGAGGAGACTGTCTGTCTTTCATTTTTAAATCAAAATCTCCAACTTCATAGGAATTACTTGCTCAGTTTCTCATTGGAATGAATTTGTTCATGAAGTAGTTTGCAGCACAAATAAGCTGGCCCATATACAGTGACATTAGGCTATTTGGCCCATTCAGCATGAAGATATTTATAATGCTGAAGATTAGAGTATTTTTGTTCTATCTTTATCCTATCTTTCCCTATGCCTTTTGAACTTTTCTAATCAGTTGTTTACTGTGTTACTGTCTGATTGAAGGAGCTCAGATTGTCTGACCGTGATCACCATCTGTTTCCGAAGGTGATTCTTGAAGCTGGAAGTGTTTTGAATTTTCAAATCTGCTCCATGCCAGATTTTTTTTTTCGCCTTTAGCCTTGCTCTGTGCTGCAATATTTTCATTTATTGCAGTGTCCCTACAACTGATGAATATGGAGAAATTATCAATCGAGAAATACAACTGCTCTTCTTGCCACGCTCACCACTATTGCTTCCAAAGATCTTCCAATCTACAGTGTTCTATTGGCTTTTGTAGTTTATAATTTTATCATGTAGAGTATTGTTCCACAGTTGTTTGGAAGTATTCAGAAATGCAGTCCAAACTCTACTGTTTGCAGTACATCATAAGTCCAAGCTGGGTAGTTCTCAGTTTTGAGTGATTTGGAAATCTCTTTTATGTCTGATGGAAATTTATTGATTTGTTGTCTTAATTTGCAGCTTTTTCAAATAGTCTAATTAATTGAGCTGTAAATTCAGTCATTGCCTGCAGTCTATATAATCAAATATTCACATTACCAAAATACAATCTATCATTCATTTTACCCATCTTTGACAGTACGAATGCAGTACGAATTTTGAATGTGGGGCATTTGCAACTATTTTGCAGCATTGGAACAGCCAGATGAGACAACAAACTCAACACAGACTGAACTCCCCATTTTCAACTAAACACATGGCAATGATCTCAAGGGAATAATCGCATTGTATTCAGAACATTCAAAGCACTCCAGTATTTCATCGCTTTGGTCAGTTTATTGTTTTGCAATCAACTTTCAAGAAATACAAGATTTCAGTTAACCAACTTGAGATTTCTAAGTTTTTTCTTTCATCTATGTTACCATTCACAAATTTTGCATTTTTAAGGAGTTCCAAATTATTCACAATTTGAGGAATAGCAGACAAATTTCATTGAAGAAGAATATTTTGTTTTTAAGATTTTTGCTAATCAAATTAAATTTGTGCTGTTACTAAGTGAATCTTTCAACTGATCCATTTTTCCCAAATGATAGGGAGGAGAAACATGTCCTTCAGAAATCAAATACAACTGCCACGCAATTCCCTTACTTTTACTTCTCCTCGCTTTCCAAAAGCAGCAGCATGCTTAATTTCATGTCTGGCTGGTATCCAGTCCTCGCTAGAGTCTGAACTTGCTGTGACTATGGGATGTGAAATTCACATCTTTAAACCATTGTTCTGCTGGTCCTGTTTGAATATGTTGAGGCTTCATTATTGCTGGCAGGATGGATAGCCAAAGAAAATTTGTCATACTGCCAATGTACCTAGTTATGCAAAATTTTCTAATTAATTTCTTTATTTCAGAGTTATCTTCCCAGCAGGCATGATGTCCTACTTGCGAGAAAAGCCACCAAAGGAATTGTGGAGCATGATTTTGTCATAAAAGGCATTCCTTTCAAAATGGTAGATGTGGGTGGTCAACGGTCACAGAGGCAGAAATGGTTTCAATGCTTCGATGGCATTACCTCTATTCTATTCATGGTTTCCTCCAGTGAATATGACCAGGTCCTAATGGAAGACCGGCGAACAAATCGTTTGGTAGAATCAATGAATATCTTCGAGACAATTGTAAACAACAGATTGTTTTCTTCTGTCTCCATCATTTTGTTTCTCAACAAAATGGACTTACTTGTGGGTAAGGTGAAAACAGTCAGTATTAAGAAATATTTCCCAAATTTTGAGTGGGACCCTCACAATCTGGATGATGTACAAAAGTACTTGGTTCAGTGCTTTAATAACAAGCGACGAGATCGCACCAGACCACTGTTCCACCATTTTACAACAGCCATTGACACAGAAAACATTCGATTTGTATTCCATGCAGTAAAAGACACTATTCTGCAAGAGAATTTGAAAGATGTAATGTTGCAGTGAAGGGATCAGCATTTGACTTTGTGTTGTTCTTTGGTATTCCTTCTGCCATCAGCATTGTTTCCAAGAACTCAGTGGCTGACCGTTGTGGATGTAATAGGCACCTCTGACGACATGAAAGCTTGATGCTTGACAGCATCTTATTGGAAGTGCTTATAAGTGTCCTTTTTTCACTTCAAGTGCTCCAACATCAGAAGCATTGTGAATAATGATTTTAGACATTGGTTGCACTAAGGGCTGTTTTCTGAATGTGTTGGATGATAAAATTGGGTAACTGAACGATGTATACCAATCGATTAAGTTCCTTGAACAAAAATAGCATGCAATGCAAGAGGTGTTTGCATGGAGCTCTGCTTCAATTAAAATTTCAGGGAAAGTTTATTATCCAAGCTATTCAATGGATTCTAGCCCTCCTCAGCATTCAGCTATTTACTACTGCCTAATGCAAATTGGATCTGAAGTCCGAAAAAACTCCTAGCAGTGAGAAGTGGATAGCATATCCAGGAATACTGATCCTCTATTGCTATGTACCTTTTTGGGAGAATGTTGCAAACAACTACCAAGTGACACAGTTATAGCACTGTTAATATGCTGAACATTTTGGACTGCAATGTGAAGCACCTGACTTGATAGTGGTTTTTGTAAACACTTTCGCAATCAAGTGTGACAGTTCATGGGTGCAACCTGGAGTTCTGCTTTATTGTGAATGTGCTTGTTACTGACAGTTATGGTTTTTATAAAGTCCCTTTGCAGTGATATCTGACTAGTATGTAGAGCATCAATAGAATATATTACAGGTGTGAGCTGTTAAGTTTGATAAAGAGCTGGAACTGTCTGCCTGGAGTGCTGGTCAAAACTCAGTTTTAAATCTGAAAACAGGTCAAAATCACACTAACCATTGGCTGGTAACAAATGATTTTTTTTATAAACATGATATTAAATAAAGATTCAGCATGAATTTGTAATCAAAAATCCACTGTGCACCCTTTTGTAGCATAGGAGATTTTGGAGATGAGTTACAGTGGTGGAGATGCTCTTTTGATTTGAGTGGCTGCTACCAACAAGCATACAAGAGGAGTCTCTCAAACAGAAGTATCTGATGCTGACTAGAGTTGCATTTTTTTTATATAGCAGCAGCTGTAGTATGACAGATTTTTGAGCCACATTGATCAGATGTGACCTAGAAAACCTTAACATGTTATCATTGTCTGGGAAATCTGAACTTCCAGCTAATCTCTTAATGCACAAAGAGGCATGTTTTTCTTTTTGAGCCTCCAAGTAGTTTATCTGGTTTAATTGAATATCTTATCATGTAGCAGGATAAATGGATAAACACAACAGGTTCAAATTGGAAATTAAAGAAATGAGTTTTGACTTGCCTGTAATTTTAAGCACTTTTTTTTTGTTTAGATTTGCTTTGGCATTATTGAATTTGCCTGGCTAATCTTTAAATTGTTTGTAATTTTGTATTCACATTTTCTATCACCTAAATTTTTAATTTGCTGATGACTTTAGCCACATTTGATTGTGGAATACCAGATTTGGATAAATTAACATTTAGAATTTAACAAATTGTATAATGTGTATCGTAAGAAGGGTCTTCAGCAATAAAGTGGCAGCAACACTTGCCCTCATAGTTACTTACGTTGCATTTTAATACATATAGGTTTAAACTTCATTGCCACAAGGAGAGTAAAAATGGTGAGTTTAAGTAGTTGGCTAACTTTTTTAACCTGAGCAGTCTGTTTTCACCCAAGATTTGAATTTATTTGGAAGCATCATGAGAGTTTTTTTATTTGAAATGGTAATTCATGACAAAGGTATGTGTTAAACTACTTAAAAGGAATGGCTTAACACTGGCATTAGGATTACACATTACTCTAGGTACTCTGTATCAAAAGAAATATTGCTCTTTTTTTAAAGCAGAACTGGAGAAATTTCCAGTTAGTTTCGTCTGAAAACTACAAACCTGTAAACCGACAAAATGTGATTCTAGTGCAATTTGTGCATTCTTTGTCAGCTGCATGTAGGTAAATGTATACATTCTTAACCATAATGAGAAAAGTACTTTCACAGGAAGTAAATCAATTAAAATTACAAAGGAAGATATGTTGCAGTTTTTGTGTTGGAATGGATTTTTTGTGGTGTTTGCATGGAAAATTTATTAATAATTCCTCTCCTCCTTCTCCTGCCCTCCCCAACACCGATTTCTTCCTAGACTTAACATTGTAAAGTTGAAATTCACTGGGAAATCTAAGCTAAATCAAAACCCAAGAGAGTCAAATCTGACAAGAGGGTCCTCTAACAACAATTTGCCTTTTAGTCTGCTAGTTGTTTTCCATTTTTCATTTCATTTATATTCATGAAATCTAACCTCAGTCAAATTATCCAATGTACGGTATCCCCTTCACTGACAACTACTAGGAAAGTGGGCTTGTTCAAAAGTTGTTTTTTCTTCAATACTCTTTCAATATTTAAAGAACCAGGAAAGTGCGAGCAGTTTCATACAAGCAGAAATGAATTTTTACAGAGCCAGGTGTACGTATTTAGAGTTTGTGTAATTTGTGTTTTATGCAAAGTGCACTTAACCATCTTTTTAGCACTTCGAATAAGACATACTTGGAGAATGATCCTCCTAAGATCTGTCAGGATTTATTTTTTCTTTTTCTTTCTCCCTCCTCCTCATCTTCCTGCCAAATTCTGAACAATTAAAGTAGTGGAAAGTTGAACCATCTGTAAAGGTCTCCTATTTTTACTTAGTATGGTACAAGTTGTTTGGAACAACTAGATTTGTTAGCTGACAAAATATGCTTACACTGGGGCTTTATTTGGTCATGTCTTCATTGGTCTCATTTCTTGTTCTTTTTAGGGTATTTGTATGAAACTGAAATGTGTGAGAAGGAAGTCTAGGGCTTAGACACTTGTTTAGATGACATTTTTTATTTTAAGAAAGATCTGTGGACTGACAAATATTTGGCCAGTGTCGAATACTGATGTTTTGCTGAATACTCTGTCATGTGTCAGCTTTTCAGTTGCCTTCCCTCTATGTTGTGAACTCATTCCATTGCTGGTATAACACTAATGTTTCATTCTTGGTCAGCCCTGACTTATCTGATGCAGGCTGTTTTATGTTTCTAAAATTGGCCATTTTTATAATTTATTCTCCTGTCTTTATTTTGTTTTTTTTTGCAGAGATATGTGCTTCAGGTGGAGAAACAGTAAACACAAAGTATAGGGGTATGACAGAAAGAAATTTCAAGTCCGCTTAACTTTGGTTGATGGTTGGTTTTGAGCCAAAACACATCATTTTGTTTGGGATTTCTTCTGATCTCCTGCCATAAAATCAATAGAAACCTTGTAGAATTTGCATAAAAGACACTTTACAGCATTGTTTCACTGAAATTACAGTGGGTTATCAAAAAATATCTGTTTCGTAGCTTCAGAGCAGAAAGTAAAATCCATGAAGTTATTCTGGAACCCATTTCTGCATAATGTTTAACTCCGAAGCAGCAGATTCCAATTACAGATGGTTTTGCTATCACAAATGGCTGAATGTAGTTCATATCATCTTACTTCATTGCGCGTTCATTCCGCTGTTCTTTTTGCAGGGTTACATTTTCTGTATTCCATATTGTCACATGAAATTTCAATACATTCCACTTTTAAAATTCAGTTTGTTTGTCATTTGCAGGCACATTGCAATGTTTCTTGTCCAGAATGATCCAACACTACTCTTCTAATTCACCTGCCATTCTGTCATCTCTTGCTGATCTAAGTTTAGGGGAAGACCAGATGATTTGAAGTTATTCTGGAGTAATATTTGTTATGAATTATGTTGTTTCTTTAATTCAGTTAACTGAATTGAGATTTAAAATAAAAATGCCACTAGGATTTCAGAGATGGGTTTTTAACCACTAAGTTTACTCTCTCAGGAATTACATTGGAATTCCAGTAATATTTTACAAATCTGTCAAAGGTAAATTAAGAAATCTTTTAGTCTTTCATAGAAAGTATCCAGTTCATCACAATGTTCTCAGTATCACTCATCAAGAACTGACAAGAATCTCGAGTGGTTTTGAGCAGAAGTCAGACATGTTGTTTTAGCTTTGCAGCTTCATTGATAAAGCAACTCATTTTGCAGTGGATACTTATTGTATGGAGAATGTTCGGAGAAAAGTGGTAAGTAATGATGTGGTTTAGAGGTTGAAGTTGTGAAGAACAGGGTTGTCAAATTGATCTCTTCCATTGGGGAACATATTGAGAGAGGATTTTATGTTACTGGATTCAAATATGCTGAGGAACATGGGTGGCACGGCTAAATCATGATTTTGTTTCAAATTATCTTCTAATTAAACTTCACGAGATTCAAGTTCCAACAATTCCACCTTCACTTTCCATTGGAGAGTTGAATAACTAGAATGGAATTCTAATTTCCTGGTTGTTGCTAATACAACGAACTTGGAGACAAGGTATAGTGAATAACTTGTTAGGGTAAAATATCTTTTACTGAGTGCTTTTAGATAAATTATGTCGTGCTTTCCACCACCTCTGGTCATCCCAAAGCACTTTAAAATCTAATTTGAGTACTTTCAAAGTGTAGCCACTGTTATAATGTATGAAATGTGGTAACTAATTTGCACACAAGTCCTAGAAACCATGTTGAAGTAATAATCGGGTGTTCCTTTTTTGGCCAGAATAGTACCATTGGGGTTAAACAGGGCCATGGTTTAGCTGTCTAATCTGAAAGACATCACCTCCAACGGTACAATCCTCTAGTCTTCACCTCTGGATTGGGATTTAAAACCACAGTTGTCTCACTGAGAGGTATACCTTAACAGAACTGGGCATAAATAAAATATGTTTGTATTTGAATGTTTTGTGCATAAGTATGTTTCTCCAATATTGTCAAGAAACTGCATGTGCAGAGTAAGTGGTATTTCATTTATGGAATGCAACTTCTTTTGGTTGGGCAAGGACCATACTTTGCGGGCATGACATAACTATAGTGGATACTGATCTACAGAAAACACGCAAATCCTAATCCCCCTGCCATTTTAGGTGAAGCTTTTATATTGTCTCGTCTGTAAGATAAAACTTTCATTCCGATAATGCATTTCCTTTGGGAACTAGCAGAGTCTGCAATACAGAAAATGTCAATGAAAATGGATGGTTTATAGCAAGTATTAATTAAACATCTTTGCCTTTAATTTTTATTTCATGACAACTATTGGAAAATGTATCTCTGTAGTTGAATATAAAACTTGGCCAGTTGGTGCATTGAAGATAACTCCACGTTGATCACTTTGTATGGAGGAAAGCATTTTTAAATTTAAAGAAAAATCAAGTTTACTGAAAAAGGAACAAGATTTGCTATGAATTTTGTATATTTTTTTCTAATCAAGGCTGATTTTATAGAATCCTTCAGTGATTGCTAGAAAATTATCAACTTGAGAAAATGCCAAGGGTATTAAGTGCTCATAGGGTAAGCTGTTGCTGCCTGACATCCCAGAGATTAAATGTTCATTTGATTTTTTTAATGTTTTGAGGAAAAACTGTTCAACAGAAACAATGCAGTAAGACACTCTTAGCATCTCGTGGTTAATAAATAGTGATAATAACAATGCTAACCCTTACTGGGTTTAAATTAGATACAAATGAAGACAAACTGTGTAAACACTCAATGCCTTTGTAAACTGTATAAACTGTATTTTAGCTCAAATTGCTTTCTATTATGTTTTATGTATATTTGTTTTTATAAATATCAAAGTGTACTTTATCTGGATTGTTGTAGTCTGTATTTAATATCTTCTGTATGTATAATTCTGTACTTATGAGATGCTGAAAAGTGGAATATAGTGTTTTTTTTTGCCAGTTCTTGACACATGGAATGCATTATTACTTTAATCCAGAAACTAGGCTTTCGTTTATGCTTCAGCCACATCTCGCGAAACCACATCCTCTACTGTATTTTACCTATACATCAACATTTAGATGTGGTAGATACCTCAATTATATAGCCGTATAGAACCTGCAGTGTAATTATCATATAATCTGGAAAGCATTTGTACTGTTTTGTATTCTAACATATTCTGAGAAAGTCTGTAAACTCTTGTACAATCTGACAATAAAAAAAACAAAAAGTGCATTCCTTATTATTGTTAAAAGTTGATGCTTGCTATTACTGCTAAGTTGATCATGCATTATTTTGAATACCGAAAAAATGAAGTGCTTTGGGCATTGTAGCGCACCCTCGATGAATCAAACAAGGTATGTGAGCAGCTATGCTGAATTCATGTCTCTGTTGTTTTAGTTTTACCTAGCTTCCCAGGCCTTTCTAGAGTCTCCTCAGTCCTGCGCTATAGGGAGGTAAATGGCAGGTGCTGTTTCTAAGACTTCATTGAAATCATTCTTCCTGCTTTAATTCCTCCTCCTCCTCCCACCATTTTTGTCCAAAAATACTGAAGTACAAGGCTTCCTGAACTGAAGGCCCTTTTAAATGCTCATTTTCTTCTTCCCATTGGTGTGTATGGCTTTTTGGATTGCTCTGAAACTGATTGTTGCAAAAAGTAGTTTATTTTTATTCTTGTAATTAATCCACTTTTACATCAACTCCCCCAATGATTACCTCCTGTGAGTGCCCTAGACAAGAAATAAAGACCCCACCTCTTCCCCTTCCCCCTTCAACATCTGAAGCCTCTGTGCCACCTCTGCAACCAAAGCCTCACCACCTGGTCCCACCCACAGCCCCAGCACCCGGAACCACAGCCCCAGCACCCGGAAGTCTTCGCCACCATGGCCTAGGTCTCATGCTTCCAACATCTTACTCTGGGCCAAAGCAGGAAAAATTTGGGAAGCATCGCTTTAGAGCTTTTCTGTGACAGCAATCTTGTACACAGCAAATGAACCCAAACATGGTCCATTGTCCATACACTTTTTGGAATAAAAGGAAAGCAGCATTGCTATTTATCCAATATTTTAATTAAGGCTCTCTAATATTCACTCTCACAAGCTGAAAACTTAATATTTTGGTTGATATGAAAATGTTTTCTCATTTTTGGCTTGTGTTCAAGAGTTTAAATCAGATATGTATTATAGGATTGTGACAACTGAGAAATGCCACAACTTTTAAAATATCCACAGTTTTATATTTAAGCAAACAATGCTGTGCTGGTGAAATTGAAAATGAGAATAAAATGTCATTTTTTTTGTTTATTGTAAGGGGAATGGAACACAGTAGGGATAGGTTGCTATGGTTGTATAGGGTATTGGTTGACACGAGTACATTTTGATCTGAAGTACAATTTTGATTTTATTTAAGAAACTATGTAAATGCATGAGAAGCAGATCAGAGAAGGTTCACTTGATTGATGGCTAGGATTGGGGAGGTTGCCTTAGGAGGCAAGGTTAGACAGGTTGACCCTGTCTCCATTGGAATTTAGAAGAATGAGAGGTGATGTTACTGAAAGGTGGAAGATCCTGAGGAAAGTTGATCTGGTGGATGCTGAAATGGTGATGAAATGATCCCCTCTTCACCCTTGTGGGGAGAGACCAAATCTGGTGGATATAATTTAAAAATAAGGCATTTCCAATTCAACACTAAGATGAGGATAATATTTTTGAGGGTCTCGCAACTATGGAATTCTCTTCCCTGGAGAATGGTTGAGGAGGGTCATTGACGATTTTTAAGGCTGGTAAGGTTCTAACCATCAGGAACTAAGGGTATTGGACAGACAAGTGGACCTGACAGCCGTGCTGCTATTAAATGGTGGAGTAGGCTGTAAGGGGCTGATTGGCGTCTGCTAAATTTATGTCTTTTTGGTATAATCAAAAATCAGGTAACTATTTAAAGTGGAGTTTGACCAATTCTGAGTTAGTCATGGTTAAGGATGTCACTCCTGGAGTGTAAGAGGCTTCCACTTTTTTTGTCCTGACACCAAACATGTTTGAATCAGTTACATAACTACCCCTCTGCCCTTGCAAAATCATCAGACCAAGGGGAGTATCACCAATCATCCAGTTAACGCTAGACTAGATAACTACAAAGCTGAATATGTTGATGGGGTTAGATATTAGTGGAAAGTGACTAATTTCAACCACAAAAGACAGCATAGACCTGTGGACAGTGGCCTGTTTCTATACTGTGTATTCTCTAATTACTTATGCTGTGGTCTGAGATGTTTAAACCATCAACTCCTGCTTGTGTAGGTTGTCTCACTGAGCTGGTTTGTTAGTTTGCAGATGTTTCATTACCATGCTGGGTAACATCAGTGCAGCCTCTGACGAAGCGCTGTTGCGCTTTACTGCCCAGTATTTAAACTCTGGGGTCTGTTGGAGTTGATTACCTCATTTCCGATTTTTCTTCACAGTGGTGTGTGTGTGTGTGTGTGTGTGTGTGTGTGTGTGTGTGTGTGTATAAATAAGGTCTAATTTGACGTATTTATTGATGGCCTCCTTGGTGGTACGCCAGGCCTCCTGAAATTCCGGCGATTTGCCTCTGTCTCTGCTTGACCTGTCCTAAGATCATGATGTCCCTATCAAACTGGTGGTTCTGCTTATCTGCCTAAATGGAGACGAGCGAGTACTGTAGTGTCTTTTTGCGGGCTGGTGTTTGTGTATTTTCATGGCCAGTTTTCTTGTCTATCCAATAATGTTTGTTGCTGTCCTTGCATGGAATCTTGTATATCACATTGCTTCTGTCCATAGTGGGTAAGGGGTCTTTGGTTCGAGTTAGCACTTGGCATAGGGTTGACATAGGTTTGTGTGCCACTCTGATGCCCAATGGCCCGAGGAGTCTTGTGGTCAGTTTGGCTATGTTCTTGCTGTACGTGACAAGTGTCAGGGTGCACTGTATCTTCCTGTTGTTTGTGTGATAGGCATAGTTGGACCCAGTTATTTGGGTTGTCCATAATACTTGGTAGAGATATTCTTCTTTGCTTTAGTGTAGTTCTGGGTTGCTGCAGTGTGTCGTTACTCATTTAAATAGTGTTTTCACGCAACTTTGTGAGTGTTGAGGTGGTTGCTGTTGAAATTCAGAACTTGATCCTTGTGTGTGGCCTTTCTATGTATCTTCAGAAATTCCCCATTGGCCCTGCCATGATGTCTAGGATTGGGAGCTGTTTACTGTTTTCTTCCCTAGTGAATTTGATGCTGGTGAGTGTTGTTTGAGGTGGTGTGTCTGCTCTAGTTTAGTCCGTTTTGATGGAAGTGTTGGCCACATATCAGATCCATACTTCAGGTTAGATCTGCGGAAGGGCCATTCTTTCAAGTCTGCATCACTACTTCTGCTATTAGTCTGAAGATATGGTTGTCCCATGGGTATCCAGTTGATTTGTTCATGGATTTGGCTATTAAAGGAAAGTTAGTCATGAGGCATGGGTCTAGTAATTTCAGTATGTTGGGTCTGTGGAGATGGTGTCACTCTCGTCTCGTTCTTTTAGTGCTGGTGTTTTTCTTGCCAGTGGTATATATCTCGATGTGAATAGGATGGTAATGCTAAAGGACACCCTGGTCTCGTCTTTGTCTATTCTTACGTCTTTGAACATAAGCAGAAGCAGTGATGCATCGATTTGGAAAAAGTGGCCCTTCCACTGATCCAACCTAATCTAGGGATCTGATACATGGATGACACTTACGTCATCAAATCGATTTAAATTACAGGAGAGACACCAACTAATAAATAACACTCTCTCACAGGTGTCAAATTCACTAGGGAAGAAGCAAAGAACAAACAGCTCCCATATCTGGATGTCACGGTAGAACGCAGGGCCAATGGGGAATTTCTGACGAAGGTGCACAGAAAGGCCATGTGCATGGATCAAGTCCTGAATTCCAACCTTAACCACCCCAACCCACACAAACACACTTGCATGAAAACACTAGGTGAGCAACAACACTCTGCAGCAAACCAGAACAATGCCAAAATACAGATGAATACCTCCACTATGTACTTAAGGACAACAGATACCAGAATATTTGGGTCCAACGATGCCAATCATACAAACAACAGGAAAATATGGTACACCCTGACACACTAACATCATGTTACCATACATCAAGAACATGTCTGAATGGACCACGAGACTCCTAAGACCATTGGGCATCAGAGTGGCACACAAACCTATGTCAACCCCATGCCAACTGCTAACTCGAACCAAAGACCCCCTTAGCCACTATGGACAGAACCAACATGATATATACGATTCCATGCAAGGACTGTGACAAACATTGCATTGGACAGACAGGAACGAAACTGGCCATAAGAATACATGAACACCAACTAGCAACAAAAAGAATGACCAGCACTGGCTCGTCTCCATTCACACGGATAAGGCGAGCGAACGGTTTGACAGGGACAAACATCAAGATCCTAGGTCAGGTCAAATAGAGACAATCTCCCAGAATTTCGGGAGGCCTGGTTCTCCACCAAAAAGGCCATCAATAAACATGTGAAGAAAAACTGGAAATGAGTTCATCAACTCCAACCGGAACCCAGAGTTTAAACACCAGGCAGGAAAACACAACTGTGCTTTATCGGAGATTGCACTGATGTTATCCAGCAGGGTAATGAAACATTTGCCAACTAATGAACCAGCTCAGGGAGTGAACCAACCACAACATCCATAACCCAAGCTACAAATGTACTGAACCTTTAGACATCAACTCTTGCCCCTCGGGACCAGATGGCACTGCTGCAAAATTAGTGCATTAAAAAAACAGTTCTGAATCAGGAACAAAAACCAAGTTGCTGGAAAAGCTCAGCGGGTCTGGCAGCATCTGTGGAGGAGAAAACAGTTAACATTTTAGGTCCAGTGACCCTTCCTCAGTTCTGAGGAATGTTCCTGATTTACAGCATCCGCAGTTCGTTTGGTTTTTAGTTCTGAATCTGGGGTCTGCAAGTCCTTGGTGTCTGGAGAAATTTTAGAGGTCTCAAATTATTGTAGTCCTTGGGGAGAATGTCTGATTTTTATGAAACAGACAGGCTTGGCATGAACAAGTCTGGCTGTCTCATCGAGGAGTTAGTAACCGTTGAGGAGCAATGGGAAGGGCATGACAAACTGTAAGTGAATATGATTTCAAAGCATCATAGTTTCCTGCTCTGTGATCGAAGTGGTCCATCTTATTAGCTATTATTTCTATAGGGATCAGTAAATCAACCAATTTAAAAATTGTATTATATGGGTGACCTGCTAAATTTAGATATTATGACATGGGGAAGCCATTATTTGGAATGGCCAAAAAATTTTGCAGATGTTACATTTCATAATATTTGGGGGAACTGAGGCATTCTGGCTAAATTTGCAGATGATACCAAGATAGGTGGAGGGACAGGTAGTATTGAGGTGGCAAGACTGCAGAAGGACTTGGACAGGTTGGGAGAGTGGGCAAAGAAATGGCAGATGTAGTACTACGTGGGAAAGTGAGAGGTCATGCACTTTGGTAAGAAGAATAAAAGCATGGACTATTTTCTAAATGGGGAGAAAATTCAGAAGCCTGAAGTGCAAAGAGACTTGGGAGTTCTAGTCCAGGATTCTCAAGGTAAACTTACAGGTTGCATCAGTAGTCAGCAAAGTAAATGCAATGTTGGCACTTATTTTGAGCGGGCTTGAGCATAAAAGCAGGGATGTATTACTGAGGCTTTATTAGGCTCTGGTCAGGCCACATTTGGAGTATTGTCCGTAGTTTTGGGCCATGTATCTCAGGAAGGATGTACTGGCCATGGAGTGGGTTCAAAGGAAGTTCATGAGAATGATCCCAGGAATGGAAAGCTTCACATGAGCAACGTTTGAGGACTCTGAAACGATACTCAATGGAGTATAAAAGGATGAGGGGGATCCACATGAAATTTACAGAATACTAAATGGCTGGACAGAGTGGATGTTGGGAAGATGCTTCCATTTGTAACGGATACTAGGACCCAAGGGCACAGCCTTAGAGTAAAGGGAAAACTTTTTAGAATGAAGATAAGGAGAAACTTCTTCAGCCAGAGAGTGGTGAATCTGTGGAATTCATTGCCACACAAGACTGAGTAGGCCAGATCATTGAGTACATTTAAGACTGAGAGAGACAGGTTCTTGATTATCAAGGGTTATGGGGAGAAAGCAGGAGAATGGGGTTGAGTAACTTTATCAGCCAAGGTTGAATGGCGGAGCAGACTTAATGGGCCGAATAGCCTATTGTCTGCTCCTATGTCTTATGAACATGGATTTTTTTTTTCCCCCACCAGTAAACATAAAATTTTGTTACTTCTGTTCCAGAAACTACGGTACTTAACTCAACATGGGGTCATTTCCATGGCAAGTCACAAGTCATATCATATGAATTCATTGATGACTTTGCATCTCCCACAGCAGAGCCTTAGGGCTGACTAACAGACCTTGAACTGAACTCTGACATTCAATAATGAGTCACAAATGTATATCCAAAATCACGGAGACAGAACTCGGAAACTGAAAAATGTGGGTTATGGGGTGGGGGAAAGAATCTCTGTTTAGTTGATCAAATAAAACAAATTTGAGAATGTAACTTTATTTTATACAAGACTGGCTTTACAATAGTCTTTTGGCTGTTCCAGTCTAACTTTATGCAAGGATTAAAGTGTAAGGACACACAAAATTTTTTTAGTCTGAATAATTTAGGTGCCTTCAAACCTGCCATAGAACGTGCCATAAACCTGCTTTGAAAGTACCTTGGGCAACATGGTGGCTCAGCGGTTAGCAATGCTTCCCCACAGCATCAGGGACCCAGATTCAATTCCAGCCTATCTGTGTGGAGTTTGCATGTTTTCCCCTTGTCTGTGGGTGTGGGGTGGGGTCCTTCCACAGTGCAAAGATGTGCAAGTTAGGTGGATTGGCCATGCTAAATTGCCCATAGTGTTCAAGAATGTGCACATTAGATGTGTTAGCTGTGGGAAATGCAGGGTTACGGGAATGGGGGCATTTCTGGGTGGCATGTTCCTCAGAGGGTCAGTGTGGATGTGAAGGGCTGAATGGCCTGTTTCCGCACTGTAGGAATTCTACGATATGTAGGTCCCTTCAACTCTTGAGCTTTCAATGCACTTTTATTTTTTAACAAGATAGAAGAATGACCAAGCAGCCAGTTTTTCTTTCTGTCTAATGACATTGGTATCTTGAGTCTTGATACTTGAATAAATGTCAAATGTGATTGACAGGGTTTACCTTAATGAGCCATTAATGTGAGTTTTGAATAAATTGCTATAACTTCATTTCTGGTGAGTGAATCTCTCTGTACTTGCATCTCTATTAATGTGAAGTATACTGCTGCAGTTATCAGTGATGTAATTTGTGGAGCTGGAGGCGCACAGTAGGTCAGGCAGCATCAGAGGAGCAGGAAAGTCAATGTTTTGGGTTTACATCCTTCATCGCCCTGATCAGTGCAAACCAGAAACATCGACTTTCCTGCTCCTGTGATGCTGCCTGACCTGCTGTGCTCCTCCAGCTCCACGCTGTGTTGTCTCTGACTCCAGCAACTGCAGTTCTTGCTATCTCAAAGGGATGTAATATTGATACTTTATATCTGCTTCCTTAACCTTTTTTCACTGGACTAGAAACATGTGACTAGGCCTACTTCATGACTTGAATATTTTATGTGCCGAGCTACTTGAACTAGTGTTTATGCCTGACTGAAATCCTGTTGAAAATTCACTCTGTTCTGAATCATTTGTCTATTTTGCCACCAATTCAATGTGATCTCGGTTCAACCTCATTCGAGTTAGTCATACAGTCATACAGTCATACAGTCACACAGCACAGAAACATACTCTTCAGTCCAACCAGTCCATGCCAAACTTAATCCCAAATTGACCTAGTCCCACCTGCCTGCTCCTGACTCATCTGCATCCAAACCTTTTCCATTACTGTATCCATCCACGTGTCTTTTTAAATGTTGTAATTGTACCCACATCCAACACTTCCTCAGGAAGTTCATTCCATATACTTTTTCCTTAATGACACTGAGAGCGACGGTAAAACTTAACCAACACCAACAAATGTTTTTGGGTTAAAATTTGTGAAGTACGTTTTTTTTTCTCCACTCCCATTTTTCCCTTTTTCTGTGTTCCATCTATTCTGTTGGTTTATCTAAACCAGGAGAGCAGTGGTAAAAGATTGCAAGATAAAAACTTTTGCTACTAATTGTCACTTGATCGACTGCTGGAAATCCACATCTACAGATTTTTGGATAGAAAAGTATTGTTGAATAATCTACTGCTATTTGTTGAGTCTCACAAATATTGACCTCTTAAAATATCCAAGGAATACCAGTGCACAGGATGCAATGCTTTCAGAAGAGGGCAATAGTAGGAAGAAATGCCTATTTGTTTTAACCAGGCTTCAATTGGATAGGTATATCTGTACTTATCCAATATTAAGATCCTCTGAGGATGGGCACAATTTTAGATGGTCTCCATAACAATATTTTCATCTTGCTGGTAATGATTGGTTTCTCATATTCAAGCAGCTTCTGGGCTTCCACTTTCCATGATTCAATTTGTTTGCAATGTTTTGGTAAATGATACTGAATGTTGTATATTTCTGGTAAAATACACATCACTCAAGATACTGATTTGATATCAAAATTTAGCACTATCCAAGTCAGAATATTGAGAGTTTATGGCTCACACCAGTATTTAGATATTTGGGGAGGAGCTTCTGACTTGACTTGGAATGTAGTCATGAATGAGAAATGACCAGGACCTAGAATAAAACTTTGTAATTCCTTATTACATAAGTGCATTGATCCTGTATGTTGTCCTAAGTCGCTAAGAATCATCATTGAATCCCCACAGTGTGGAATCAGGCACTCTGCCCCAACAACTCCACGCCACCCAATCCCCGACCGCTACATTTCCCTTGTCAAACCCACCTCACCTGAACCTCCCTGGGCACTATGGGCAATTTAACATGGCCAGTCCACCATTCACGCACATCTTTGGACCATGGGAGGAAACCCACGCAGACGTGGGTAGAAAGTGCAAACTCCACAAAGACAGTCACCCAAGGCTGAAATCAAACTTGGGTCCCTGGTGCTATGAGGCAGCAGTGCTAACCACTGAGCCACCCTATCTTCAGTAATTTATCTTCACCTCTTTGCCATTATACTGAAGGCCTCTACTGGGGGACAAAAGCATTGATGAATTGCCTTTCCTCCCTATCAGTATTGTGGCATTGCCTACACCAGATAAACTGCTGAAGGTCCAGGCATCCCTATATCGAGGGCCAATACTGGCCTTGTCAGTGACATCCACATCTTGTTAACGGATTTTAAAAACTTTGAAGCTAAGAAAAATAAATTCTTCAGGATTTGAGACTACATCAGCTGAGAACACAGTGATGGAACACGTACCTTTCTTTGGTTCACGTCTTTACATTACTGTGTCCTAACTGTGTTAAGCTGTCTGCCTGAGTGAAAAATAATGCATGGCACAGAGACTGGCTATTTAAACACAAGGTGGGTGATTGTTTCATTTCTTAGCCATGAAGCGATGAGCCATTACACTAATCCTTGTACATCCATCTCGTGCATCTACATCTCTGCAGGGAAGACAAACTAGTAGAACAATGCAAGTTGTAGCTATCACTGAGTTCCAGAGTCCTGAAGTGGTGTGTGAGTGGGACCAAGAGCAGGCAGAGTGAAGTGATGAGGCTAGAGGTTTGCTGATGCCAACTTGCACGAACAAAGGATGCAGAAGCATGGTGTTAATGGGGCATGCAGAGACATTGCAGTGAAGTCAGAGTTGGATGAAAGCCTGAAGAAGCCAGCAGCTGCAGTTGCCAGGTAACATCTCTGACTTCCACTTTGCAAATTGATGCTGTCTAATTCTTCTGGGAAAGAGAGGAGAACTAGAAGGCAAGTTTAGCTAATAGTGAGATGCAATGCCAAAGATGAGAGTTGCTGATTAGTAGCAAGATTCTGAAGTTACAGTTTAAAGCTTAGGGAGAAAATCAGGAAGTTTACTGTTCTGTTAAGATTATGATAACTTCATTCTTATTATATTTTCCCCAACTTTTTGGCCATTGCCCATGCCAGCCCAGGGGTTAAGAATGTCCACCTAAGTTTCAAAATACATCATTGATTGAAAAGTCTTGATGTCCTAAGATCATGCAGTCCGCTTTAAAAATGTAAACTGCTTCCTTTCCAACTTACTGACCAACATTGACAAACAGATGACTTGTGTCAGTTGCCAAAAGCAGCTGGCACTTGAATGAATTTAAGATTATTGAATTTAATTATTGCTGCATTATCCTGACGAAAATCCATTTTCCTAAAAATACAAAATGAAAGGAAATGGTTGAGACTCTCTCCTTCCCCTGACATGGAAACTGAAAGCAAATTAATAAGATTCTTATGATTAGAAATGCATCAGCGATACATCAACAGTTAATTGTAATGCACAATGTGCCCAGTGTATTTGCCAAAGTTAAACTACGGTATTATAATTTATATTTTTTTAACAAGTGTTGACCTTGAAGGAGATTAAATCTGTAATTCCAATCCAGAAGCTGATAAATGAAGCCGAAATGATTTTTGAGTATAATTGAACTACAGCATTTAGTTCCCACCAGGATCTGTTATTTTGTATAATCTATAATGATATTATTTTATGCTTGTGGCATCAGAGTGGTTCAATTGCTCTAGTAACTCAGACAAGTATTTCACAAATCTTTTATATAGTAAAATAGCAAGCAAAATAGTAGTTCTAGGATTGTTGGGAGGATTGATTAAATAATATCTTTAATGTGATACAATTTTTCTTAAATTGCTTTAAATTAGAGCTATGAGGAAAATTTTGACTGAGCCACATAAAGGTTTTGGGACAGGTGACCAAGAGCTTGTTACAGAAGTGGGCTTCAAGGAACATCTTAAAATGAGGGTGGGGTGGGTGGCGAGGCTTACTTGTTGTGGACATTCAAGCAGACTGAAAAGAGGATAGTAGAGAGAATTGCATACTGTCACATGGATTAGGAGCAGGAGTAAGCCACTTGAGATTTTGAGCCTGTCCCACCACTCAAGATGATGATGGCTGATCTGATATTAATCTCAACTCCACATTACTACCTCCCCATGATTACTTTCCATTCCTTCCTTCGCTTATCAAGAATCTCTCTATCTCTGCCTTTAAAAATATTCAAACGTTCTGCCTCCACAATCTTTCAGGAAGAGTTTGAGACTCATAAACCATTGTAAGAAAAATATTCTTCTCATCACAGACAGGTAATCTCTAATTTTTAAGCAACAACCCGTAGTTTAGATTCTCCCTGAGGAAACATCCTTTCTAAATCCAAACTGTTGAATCCTTTGTAAGTTTCAGTCAAGTTGCCTCTTACTCTTCTAAACTCCAATAGATACAGGCCTAGCCCATCCAGCCTTTACTCAAAGACAGCCTGTCCATTTTGTGTGTTAGCCTAGTAAACATTCTGTCAACTGCCTAAAATACATTTATATTCTTTGTTAAATAAGGAGACTTGTAACATACAGACTACTGTAGAAGTGTTGTAATGCCTTCTATAAATGAAGCATAATCTCATTGCTTTTATAATTAATTACCTTGCAGAGAATAACTTCGGCTTTCCTAATTGTTTTATGTACCTGCATATGAGCCTTTTAAGACTTGTGCATTTGGATACCTAGGTACAACTGCATCTTCACTCTCTGCCATCTCTCTCACCATTTTAGATAATATATCTTTTCTTTAAACACTACCTGATGAAATAAATAAATTCACTTTTCTCACATTTTCCACTTGCCACATGTTTGCCCACTCAGCTAACTGATATATATCCTTTTATAGCCTCATTGTGCCCTCTTCACTAGTAATAGCCGATTAAAACATAGGTTTGATTTGAGAAATAAGTATAACTAAATAGGTTGGATATGCAGATATAAAAAAAATGATAGAGTTAACCATTGTAAAACCATTGCAGCCAGTGCAAAAAACATGTACATCAAGCAGAACGTGGAGATGATACACCTGTGCTATTAATTAAATCAGTGCTCAGCATGGACAACAAAGAAAAAATAATCACTAAAAAGGAGGCCTGGAAAGACATGGTGACATCACACCTTGGTGTGAAGTAAAGTGTTAATTTCAGAAGAAATATTGGTAACTGATCAGTGATTACCAAGACCCTTATCTCTCAAATGCCATTTAAAACCAGGATAAGACAACACTTTGATGTTGAGAGAAATGAAGCATCTTTTCTGATAAAACTTTGAAATAATGGTTTAGCTTTAGGATTGAAAAAATAAGGGAAATGTGAGAGGAATATCGAGATACAAAATGAAAGCCTTTATGTCTACTCTCTGTTTCTGAGAAGTTAGCCAATCTCGTATCCATGACAATATTTCACCCCCCTCCATTAATGTTCGCAATAGCTTTTGATGTGGCATCTTATCAGATGTCTGCTGAAAATCTTAATCCATCCATCAGGTCTCCTTTAACCACAGAATGTTATTTTTCTGAGGAACTCTGATAGATTAGTTAAATGGACTTTAAGATGGTTAAAATTCCTGAGCATTAGGCCAAGGCACTGAAGGCATGTTTCAGAATGGTGGTCTGAAGGAAATCTAGAATGTTTGAGAGACTGTTATTGGAGGAACAGAAAGATTTCAGCATGCTGGGTGGATGAAATTGCATAGATAAGAAATGCTAAGCACATGGAAGAATCATGTTTTAGTATCTTACCACATAGACTTCAGTCAGGTTTATAGCAGTAGTCAGCTTACAAAGGCAAACTTGCACTTTCAGTGAACTGAAACTTGGCTTTAAACACAGTATCTCAGTCAGCAGTCTCCAGCAAACAGTAAACCTTTTTTACCGTATGAGATCTCTATGGTGTGGATGTGTACTATGTTACTTCAGTGTTATGATTAATGGTAAATATCTTTGACAGACCACATGATTCAATCTGAAAATGATGAATTAAATGTACTTTTAAAAATAATAAACCGAAGCAAATGTGAAAAGAAAATTCTAGAGATTTAGAAATATGACAATACTTGGCTTAATTCATAGTTCAGAAATTCCTTTAGTTAGTGATCCTAACTACTAAATTGATATTGTATCACTCTGTCTGCTACAAACCCTGTTGGAATACCAAGGTCAGTAGAAGCTCATCTCTTTTTAGATACAAACAGCAAGTACCCATTTTATTTTGGTAATTCACTTGTGCTCTCATTTGTCCCAGGATGCGATAATGTTTAGTCTTTATGCTGAAGCACGGATGAAGTATATTTGCCCTACTCTGCCCTCCAAAATATGCATGTCGCCTCTAGTACCCTCCTCACCCACTCCTGTGCCCCCTATGAATGGAACTTTAAGTAGGCAAAACAAAATTCAATTTTCCTAAATGTTTTGATTACCAAACTAATTCTTGGAGCCCAAAGTGTGAGATATTAAGGAAGCTGGATGCACTAGTCTTCAGAGATGTGCTATCTGTTAGTTGACTGAAGATAGAAACGTTCTCAATTTATGAAGCCCTTTATCCTTGTCGTTTTTACCAGCCTTTTACAGAATCTCTTGAAAGACTCTTTAAAGACTGTGTGAACTCCTCTTGGAAGCTTATCTTTCCACATCTAGATCTTGAGTTGTTTTCAAGGTTTTCTATTATAATCCCAATAAAGTAATTACACAGTGTGGAGCTGGAGGAACACCGCATCAGAGGAGCAGGAAAGTTGACATTATGGATTGGGGGGCCCTTCTTCAGAAATGGGGAAGAGACATGAGGGAGAGGCAAGTGAGCTCTGAAATAAATAGAGGAGGGGTGGGACTGGGGATGGTGATAGGTGAGTGCAGGTAGGCAGTGGTGGAGATTGCTCAGTGAAGTGGGAGAACCAAATAAGTGGCAGAGAAGACGGACAAGTTGTGTCAGGTCAAGGAGGCGGGAATGAGGGGGAGGGTTGGTCATGAGATGACCAAGTGCGTAGCTGGATGAACACAGCAGGCCAAGCAGCATCTCAGGAGCACAAAAGCTGACGTTGCGGGCCTAAACCCCTTCATCAGAGGGGGTCTAGGCCAGAAATGTCAGCTTTTGTGCTCCTGAGATGCTGCTTGGCCTGCTGTGTTCATCCAGCTACACGTTTTGTCATCTTGGATTTTCCAGCATCTGCAGTTCCCGTTATCTCTGGTCATGAGATGAGGCCAGTTTTGAAACTGGTGAAGTCCACATTGAGGCCATCGGGCTGTAGGCTCCTCAGGTGGAATATGAGGTGCTGCTCCTCCAGTTTGTGAGTGGCATTATTGTGATGCTGGAGGAGGCCCAGGATGGACATGTCACCCAGGGACTGAGAGGGGGAGTTGCAAACCACTCCAATAAAGTAACAGCAAGAATTCACCCGCTGCCCTAACAATTTCTACAATTGGTGGATTTGTTTTTTGTTCTACAGTTTGATTGCATGAAAGCAATCTAAATAGCTGATGAAGAGGGGCTCTTAAAGAAATACTTTTGTCAAAACTGAACTTGTATGGAATATCCTAATTTTTTGTGTAGTGGAACAGTTAGGTAGGTAAAGGTTAATACAGCGAGACTGCACATATATGGTTATATATCCTCCTTGTCTGTTTGAAGTTACAATGGTGTTCTCCAAAATTGATTCCCTCAACCACCACTAATAAAAATGGATTACCTAATCCATACCCTATAGCGGTTTTTGGAACCGTACTTCATAAAAACTGGTTACTATCTTATAACAGTGATTTGCATCTCAAAACTTCATTGGCTATAAAAGCATATGTGGGACGACCCCAATGACCTTATGAAAATACAAGACTTTCTTCTTGGCCTTGGAGCCAACATTCAATAGACAATAGGTGCTGCAGTAGGCCGTTCAGCCCTTCGAGCCAGCACCACCATTCAGTATGATCATGGCTGATCCTCCACAATCAGTCTCCTGTTCCTGCCTTATCCCCATAACCCTTGATTCCACGATCTTTAAGAGCTCTATCTATCTCTTTCTGGAAACTATCCAGAGAGTTGGCCTCCACTGCCTTGTGGGGCAGAGCATTCCACATATCCACCACACTCTGGGTGAAGAAGTTTTTCCTCAACTCTGTTCTAAATGGCCTACCCCTTATTTTTTTAAACTGTGTCCTCTGGTTCTGGACTCACCCATCAGCGGAAACATGCTTCCTGCCTCCAAAGTGTCCAATCCCTTAAATAATCTTATACGCCTCAATCGGATCCCCTCTCATCCTTCTAAACTCAAGTGTGTACAAGCCCAGTCACTCCAATCTTTCAACATATGATAGTCCCGCCATTTCAGGAATTGACCTCGTGAACCTACGCTGCACTCCCTCAATAGCAAGAATGTCCTTCCTCAAATTTGGAGACCAAAACCGCGCACAATACTCCAGGTGCGGTCTCACCAGGGCCCTGTACAGCTGCAGAAGGACCTCTTTGCTCCTATATTCAATTCCTCTTGTTATGAAGGCCAGCATGCCATTAGCTTTCTTCACTGCTTGCTGGCCTTCACTGCCTGGCATGCTGTACCTGCATGCTTGCTTTCATTGACTGATGTGCAAGAACACCTAGATCTCATTGTACTTCCCCTTTACATAACTTGACTCCATTGAGATAGTAATCTGCCTTCCTGTTCTTGCCACCAAAGTGTATAACCGCACATTTATCCACATTAAATTGCATCTGCCATGCATCCATCTACTCACCTAGCCTGTCCAAGTCACCCTGTATTCCTATAACATCCTCCTCACATTTCACACTGCCACCAAACTTTGTGTCATCGGCAAATTTGCTAATATTACTTTTAATGCCTTCGTCTGTATCATTAATATATATCGTAAACAGCTGCGGTCCCAGCACTGAACCTTGTGGTACCCCACTGGTCACTGCCTGCCATTCTGAAAGGGACCCGTTTATCACTACTCTTTGCTTCCTGTCAGCCAGCCAATTTTCAATCCAACTCAGTATTTTGCCCCCAGTACCATGAGTCCTAATTTTGTTCACCAATCTCCTATGTGGGACTTTATCAAAGGCTTTCTGAAAGTCCAGGTACACTACATCCACTGGTTCTCCCTTATCCATCGTCATAGATACATCCTCAAAAAATTCCAGAAGATTAGTCAAGCACGATTTCCCCTTCGTAAATCCATGCTGACTCTGACCTATTCTGTTACTGCTATCCATGTGAGTCGTAAATTCATCTTTTATAATTGACTCCAGCATCTTTCTCACCACTGACGTCAGGCTAACCGGTCTATAATTTCCTGTTTTCTCTCTCCCTCCTTTCTTGAAAAGTGGGACAACATTAGTCACCCTCCAATCCGCAGGAACTGATCCTGAATCTATAAAACCTTGGAAAATAATTACCAATTTCGTCTACAATTTCTAGAGCCACCTCGTTAAGTACCCTGGGATGCAGACCATCAGGTCTCGGGGACTTATCGGCCTTCAGACCTAACAGTCTATCCAACACAATTTCCTGCCTAATATAAATATCCTTCAGTTCGTCCATTACCCTAGGTCCTTCAGCCACTATAACATCTGGGAGATTGCTTCTGTCTCCCCTTGTGAAGACAGATCCAAAGTACCTATTCAACTCATCTGCCATTTCCTTGTTCCCCATAATAAATTCACCCGTTTCTGACTTCAAGGGCCCAATTTTAGTTTTAACCATTTTTTTTTTCTTTTCACATACCTGAAAAAGCTTTTAGTGTCCTCCTTTATATTTTTGGCCATTTTTCCTTCATAGCTCATTTTTTCTCTGTATATTGCCTTTTTAGTTATCTGCTGTTGCTCTTTAAAAGCTTCCCAGTCTTCCAGTTTCCCACTCATCTTTACTATGTTGTACTTCTCTTTTATCTTCATACAGTCCTTAACTTCCCTCATCAGCCATGGCCGCCCCTGCCTCCCCTTAGGATCTTTCTTCCACTTTGGTATGAACTGATCCTGCACCTTCTGCATTATATCCAGAAACACCTGCCATTGTTGTTCCACTGCCATCCCTGCTAAGGTATTGTACCACTGAACTTTGGTCAGCTCCTCCCTCATAGCTCCATCGTTCCCTCTATTCAACTGCAATACTGACACTTCCAATTCTCCCTTCTCCCTCTCAAACTGCAGATTAAAGCTTATCATATTATGGTCACTACCTCCTAATGGCTGCTTTACTTTGAGGTCCCTGATCAAATCCGGTTCATTGCACAACACCAGATCCAGAATTGCCTCCTCCCTGGTAGGCTCCAGTACAAGCTGTTCTAAGAATCCATCTTGGAGGCAGTCCACAAACTCCCTTTCTTGGGGTCCAGTACCATCCTGATTCTCCCAGTCTACCTGCATGTTGAAATCTCCCATAACAACTGTAGTGATACCTTTGTGACAGGCCAATTTCAACTCTTGACTCAACTTGCACCCTACCTCCTGACTACTGTTTGGGGGCCTGTAGATAACTCCCATTAAGGTCTTTCTACCCTTTAGAATTTCTCAGCTCTATCCATATTGACTCTATATCTCCTGATTCTATGTCCCCCCTCACAAGGGACTAAATATCATTCCTCACCAACAGGGCCACCCCACCCCCTCTACCCACCAGTCTGTCCTTTTGATAGCACGTATAGCCTTGAATATTCATTTCCCAGGCCCTGTCCACTTGAAGCCACGTCTCAGTTATCCCCACAACATCATACTTGCCAACTTCCAACTGAGCCTCAAGCTCATCCACCTTATTTCTTATGCTTTGTGCATTCATATATAATATTTTTAATTTGTTTCTCCCTTCGCCCTTCCTATTAATCCCTATTTCACTTGGCCATACTGTACGATTCACTCTTGTACAAAATGCCAGACAGGTTTGAAGACTGCGAGACCAACAAACCTCAGAGATTTTATGATTTTGTACGTCACACCCAGCATTACTAACCATTCTGTCTTCCACCCTCTATTTCACAGCGCCTCCCCTGTACACAATGAAATGATAATGAAAGCAAAGCAACTGAGCTGTCCCAATAGTCTGCTGCATGCACTGCTCAGTTTGTTCCCTGAACGTATGGACCAGGAAATCCCAGTATATACCCTGCGTAGGGATTTGGCTGCTTTGGTTCTGCGGCTGAATGAGTACCATTACTGGTGATTACTCCCATGGAAGGAATATGCAAGGAGCAGGAGTCTGAAAGTGCTCCTTATTTATATTTATGTCACTTTTTCCAATTACCGTACATTATCTTATTTTAGCTACTCTGTGCCATCCAAGTACTAATTCTCAGGTTTAGTAAAGTGGTCCTGCTTCATATAAGAACAAATGGATGAACTTAACAATTATCCATCCCTGTCTGGTGTGAGAGTAAGAAAGGGAAAGTGGCTGAACTGTGGCTAACAAGGGAATTATGGGACAGTGGTACAGCAAAAGAGGAGGCATAAAATTGGTCAGAAAAAGCAGCAAACCTGAAGATGGGGAGAAATTTAGCAGAGGCGGGCAAAGAGTTTAATTCAGAATGGGAAAATGGATGAGAATCAGCTTGTGGAAAACACAAAAACTAACTGCAAAAGCTTCTATAGATATGTGAAGAGAAGAAGACTAGTGAAGACATACGTCGGTCCCTTACAGTTACAATCGGATGATTTCAAACAAAGGGATGGCCGATCAGTTGAACAAATCCTTTGGATCCATCTTCATTAAGAAGGACACAAATAATATTCCAGAAATGCTATGGGAGAGAGGGTCAAGCATGAAGGAAGAACTGAAGGATATCCTTTATAGTCAGGAAATGGTATTGAGGAAATTGATAGGATTAAAGCCCAGTAAGTCCCCAGGGCCTGATGCTCTGCATCCCAAAGTACTTGAGGAAGTGGCCTCAGAAATAGTGTATGCATTGGTGATCATTTTCCAGTATTCTATACAGTCTGGAAGTGTTCCAATGGACGAGAGGGTAGCTAATGTAACCCCACTATTTTTTAGAAAAGGAGGGAGAGAAAGCAGGGAATTATACACGTGTTAGCCTGCTATCGGTGGTAGGGAAAATGCTGGTGTCAGTTATTAAGGATCTAATAACTGAGTATTTAGAAAGTGGTGACAGAATTGGTCCAAGTCAGCATGGATTCCCTGAAAGCTTTTGACAAGGTTCCACACTAGAGATTAGTAAGCTAAATTAAAGCTCATGGTATCAGAGGTAACGTATTGATGTGAATCAAGAACTAGTTGGCAGACAGAAGAAAGAGGCTTGTTGGAATGAACGAGTCCTCTTCAGAGTGGCAGGCAATGAATAGACGGGTACTGCAGGGTTCATTGCTGGGACTCCAGCTGTTCACAATACACTAATGATTTGGTTGAAGGAATCGAATGCCGTTTCTCCAGATTTGTGGACAACACTAAGCTAGGTGGCAGTGTGTACTGTGAAGAAGATGCTAAGAGGCTGTAGGGTGACTTGGGCAGACTGGCTGAGTGGCCAAATACTTGGCAAATGCAATATAATGTGGATAAATGTGAAGTTATCCACTTTGGTGGTCAGAACAGGAAGGCAGATTATTATCTGAATGGTGGTAGTTTAGGAAAAGGTGAGGTGCAACGTGAGCTAGCTGTCATGGTGGAAGAGTTGCTGAAAGTTGGCTTAGAGGTACAGAGGTCGGTAAGGAAAGCTAATGGCATGCTGGCCTTGATAGCGAGATGATTTGAGTATCGGAGTAGGGATGTCATACTGGAGGACATGGTGAAGTCATACTTTGAGTATTGTGTCAGAGATAGTAGGAACTGCAGATGCTGGAGAATCTGAGATAACAAAGTGCAGAACTGGATGAACACAGCAGGGCAAGCAGCATCAGTGGAGCAGGAAAGCTGACATTTTGGGCCTAAACCCTACTTCTAAAGAAGGGTCTAGGCCCGACACGTCCGCTTTCCTGCTCCTCTGATGCTGCTTGGCCTGCTGTGTTCATCCAGTTCTGCAATTTGTTATCTTTGAGCATTGTGTCCAGTTTTCGTCTCCTGGTCTCAGGAAGGACATTTTTGCTATTGAGGAAGTCCAGCGAAGTCTCACCACCAGACTGATTCCTGTGATGGCAGGACTGACCTGTGAAGAAAGACCAGGTCAACTGGGCTTATACTCACTGGAATTTAGAAGAATGAGGGTGTGAGGGGTGACCTTCTAGCAACACACAAAATCCTGATGGAAATGTACAGACTAGATGTGGGAAGAATGTTCCTGAAGTTGGCAAATTCAAGAACTAGGGGTCACAGTCTAAGAATTAGGTATAAGTCATTCAGTAATGAGATGAGATGAGTTCACTCAGAGTTGTGAACCTGTGGAATTCTCTACCGCAGAAAGCTGTTGAGACCATTTTGTTAGAAATATTCAAGAGGGAGCTGGAAGTGGCCCTTGTGGCTAAAGGGATCTATGGAGAGAAAGTGGGAATGGGATACTGAGACTGCATGAGCAGCCATGATCGTATTGAATGGTAGAGCAGGTTTGAAGGGTTGAATGGCCTACTCCTGCACCTATTTTCTATGTTTCAACTCGGTCAGAATTTCCTCCGTGCATCGTGGGCTGTGCGGCCAGTTTAAATGAAGCAGTCTAGGTATTACCAAATTAGAGCCATATGCTGTGAAGTGGCAGACTGGGATTGTCCTAACCTATTTCTGCCCAGAGTGGAATCCAACTCAGCCGAGATGATGAGAGGGCAGTTTCACACTGTTACCCAGTCACCATTAGTTTCACTTAACACAGCTGGATAACTTTGTGATGTTACTTTTGAGTGGGTTGTGGTTACATAGACCTGAGGTTGATTTTGATTTTGTGCAATATTGGGTTGTAAACCAGTTTTACATCTCTTTTTACTTTATATTTCCACTGAAGTTATACCCTGAGTATTTATAGACATAGTGCAGTTTTGTTTTGCTGTTTGAGGATGCAAAGAGCTAGTTTGGAGTGTGTGCTGAAATTGAGTGTTTCAGAACATCGCTTGGTTTGTCATCTTTGAAACTAGTAAGCAAACCAAATTAATACATTTTTAATGTGCATACTTTGTGTTCCTTTGTATACTGAGTGTACTTGTGTGTGCAAAAGATTATTTAAATGTGCATATGCATCATGGTTGTATGTCTTAAAGTCTTTGTGTATATGCACTGCATACATTAACGGAGAATACCTCGCTTTGTTGGTTGCATATCTCTCCTGGTCTTCCTCTTCAACGGCACAGTGAAATATTAGCTTTATTATATTGTTGTTTTAACAGCAAATTCTTCAGTTAATCACTGGAGTAGCAAAATATTTATACGTTGTGATAATATGTAAAATATCTGTAGACCCTAACAGAATCACTTTATTCCAAACAACAAATTTGCTGGCAATTATTCACTAATCTTCAAATGTCCTGATAAGATGAAATGGATGTTGTTACCTGGTGATGTTCGAGTTCCTTCCTCCCATCTCTCCAAACAAATTGGATTGACACAGATCAGCTTCTGAAACTTGCTTGAAATTAATGAGCTAAACTCCATAACTAAATCTGATGAGACTCATTTTCAACTGTCAATGTAATTCCAAAATAACAGATGTTAAATCTCAAAACAGAAATGCTCGAAGTCTGACACGAGTGTTGGAAATACTCAGCAGATCAAGCTGCATCTATGGAATATTATGATCACTGCTGATTGTGATACTTAGATAGTCAGATCTGAGTGGAGAATGATAGGTCATAAGTTTTAATTTTTCAGTTTGGTTACTGTAGTGACCAGCCTCTGAATATTTTCACACAGGACTAACAATGTTCTTTTAAAGAAAGAACACATGCTTATTATACATAAGACAATTTAGACATATGTTAAACGTAAACATAAAAAGCAAAAATAAAGATTCAAAAACCAGAGAACTAAAAATGCTGGAAATCAGAAATCAACACAGACATTTTGGGGAAAACACAGCAGGCCTGGCAGCATCTGTGCAGAGAAAGCAGAGTTAATGTTTTGGGTCCAGTGAAACTTCTTCAGAACACCCTCCTTCAGTTCTGAAGAAGGGTCATTGAGCTTAAAACATTAACTCTGATTTCTCTCCATTGATACTGCCAGACCTACTGTGTTTTCCCAGCAATTTCTTTGTTCGCAGAAGTAAGATTCAAACCTTTTCCCAGCAATATCTTTTTTATAGCCGTTCAATCCGAGTAAAGTATCATTCTGATGTTAAGATTTCTTACAGAACTGATTTTTTCTAATTCTGATGGGCTGGAGACTTCTTTCCAAGTGTGACAACATGCAATTCTATTTGGCTGTCAGCCTGGAGGCTTCTGCAATGTTCTCACAACCTGGACGGAATTTATTTTATACAAAATAAAACACTTGCTTTTCAGCTGAGATGACTTCTCCACTTCTGACCTCAACTTATTAATGATCTTTGACTGTTTCTGTGTAGGTCATAAAATGCTGCATGGTTAATATTTGACAACTCAATAGGAAATTGGGCCATGTAGGTCATAGGAATCATCTAATCCCTGGGGTGGGGGAGCAGGCCATTTGGTCCATTGAGTCCACATCAACTCTCAGGTGAGCATCCCACTCCCACCCTATCCCCGTGACCCCGCATTTTCCATAGCTAATCCACCCGATTTACCCATTCCTGAACCCTATGGGTAATTTTGCATGGCTAATCCACCTAACCTGCACATTTTTGGACTGTGGCAGGAAACTGGAGCACCCGAAGGAAACCTACATAGACACGGGGAGAATGTGCAAACTCCACACAGTCACCCCAGGGTAGAATTGAACCCAGGTCCCTGGTGCTGTGAGGCAGCAGTGCTAATCACTGTGCCACCCACATGCTTTCTTGGAAAAGTTGCCTTTAAATCACTGCACAAAATGGCATTCTGACCAATGTTTGAAAAAATTGAGTCACCTTCACAGAACTGAAAACTAAAATCCATTTACTTAAAATTCAAATTCCCAAATATAATTTGTTATATATCTTTACCAGGACGTAGAAAATTGAACTTGTTTCAGATCATCAGAACTAGAAAAACAAAGAAGCTTAACAGGTTTTAACTAAATCTGGAACCATATGGTAAGGGAAGTGGTGAAGAACAAGAAAATCTTTGGTGTAGAAAACAGGATTGAAGGTTAAAAGGGATTGATGGTGTAAGGCAGAAGTTGCTTGTAATAGGCAACTTCTCATATAAAAGTAGTCCAAAAGGAGAAATATACGATCGCAGAATTGTCAACTGAAAATTTAGTTCATGAATCTAAAGTTATTAAACTTAATGTTAAGGCCAGAATTATAAATTGCCTGACTGAATGTTGAGGTGCTATTGCTCAAATTGCATTGAATGCCTTCGGAACACTGAAGGAGGTAGAGGGCAGACGGTTCAAGGATGCAGAATTAAGTCTCTGCTGATGCATATGTGGACAAAAGTTATGAAAACAAAGAATAAAACAACAGAATAAAACTCCAACACGTTGAATCCCAGCCCTTTTGGTTAATTGTGACTTTCCAGCATTGTGACTAAAATGAAAGCTATAAAATTAATATTATGACTCTACCTGTATAATGACAGTGACAGAACTTCAAAGTGATTTGCTTTATGTAAAGTGCCTTGTGGTGTTTGAGAGATGTAATAACGCAACATATAATTACAAGCCTACCTTTTATTTTCCTGGAGGCAATCCCCAAGCTATAATTGAAGTTGAGTTCCTGACAAACTAAAAGATTTATTTCTCTAGCTCAGGCCCTGGTGTTTAATTTGCTTGATGTTGTATATATGGATAATAATAGCATTTTAGAATCGAGGAATTAATGGTCAGAGTTACACCTGATTTGGGTTAGCGAGTATTATGAATTTGTATTCTGCAAAGACTTTGCAACATAGAAACTGGTAATTCAGTCACGTCTGTACCTGTATACCAGTATTTATACTCCATGAAGAAGTCTCCATTAATACAATAAAAAATACTGTGGATGCCAGATATCTGAAACAAACAAGAATGAAAATTGCTGGAGAAACTCCAACAGGTCTGGCAGCATAAGCCATTCGGCCCATTGAACCCACACCACATTCGATCATGGTTGATATGTTTCTCAGCTCCATTCTTTTTCTTTCTCCCTGTAATCCTTGACCCCACTTACCAATCACAAGCTTATCTTTCTCTGTCTTAAATACACTCAGTGACTTGGCCTCTACAGCACTCTGCGGCAATGAGTTTCACAGATTAACCACCCTCTGACTGAAGAAATTTCTCCTCCTCTCAGTTCGAACAGGTTGACCCTTCATTCTAAGTCTGTGCCCTTGGGTCCTAGTCTGTCCTCGTGTATGCATCTCCATGTTCACACAAACCAGGCCTCTTAGTATTTTGCAAGTTTCAATCAGTTTTCCCCTTCATCCTTGTAAGCTCCATTGAATACGGGCCCAGAGTCCTCAACCATTCCTCATACGACAAGGCCTTCATCCCTGGAATCATTCTCTGGACCCTCTCCAATGCCACCACATCCTTCCTGAGATACAAGACACAAACTGCTCACAATATTCCAAATGCAGTCTGACTAGATCCTCACTGATAGCATTCTGAAAGAACATACACCACATAGACCACATAGACTGGTAAATTACCATCAGCTGCTTCAGTGTAATTGACGAATGACAATGTCTTACTGTGTCAATGCCAATGCAAAGCACAGGGCAAGGAGCGAGGCAATGCTGAGACAGTAAGGGACTAGCCTCATAAAAACCACTTGATGGGTTACGCTCCCCATACTGTATCTGTACCTGATGCATTGATGTACTGCTGGGTGCCAGTGTGCCCTCCTTGACCAATCTTATAGGACATAGTACCGGTGCATTGAAGGATGCTAGAATGGTGGTGATGCCTCTCTGACTGGAGCGCCGTTGCCAGCAGTGGGAGGATACATGCAGCTGCTGCTGGTGGATTGCATCCTACTCTGCAGTTTATGTGTGGCCTAAATGGATCTCCTTTAGCAAACGGTGAGTTGAACCCGCCAAGAACCCACTCTGGTTCCCTGTCAAGTTTTCATGATGACTAGTTTATATGGTGAGTTTAGTAAGATTCAATTTGATTTAGTAGTGTCATGTGGGTCAAAGTACAGGGAAAAGTATTGTCTTATAAGCTTTACAGGCAGGTCATATTATACCAATGAATCAGGCTAACAGACCAGATTGCAATGTTACAGCTGCCAAAAAACTGCAGAGAGAAATTAACATTAAGGTCAATCAAAAATCTAATAATAGCGAGGAAGAACCTGTTCTTGAATCTGTGTATGTAAACTTTTATGTCATCTGCCTTACGGAAGAAAGTGAAGGAGAGTATAACTGGTGTGGGAGGGCTCTTTGATTATGTTGGTTACTTTTCTGAGTCAGCAGGGAGTATAGATGGAATCAATAGATGGGAGGCTGATTTGTGTGATGGACTGGGCTGTGTTCATCACTCTAGTTTCTTTAGTCTTGGAAGGAGCATTTGCCATACATGCTGTGAATGCGACCTGTTGTGAGTTGTATTGTTAACAAGACATTTAACAAGCAATAATGATCGTCAATTGAGAACTTGCTGCAGGCCAACAAGAATCTCATCTCAATGTTTCAGAAAAGGGATAAAGGGAACTGCAGATGCTGGAGAATCCGAGATAACAACGTGTGGAGCTGGATGAACACAGCAGGCCAAGCAGCATCTTAGGAGCACTAAGATGCTGCTCGGCCTGCTGTGTTTACCCAGCTCCACACTTTGTTGCCTAAGAAAAGGGAGTAAGATTTGATAAAATGATCTTAACGTCAAGATAGGTCTTGTCAAACACCACACTTGTTTCTATCATTCATCTCGCCATAATCCACATTGCTCAGGATCTGGTAAGAGCATACATTTTGCAGAAAATTCTGATTTCTAACCACCCTCTCAACGATTATTCCAAATTTTCTTTTAGCCTTCAATTTAAGAAAAGTTTGTCAACCCTCCAGGATTGATCTGGAGTTTCCTGAGATTGAAGGTTAATTTCCAGATGATTACACTAAGTGGCCATAGGTAAGACCATTGTGTTTCTGAAAAACAATTTTTTTTTAACCTTTACTGACTTCATTTTTAAGAATTGCAGTGAGAATAAAAGGCTGTTTGAATCATTCAATTAAGCTATGCTTAAGTGTTCAGTGAGCTCTGACAATCATAAACCAAAGTTGGAATGATTAAACTCAGCAATGTTTGCGAATAATGTTGGCAATCCAGTAGAGCTTCAGGGGCTAGAGAGGGATGAAACCAGCCAGTGGCGTGGATGCTGTTAGCTATCCAATGACTTTTCCCTGGAGTGTGGGCATGTGCAGAGTTACAATATAACATTGGGATTGGAGATGATTGGAGAAGCCCTCGTGGTCAGAGAGTCTAGCATTGCTCATCATCAAGGCTGATCACATCTGAAAATTATAATTTCCAGGGCTAACTTTTTGTCAAAGTCCCTTTCAAAAGTAAGGGAGGAAGTGAAAACTGTATCTGTGTGAAAGCAAAGCAGAGGGAAGCATCTGAAGTGAATGGCTGAAGTTTACCTTTACTGAATGGAGTCTGCTGTAGCTAAATGGGGATCCTGTTCACTTTGCAGTAGTATGCACAATATTTGCTGGGAAGACCAGCTGCTGTGTCTTGCTTTGATCTGTTGCTGTTTTCCCAATTTTTCTCTTCCCTCCCAAAGGACTTGAAACCATGATCACAGGGAATGGAATATTATTTTTAGTGCCAAGGCAAGTAATAATTCACTGAGACGGAAAATAACTGCACATGATTACTTTCCCGTGGGGTGGGGTCCCATCTCAAATTATAGGGCAGCAGAGTAAACTAGCAAAGTGTCTCCAGCATAACTTTTACTATATATACCAACCAACCTTTCACGGTATTAAGTGTGAGAAGTCAAGAATAAAAAGTCCTACATTGACAGCTTAGTAGTTAGAGGGTGGGCAATATTTGGTGGGCTGTAAGTAGTCCCCACTTTAAAATCAAACGTTCAATACTTATGCTCATTTGCTGTCTCTTGTGCGTATATTTGATGCTGATGCAATTTGACTGCAAGGTGAACTGTAATTGGTTATACACAATGTTCCCTCTAAGACCTGGCTGCACAGCCATTCAGAGTGGGATCACTGGTTGTGTGCATCAGCCACTCTTTGTTTAATAGCACTTTCACCTTTGAACTTGAAGGATGTGGATTCAAAGTTCACTTCAGTACTGATCGCAAACTGCACCCCCCCCACAAAAAAAATGTTGTTTCAGTGCTGCAATATTTGACTTTTGAGGGAGATGTTAAACAAAGGGTGTCATCTGACATATTTCAAAGATTTTTAATGCCACTACTTTGAAGAAAAATTAGGGTCAGCCCTTCTACAAACAATAAGGGTTTGGAACGCTCTTTGATAATGGCAGTTAATGCCAGATTAGTCGTTCATTTTAAATCTGAGACAGATACATATTTATTAAGCACAGGTATCAAGGAGTATGGGCCACAGATCTATCATGATCCTACTGAATGGCTGAACAGACTCAAAAGGCTGAATAGCCTACTGCTGTCCCTAGTTCCTAAATGCAGGGGAGTAATCTGCAGAGACTTGGCCAATCTCTCTCTTAATCAATATCACTTTAAATGAAAAACGGGTTATGAGATTACCAGACTATTACCATCTTGTTGCTTATACAGACTTCCTGTATGCAAATTGGCTGCCAGGTTTCCTATATTGCAATCAGTGCCTACACCTTTTCTGTACAGCAATTTAAAACATTCTGTGCCTTTGAAAGACACTCTCTATCCCTCTTTTCTAAATAAAAAGAACAATAATTTATTGTCCAATTTGAAACAGGTACCACTGACCCACTGTGGCAAAGGCAAATTAAACAAAAACAAACCATAAATTCAAAGAAAATTTTGTTTGAACTGAAAAATAATTTGATTTTAATACAGCACTTCAGTCCTTATGGTGTGAACTGGTCACAGAGGCTTCAAGTTTACTGGTCACCACTGTTTGATTGCTTCTTCACTAGAAACATCCAGGTATGGATGTAATCACAAAAGAGAGGCAGACAATCGGCCTGAGCAAACCCTCTCACAATAACCCCTAATTCCTTTACTGTTCAACAAAATTATCTATCTTAGCTTTAAAAACATTCAGTGAGGAAGTCTCAATTACTTCACTGGGCAGGGAATTCCACAGATTCACAACCCTTTAGGTGAAGAGGTTCCTACTCAATTCAGTCCTAAATATGCTCCCCCTCATTTTAAGGCTGTGCCCTTTTGCTTGAGTTTCACCTGCCTATGGAAACATCCCCTCTCTGCTTCTAGCTTATCTATTCCCTTCATAATTTTATATGTTTCTGTAAAGATTCCCCCTCATTCATCTAAATGCCAAAGAATAAAATCCCAGTCTACTCAGTCACTCCTCATAAGCCCACACACTCAATGCCAAAAATCAACCTTTGCACCCCATCCAGTGTCAGTACATCCTTTCTCAAGTAAGGAGAAGAAAACCGCATGCAGTACTTCAGGTGTGACCTCACCAGCACCCTACACAGCTGTAACCTAACCTCCCTGCTTTTAAACTTAATCCCGCTACCAATGAAGGACAAAATTCCATTTGCCTTCTTAATTACCTGCTGTACCTGCAGACCAACTTCTGCCATTCATGCACCTGGACACCCAGGTCCCTCTGCACAGCAGTGTGCTGCAATTTTTTTACCATTCAAATTATAGTCCCTTATTCTGTTATTCCTACAAAAATGGATGATTTCACATTTATCAACATTGAATTCCATCTGCCAGACCTTTGTCCACTTGTTTAAATTAGCTATATCCCTCCACAAACTTTGAGTCCTCCTCACACTTTGCTCTACCACTCATCTTAGTGTCATCCACAAACTTTGGCACATTATACACCTGGTCTCCCACTCCAAATCATCTATGTAAATTGTAAACAATTTCTAATCCTCTAATCCCTAAGGTACATCACTAGTGACTGAGCACCAAACAGAGAAGCACTCATTTATCCCCTTTATTTGCTTCCTGTTAGTTAACCAATCCTCTGTCCATGCTAAAACATTGCCTGTAATGCTGTGCACCTTTATCTTATGCAGCAGCCTTTTGTGTGGCACCTTGTTGAATGTCGGTTGGAAATCTAGATACACCACATCTGCTGGGTCTCCATTGTCCACCATGTTCATAATGTCTTCATAGAATTGTAGTAATTTAGTTAAACATGACCTGCCCTTCATGAACCCATGCTGCATCTGCCTAATGGGACAATTTCTATCTAGATATGTTGATATTTCTTCCACGGTAATAGATTTAAACATTTTCCCTACTGCAGGAGTTAAGCTAACTGGCCTATAATTTCCCATCTTTTGTCTACTTCCTTTTTTAAACAGTGGCATCACATTTGCTGTTTTTTAGTCTACTGGAAGTATCCCAGAATCCAGCGAATTTTGGAAAATTACCACGAGCACATTTGTTAGTTCTCCTGCTATTTCTTTCAGTACTCTGGGATGCCTTCCACCAGGGCCAGGAGACTTGTCTATCTTTAGTGCCATTAGCTTGCCTAATACTATGTCTTTCGTGATAATGATTGTTTTTAGGTCCTCACGTACCTTAGTCTCCTTGTCATCAATTATTGGCAAGTTATTCGTGTCCTCTGCTGTGAAGACTGACACATAAACAACTGTTCAATGCCTTGGTTATTTCCTTGTTTCCCATTATTAAATCCCCCTTCTCATCCTGTAAAGAACCAATGTTTACCTTAGCCACTTTTTTTCATTTTATATATTTGTCAAAACTTTTGCTACCTGTCTTTATATTCTGAGCTAGTTCACATTCATAATCTATCTTACTTTTCTGTTATAGTTTTTTTTGTGGATTTCTGTTGACCTGTACAGTTTTCCTGTTCTTCTAGTTTCTCCACTGGTCTTTCCCACTTTGTATGCCTTATCTTTCAATTTGATAGCCTCCCTTATTTCCTTAGACACCCATAGCTGATTACCCATTTTTCTACAGTCCTTCCTTTTCACTGGTATATACTTTTGCTGAGGTCTTTGAGAAATTGCTTTGAAAGTCCTCCACTGTTCCTCAATTGTCCCCATTAAGTCTTTGCTTCTAGTCTACTTTAACCAACTCCTTCCATAAGACCATAAGACATACGACTGGAAGTAAGGCCATTCGGCCCAGTGAGTCCACTCCGCCATTTAAATCATGGCTGATGGGCATTTCAACACCACTTCCCTGCACTCTCCCTGTAGCCCTTGATTCCTTTTGAGATCAAGAATTTGTCGATCTCTGCCTTGAAGGCATGCAACTTCCCGGACTCCACTGCACTCTGCAGCAATGAATTCCACAAGCCCACCACTCTCTGGCTGAAGAAATGTTGTCTCATTTCCGTTTTAAATTTACCCCCTCTAATCATCCTATTGTAGCCCTCCTTTGTTTAACCACCGTATGCTGGTATTGGATTTTATCTTCTCACTTTCCCTCTGTATTCTAAATTCAACCATACTGTGATCGCTCCTTCCAAAAGATCCATAACTATGAGATCATTATTTATTCCTGTCTCATTACACAGGACCAGATCTAGGAAAGTCTGCTCCCTCGTCTGTTCTGTTACATTGTGATTAAAGAATTATTGTGGATACATTCAATGAACTCCTCCTCAGGGCTGCCTTGACTGCACTGGTTTGACCAATCAGCATGTAGATTAAAATCCCCCATGATAATTGCCATATCATTTTTACAGGCATCAGTTATTTCTTTGTTTATTGTCTGCCACATTGTGATGTTATTATTTTGTGGCCTTTAGACTACGCCTATCAGTGACCTTTTTCTTCTTAGAATTTCCAGGTTCCACCCAAATGGATTCATCCTTATTCTCCATAGAACCTGTACCATCTCTCACTACTGCCCTGATGTCATCCTTTACTATCAGAGCTACACCAATGCCCCCTTACCTTCCTGCCTGTCTTTCTGAATAGTCTGATACCCCTGAAAATTGAATTCCCAGTTGTGATGGTCCTGTAACCATGTCTTCATAATGGCTACAAAATCATACTCATTTGCAGTGATTTGTGCCGTTAACTAATCTACCTTGTTTCAAATGCTATGAGCATTCAGTTAAGGAAGCTTTTATTCTAGTTTTTATACCCTCTTTTTGAATTCTAACATCTCCATCAATCATACCGAGTTTTCCTTTCTTTCAACTTCTTTCATAATCTTTGATAAACTTAAACCATCTTGCACGTTAACCTGCTGCTTTCTGATCGAGTTACCATTAGACTTTGTTGTTTTCCCCTTCCCTTCCCCCAATTCACTAGTTTAAAGTCCCAGTGACCACCCTATTTATCATTATCGCTGGAACACTGGTTCCAGATTGGTTCAGGTGGAGACCATTCCAACGGTACAGATCCCTACTGTTCTAAAACGGATGCCAATGCCCCATGAAATGGAACCCCTCTTTCCCACAACACTCCTTTAGCCACACGTTTACTTCCCTAATCTTCTTATCTCTAAATCAATTTGCATATGACTCAGGTAGTAATTCGGAGATTATAACCCTTGAGGTCCTGTTCCATAATCTCGTTCCTAGTGCTTGATAATCCCCAGACAGGTCCTCGTTCCTAGCCTTGCCAATGTTGTTTGTTCCAATGTGGACCACAAAAACTGGATCCACCTGCTCCCTCTCCAATATCTTTTCAAGCCGGTCAGAGAGATCCCTCATCCTGGTACTGATCAGGCAACACACCATGTGGGACTCTCAATCCTGCTTACAAACATTGCTATCAATCCCCCTAATTACAGAGTCCCCAACAACTGCAACTTGCCTTTTTGCTTCCCCTCTTAAATGGCGTCCTGTACCACCATGCAGTAGTCAGCTAGCTCATCCTCCCTGCAGCCCTTTTCTTCATCCACACAGGGAGCAAGTACCTCATACCTGTTGGACAGGGTCAAGAACTGAGGCTCCTGTTTTCCTGAATACAGGATCCCTCCACCTGCCTCACTTGCAATCACGCCCTGCTGTCTCTGATCACTCACTGAATTTGAAGTATAAAATCCACCAGGTCATAGAGTCATAAAGCATGGAAACGGGACCTTGGGCCTAAATTGGTCCATGCTGACCATTGTGCCACTCAACTAGTTCCAATTGCCCACATTGGTCCACATTCCTCTAAACCCTTCTCATCCATGTACCTATCCAAATGTTTTTTAAATGTTGCCATTGTACCCGAATCAACCACTTTCTCTGGCGGCTCATTCCATATACGTACCATGCTGTACATGAAGAAGTTGCCCCTCAGGTCCTTCTTAAACCTATGCCCTCTGGTTTTCAATTCCCCGTTCTTGGGAAAAAGACTACATGCATTCATCCTATCTGTCATGATCTTATATACCTCAATAAGGTCACCCTTCATTCTCCTACATTCCAAGGAATAATGTCCTTTCCTGGCCAACGTCTTCCCATAACTCAGGCCTACTAGTCCTAGCAACATCCTAATAAATCATCTTTGCACACTTTCCAGTTTAACTATGGGTTACCTGAAACAGTGTGACGAAAACTGTACACAATACTCCAAGTGCGGCCTCACCAACAACTTATACAACAGTAACATAACGTCCCAACTCCTATATGCATCAACCGATGAAGACCAGCGTGGTAAATGCCTTCTTCTCCACCCTGGTCACCTGTGATGCCACTTTCAAAGAACTATATACTTGTACTCCTAGGTCCCTCTGTTCCTTAACATTTACTGTATAAGTCCTACCTTGGTTTGACTTTCCAAAAAAAATCCCTTTGGGCACATCAGTACAAATGACATAAGTTGACAATGACCTCTGGCTGTTCACCCTTCCTCTTCAGAATGTTCTGCAACTGCTCAGAGACATCCTTGGCCCTGGCACCCAGGAGGCAACACAGCATCCTGGTGTCTCTTCTGCGGCCACAGAATCTCTGGTCTGTTCCTCTCACAACTGAGTCTCCTATCAGTATCACTCTGTCTGACTGCACCCTTTCCCTCTGAGCTGCCAAGCAGGTCACCGTGCCACTGACCTGACTGTTGCTGCTGCTAGGCCCTGAAAAGGTTATCCCCCCCACCCAAACAGTATCCAAAGTGTTTACCTGTTATTGAGGGGAAGGGCCACAGAGAAACAGTGCATTTTCTGCCTTCCCCCGTTACCTCTTCTGGTGGTCATCCAACTACCTATAGCCTGCACCTTAGGAGTGACCACTTCACTGTAGCTCTTATCAATGACATTCTCTGCACCCTGAATGATCCTCAATGCATTCGGCTCCAGCTCCCTAATGTGGTCCGTCCGGAGTTGCAGCAGGGTGCACTTCTTTCAGGTGTAGCACCACGGACACCGGGAGTCTGCTTGATCTCCCATGTCCTGCAAAAGGGGCATGCCACTGCCCTAACTGCCATCCCCACTGCCTTCCGTCAAGGTAGAAAGAAAGTAGAGCCCTTACCTGATGAATGGTCTAGGCCGAAACGTCAGCCTTCCTGCTCTTATAATGCTGCTTGGCCTGCTGTATTCATCCAGCTCTACTCCTTGTTATCTCAGAGCCCTTACCCATACCCCTGCTCAGCGTCCTCACGCCAAACCTCTCACTTCTGATCTAACACTGGGCCACTCTCTTTATGGCTGCTCCCTTGTACACCTGTACATTGCCAGTCTTCATCACAGAGCCCCTTTTTATTGTTTTGGGGGTGTAACTGAGGAGGTGAAGCTCAAATTCTAGCTCATTGACTCTAAGCCGAAGTTCTCTGAGCAACCAACACTTGCTGCAGATGTGGTCACTGCAGCTCGCAATGGGATCAGCCGGCTCCCACATCACACAGCTACAGCACGTCACCTGCCCAGCGATGTCTACTTAGTTCATTACTTTATTAATTTATATAAATTTATTGATGAAGTAATTAATTTATTATGCTGTATTCTTTTTAAAATTTAGTGCAGATTTCCTACCAGCCCATCAGGTCACAACCTCCCTGTGACGTCTCTCCAGTTTTTTCACAGCTATTATGTGGCCCAAGCTCAGTTAGTTTTATACTCACTCTATGCTGCTGCTCTCCACCCTGTGCTCCCTGCAGACCAGGCTATGAACCCCAATCTTCCATTCATGTTAATATGTAACCCTTCACATTGTGAGCTCATATTTTCCTCAGTGACCTTTGACAAGACAACTTGTCAAATGCCTTCTGAAAATCCAAGTGTAGCCCATCTACAGGCTGCCATTTATCCACAGCTCATGTTATTTCTTCTACAAACCCCAATAAAGTGGTCAAACGTGATTATCCTTTGACAGAACCAGTCTGATTCTCTCAGTGATAATGGGAACTGCAGATGCTGGAGAATCTGAGATAACAAAGTGTTGAGCTGGATGAACACAGCAGGCCAAGCAGCATCTTAGGACCACAAAAGCTGACGTTTTGGGCCTCGACCCTTCATCAGAAAAAGGGGATGGGGAGAGGGAGAGGTGGATCGAAGATGGATAGAAGAGAAGATAGGTGGAGAGGGGACAGACAAGTTAAAGGGACGGGGATGGAGCTGGTAGAGGTGAGTGTAGGTGGGGAGGTAGGGAGGGGACAGGTCAAGGGGGTGGGGTGAGGTTAGTAGGTAGGAAATGGAGGTGCGCCTTGAGGTGGGAGGAGGGGATAGGTGAGAGGAAGAACAGGTTAGGGAGGCGGGGGCGAGCTGGGCTGGTTTTGGGATGCAGTGGGATTCTCTTCCTGATTACCTTGAATTTTTCAAAGCACACTGTTGTCAATCAGATAGGTGATAATGTAAAACAGCAAGACATTAATGAATGTGAGCTAGTATTTGCAATGAATTGTTAGCCATGCCCCCGTGTCATCAGAAGCATTTTATTTTTTATTTCACTTCTACGATGTGCACTGCTGAAGGCTATTCTAATCTGGCAGCATTTGACCTGATGTACGACTGGGCTTTAAAAATGGTACTGATGCCAAGAATCCTGGGAGGTCTTGGCAGTGGTAAATACATCTGCCATTGCTAAGCAGAAGGCAGCACAAAGATGATGGTTAATAGCAACTGAGGTAAGATGTGGAGAACAATTTGAGAAAATTTGTTAAGACTCACGGAAAGAAACCCTCCGCAAAATTCGCCAAAATTTACATTTACCTGATTTTGTGGTAATATTTCAGCCTTGGGCTTTGTTTAGACAGCTGTGTAACATTAGAAGAACACCTGGACATATTTGTACAAGTTAGCTTATACTGTCACAAACATTTATGGTCCAGGTCAATGGTTCACACTAAACTCATAGTTCTAAACTCAGCAAATAACAATTTTAGGTCAAGCTTCCCAGGGCTCTCTGCATTTATGAATGCTCTTAAAATTCTACAACTCTGACAGTATGGCTAATTATGAGTCTAGAATTTTTCTGTATTAATAAAAAGGCTTCTTCAATGCAACGACTTGTACTATATTTGAAATGCAGTGGCTGCTCACATCACAAACTATCTGTGAATCTAGATATTGAACAAGTGCATTCCTATCTGCCTGCGTATAGATAGCGTTTAGGCTGCAAGCCTCTAGATTGACTTTCCCCTTCCTCATCCAGTGACAGAGAGCTCAGTACTAACCCAGAACTAATAATGGAGTAGACATGGGATCTTCTTGCTGTTTGGTTTAATTCTGCACTGGATCATGAAAATAAAGCATTGACCTAATATCTTTATTGATCTTCTCCATGTGTGTAAACTGGTTGAGACTGTAAAATAAACCAAACTCGCAGCTTAGAACTGCATTTAATTGCTTCCATTTGGTTTTCTTCAAAATTAAAGCTAAATTTCGTGGTGATATCCTACAACCAGAAGAGAGTTGTGGTACAAATAATCCAAAAGTAAATTGAAAGACAGAACTTGCAAAATGACCTTCGTCTCTTCCTAAAGACAGGAACAGAATTAAAGATTTTCTTGACTGTCTGTCAATGTGAGATTTAACTGCAGGACATGTAGAAATGTAAGGAGGCTGTTTCACCCCAACAATTTATTCTACTAATTAAGTAGACAGTGGCTGAACTGTATCTTGGTTCCATGTCCCTTAATAGCCTGATTCACAAAATCAATCTATTTCAGTTTTAACATTTTCATTTGGCTCTCAGCAATTTCTTGGGAGAGTATTCAGATTTGTTATGTTTTGATGTGAAGAAATATTTCCTGACACAACTCATGAATGGTCCACCTGTAATTTTGTGTCTTTTGTCATGGACTCCCCTACCAGAGGAAATAATATGGTTCCCCCTATCTCACAACCACTTTAATCATTTTAAACAGCTCAAGAAGAGCATCTCATTTAAGGTTCTTGCGGAGATTTTTAGCTTGGGTTGTGGATGAGGTTGTTGATTTGCTTGCTGAGCTGGTGGTTAAAGTTCAGATGTTTTGTCACCGTGCGAGGTACCATCGTCAGTGTGGCCTCTGATCATGCAATGTAGTTCTACTCCGCTTGGTATTTATACAATCCGGTCTGTTGAGGTGTTTTCTGTCATTTCTAGTTTTTGTTTTCAAGCGTTTGTATATGAGGTCTAATTCCACGTGTTTATTCATAGCAGGATGGGTAGAGAACCAGGCATCTAGGAATTTGCATGTCTGTCTACGGTTGGCTTGAGTTAGGATGGTCACATTGACCCGGTTGAGGGCTTTCGTTGTCCGAGTGTACTGAAACGAGGGAAAGTTTGTATGTGTCAGTTTGCTGCTAGCTGGTGTTCATGTATCCCAATAGCTAGTCTCCTTCCTGTCTGGCCGATGTAATGTTTTTGGCAGTCCAGTATTTTGTACACTATGTTGGTGCTGCAAGTCATGGGTATGGGGTCTTTGGTCCTTGTGAGTGTCTGTCATAGTGGTGGTTGTAGGATTGTGTGCTATCCTGATTCCTCATGTTCGTAGGAGTGTCATTATCAATTCCAATATATTCTTGACATACAGTAGTGTGGCCAGTGTATTGGGTCGTATTGTGTTCTCTTGGTTTGTCTATCTAGTAGGAATCTGCAGATGAAGTTGGTGGGGTATCCATTGAAAGCGAAGACCTTATGTAGATGCTCTTCCTCCTTCTTACGAAGTTCCAGTGTGTTACAGTGGGTTGCCATTTAAATTGTGTCCTTATACAGCTTTGTTTGTGGATGTTGGGGTGATTGCTGTGGAAATTGAGGATTTAGTCAGTGTGGGTTGCCTTCTTGCACAATTTGGTTTGGAATCCCCCTTTCGTCACTCATTCTACCCTGACGCCCAGGAATGGAAGTTGATTGCTGTTTTCGACTTCGCTTATGAATTTGATCCCAATGAATACATTGTTGATGAGGTGGAATGTCTCTTCTAACTTAGTGCGTTTGATGATGACAAATGTATCGTCCACATAACATATCAATAGTTTTAGCTACATGAAGGGGAGAGTCGTGTGTTCCAATCTTTGCACGATTGCCTCTGCAATAAGTCCTGAGATGGGTGACCCCTTGGATGAGCCATTAATCTATATACTTGACCATTAAAGGTGACCTGTGTGGTGAGGCATAGGTTTGGTAGTCTGAGTATGTTGTCCTTGCTGATGGAGCTGTTTCCTCTAGTAATGTGGCCAGTCTTTCTTTGGCTAGTGGGGTGTCAATGGATAGGCACATCAAAGGATACCACAATCTCATTGTCATTAATTTTGATGTTCCTGAGGTTATTAAGGAATTCCTGGGTTGAGTGGAAGGAGTGGGGTGATCTGTCAACCTGGTATTTCAATCCGACAAGAATCCTACAACCACTAGGAATCAGGATAGGACACAAACCCACAGCCACACTACGAAAAACATTCACAAGGACCAAAGACCAAAAACATGAATTTTTGGTGGGGGTGGCATAGAGTGAAAACCTCAAGTGGTGATGGCTGTTAACAGAAACACAATCTTTTGGCAAGAGAACATTTCCTTCAATTGTACAAGGAAGACAATGAGAAATGACCTTGTGTCCATTTCCTGACATATTGCTAATAATCAGTCACAGTTGAAAATCGAAGGTTCCATTCACTCCTGCTATAAACCTGACACCCTTTGCTTCCCACTCACCTCCATTTCCCCTCTTTCTACACTTGCTTAATAACTGTTAAATCTGTAACTACTGCCAGCTCTGATGAAACATTGACATATTTCTCTGTTCACAGATGCAACTTGTCTTGTTTTGTTTTTTTTTCCCCTCAGTTAGATGCATGGGGCAACATTCAGGCCTGATGGAAATACAATACCTACCGTGGGGTACAACTTGGTCTCTGTGTCTAATACAGCATTCAGCAAAGGTCACCAAGCAGCTGAATGGAGTTCAGAGAGTTGAATGGAACCTTCTAATGGAGGGTTCAAGGGCAGAGCTTCTGAAACTACAGGGTTTTAGTGAATTATAACAAGACTTCACAATGTTTCTTTGTGGTCATGTCATGTACTTGAAGACAGGGTTTCCTTTGTGTTGAATGAAGGATAAATGCTTGAAATAAAATTGAGTAGGCTGAGGATTTTCAACATTGCGTGACAAATCAGGAGCTTTTACATTTACTTCAAGGACAAACACACGAAAATGTCTATTGGATGCATCCTCTAATCCAAAATTTCTAAAGTGTTGATTCTGCATGTGTGTCTGATCCAGTCATAACTGCCTTCACTATATAGTTAGATAAATTACTACCTTTCACCCAATTCCTATAGGAATACCATAAAATCTGGTGCAAAAATTGCAGCACACATTATTTTTCCTCTTAGAGTTCAATGTAATAATGTCCTGTTAAATTAAGAATAAGAGGAGAGTTGAAGTGGAGAAACCCTGAAATTACTCATTTTTGCTGCATTATTCCAGCACACGGACTTTCCACGGTTGATTGCAGGACCCACTTTCACCAGGTTTATGCAGGAATGGAATACGAAAATGAGGAACGGAAATTGACCCCTCAAGCCTGCTCTGCCATTCGATAAGATCATAACTGATAAGCTTCTACTTGTGCTGGGAGTTCTGATAATATCCATCCATTACTGAAATTTAGTTTAAGTCTATGACAATGTGGAGATGAGAGTCTAGCTTTAGTGTGCTACAATACTGGGCATCTTACTGGACACTGACCAGAAAATCTTGTCAGCTGTATCAGTTGGTGGGGGGATCGATGGGACATCTTGGAGGAAGGGCAGGGAATTTACAGGAAACCTACTTGCTCCTCTAGATTCACAAGATGTGCCTGTAAAAGCATTTAACTATCCTTTATATCTCAGTTCCTTTTGTCTGCCCAGTTTCCCAAGGCTTGGGCAACAGAAGAAAATTATAAACCTTTTAAATTGGAAACAGGTTCCTGAGAATAGAGTGGATGATGGCTGGAGTTTGGATTTGACAATTTTAACATTTTAACTGCCTTGCCCAAATACAATCCTTTTCTGGCTTTCAAATTATCCCCAATTTCTCGTTTCCTGAGGGCATGGCTGGGATATTACATGAATAATTTGCATCTGTCTTTACCAAAAAAACAGATATTAATCAAGCTTGAAGAGGAAATTTTGTTGGTGGATGGGTTCAAAATTGAGAAAGAGGAGGTACTGGTTAGACTGTCTTAAAGGTACTGGGACTGGATACTGAGACAAATTCATTGTGAAGTCATTTGCCACAATTGTTCAGTCTTCCTTCAGTTCAGGGATGATGCCAGAAGACTTGAGAAATGCAATTGTTTATGCCCTTGTTCAAAAAAAGGTTGTAAGGATAAACCCAGCAATTACAGACCAGTTGGTTTATATTTGTTGTTGGGGAAACTTTTAGAAACAATAATTTTGGCAAGATTAATGATAACATGGGCAAGTGTGGGTTCATTAGGGAGAGCTAGCGTGGATTTCCTGTTTAACTAACTTGGAGATTTTTTTGAAGGGCTAACATTGCTTACATAGGCTTCCAAAAGATGTTTGACGTGAATTATGAGCGAAATTAGAGCCCATGGAATAAATAAGACAATAGCAATGTGGATATGAAATTGGTTGAGTGACAGGAAACAGTAATAGTTAACAGGAACTTTTTGGGTTGACAAAAGCTTGTCCCCAGGTACCCTTGCTTTTCCTGTTTTCGATTTGATCTAGACTTTGGTATACAGGGGACAGTTTTAAAGTTTGCAGTTAACACGAAACTTTGAAGCAGTGTAAACTGTGAGAAGGATAGTGTGGAACTTCAAAAGGCATTGACAAAATGATGGACCGTGCAGACAGACTGCACGTACGTTTAGTGCAGAGAAGTGTGAGATAATACATCTGGTAGAAAGAATGTGGAAATACAGTTTAAGATAAAGAGTACCGTTCTAAAGGATGTGCAAGAGCAGAGATCTGGGCTCATAACTGCATAAGTTATTAGAGGTGGCAGATAGGTGGAGAGATAGTTAATGAATACAGTATCCTGGGCTTTACTAATAAAGGCACAAAGTCCAACAGCAAAGTAGTCATACTTAACTTGTGTATGACACTAGTTAGACCACAGATGGAGTCCTGTGTACAGTTCTGTATGGATGTGAATGCTCCATACTTCAGGAGGAAGGTGAACACATTGGACAGAGTACAGATATCCACAAATGCTTCCAGAGATGAGAGTTATGAAGATAAATTGGAGAAGTTGGGACTGCTTTTCTTAGAGATAATAAAGCTAAGTGGAGATCTGATACTAATTTTCAAAGTCATGGGTCTGAACAGAGTAGATGAGGCAAAGCTGTTCTCAATCCTAAATAGACCAAGAATGAGAGAGCACAGACTCAAAATAATTCGCAAAAAATGAAAATGAGATTTGAGAAAGAAACGTTTTGACACAGCATGTGGTTAGGGTCTGGAACATGTTGCCTGGAAGTAGGGTTGTAGCAAGTTCAATTGAGGCACTAAAGACGGTGTGAGAGAAAGATATGAACAGAGACGATGCTTAGGGAGGGGGGAAAAGGCAGAAGAATAGCACTAAGTCACAATGCTCATTTAGACAGCTGATGCTAAAACAATGGGCCGAATGGTCAGCTTCTGCACTGTAACAATTCTGTGATCCTGGCACTTACTTCCAGAGAGATCCATGGATGAAGATTAAATTAGTCCTAGTTGGCCATATAATATCGCATCCTGTGGCTACTGTAACCCTAGCTCTCTTCATGTACAGATGCAAATGTGAGGGCCATACCAGCAAGATACCCTGCGAAATCTCATGGTATTGAGCTGACAATGGCCTCTCCCTGCATAGCTTTTGGTGTTTGATGTCCTAGTTGTTGCCATCCTTGGCCCTTTTCCCCAGCCCCACCCCTGGGGAAGTTGAAATCTTGTCTTTGCCAGCCCATGAAAGTGTGAATAATTGATCTGCCTGAAATATAAACTGGTAGCTCTTTGTGAATCTTCAAAAGCACTGAAAGCCAACTTGTACAGCTGTCCAAGAACAACAGTTCCCTGCAAAAATTAATTGTCAGGATCCCGCTGAGCTTGGGAATGATCAAACTTGCCCCAGACTCTCTCAGAAACAAAGTAAGTGGCACCAAACTCCCTAATGACAGGCTTGTCCGTTTCTGTTTTCTATCAGCTTTTATAGAAAACCAAAAATAAATCTCTCAGACTCATTGGCTGGCCACTGTACAGGCATATTCCCCAGAGGAATTGTGTTCAGCTTTCCTTCTGTTTCTTTCTTTTCACATTAAATAAAATTTACCCTGTGACCCCCTCCTTTTCTAAACCTCACTGTTTAATTACCCTGAGGCTAAGCATGTGTTTAATTGTTCTAAGAATATTCCGGAAGCTTCTTGGGGAACACAGGCAGGGTTCCAATGGATGCTGGAACATTTCATCCAATATCCTTGCGTTGCATATCAGGTTTGGCTTACTGCAAACTGACTCAGATGTGATATCATAGACCGTATAAAGATAGATACTGTTAGTGCATCTATGTGAAAGACAACTCCGTTTTTATGATGACTGTATTGGTTAATTTCTTGCCAAGAATGCATGTTAACTAGATTAGCAATCCAGGAAATGAATTCAAAGCTCACCATTTAAGAAGCTGATGTTAGCTTTCAAAAACTGAAGCTTTTGAACTGTCATAAAACCCACTGGTTCACTGACATCCTTTAAGGCAGGAAAACTGTGGGTGTCTTAACTTTCCTCCAGCATATCGCTGTTATGTGGGGATTGTCTTATAAGCAAAGGCTAAACATGTTGGGCCTCTGCTCACTGGAGTATAGAAGAATGAGAAGTGATTTTGTTGAAACATATAGGATTCTTAAGATGCTTGATAAGGTAAATGCTGAGAGAATATTTCCCCTCACAACAGAATCTAGGACCACAAATCATAGTCTCAGAATAAAGGGGCACCCAATACAAGACTGAGATGAGGATTAATTTCTTTTTTCAGAAGGTTGAGTATCTTTGGAAGTCCTTGCCTCAGAGACTTGTTGAGACAGACTCCTTGCATATATTTAAGGATGAGATAGATTTTTCATCAGTCAGGGAATCAAGTGTTATGAGCAAGAAAGTGGACTTGAGGAATGCCAGATCAGCCATAATCCTACTGGTTGGCGGAGCAGGCTCGAGGGACCGAATGGCTGACTCCTGTTCCTATCCCTTCTGGTCTTACATCCTGGTGTTTGGACCACCACAGAGCTATAAGAGTCCTTGCACAGACCACTACTGATCAACAAGAAGGACCATCAGCATCTTCTCAAGGCAACAAGAGATGGTTAATGCTACCTTTCCAGCAACAGTTATATCTCTGCGTTCAATCAAAATGAAGTGTTAAACTCAGCCATACAGACCAGAAAGATAAGCAGTTAATTATACTTATAATCCAGGCAATACTTATTAAGAGTTAGATTGTTAGGTCATGGTATTTACTGTTCACAGCCACCGAGAGTACAGGAACAGGGAGGTTATGCTAGAACTCTATTAAGGGCGAGTTGCACTGCAGCTCAAGTACTGTACACAGATTTTTGGTAATCGCATTACAGAAAAGAAGTAATCACAATGGAGGCAGGAGGATTTTTAAAGATGTTGCCAGGAATAGAAAAGTATAGTTATGAGGAAAGATTGGATTGGTTGGGATTGCTTCCTTTTGAACAGAAGAAGCTGAGGGGAATTTAACTGAAGTACATTGTGTTATAAAGCAGAGGTGACCACCCCTCCTCTGAGAATTAAAACTGAAATACCCAAACAGAAGCATCTCGCCTGATAATCTGTTAAAAGGGAAGTGAAAAGTGGTATAATCCCCTTCTCAGTAACTTCTAGTGGTTAAATAAAACAAGTCCCTGACACTCACTTTACAATCAACAAGTTACAATTTATTTATCTGACTCTATAACAGTGAACAAATTTGCTAAACTATCAATAAACTGAATAAATCGCTTATAACTACTAACTATTCCTGAATAAAACAAAATTCTAATGGTGTGCTGTTCCAGTAAATACAAATCCCACTTATTTAAAACAAAATATACAGACATTAGTGTCTCAAAATTACAGCCAGATTACCTGTCTTCTGGAATGCTCTGTGCCTTCTCCATAAAATTCTCCTTTCAGGAATATTAACTAATTGTGCTGTGGGTATCTTTAATTTAGTTGGGGCTTTCTCTAGAACTTACAGAAGACTGTATGAGCTAGCAATTCTTTCTTGAGCTGAGAGGTGTTAACTCTGGCAGAAGGCAATTAATTCTACTGATTTTCCAACTGCTCTCTCCTTTTATACCCTTGATGCAATATCAATTTCTTTAAAAAGAATTGGTCCTATGTCATCTTTTTAAAAAAAAATCAGATTTAAATTTGATTAGTTTTTGCTATCTAAATTCCCGATTCAAATTGATTGCCTAAAATCAAAACTTGTTGTCTTGATAACAAAACAAAACTGCAGCTTGGTCGCTAACTGTATGGTTTTTTGATACAAATGTTTCAATCCAAGGACTCTCTGTGCATCTGCAAGCCCACAAGCTGTTGCCCACACAGATTTTGTTTAAATCTTTATGCATAGAAAAAGTGCATTATCTTTTAAAGGGACCGTGAACTGCTTTCCCACCGCCCCACCCCCCCACCATCACACCAGCATTTTAGACACAAATTCTAACTTCCTGCCTTCCAAACCACAAGTACTCTAACCAACTTTGCAACAATAGACATAATGGATAGGACTTCATCAGCAGAAAGGTCAATAGCTAGGGGTACTGCAATTGGTTTAAGGATTAGAGGGGAATTGATGACTTTTGCATTTTTCATTGCTAATCCTCCTAACCTTTACATCCCTAGACACTATGGGCAATTTAGCATGGCCGATCCACCTAACCTGCATATCTTTGGGCTGTGCGAGGAAACCACTAAGCGACCATATTACCCCAATAGGATTGAAGATGATGTTGGCAGGATAGGATGCATCAGTACAGTGGTAGTGGGGCCCATGTGAAGCATAATAACTATCACAAAGCTGAATGGCTTGTTCCATTGTTGTGGATTATCATTAGAAACTGTTTCCCTTCATGTTGTAAAATGTACTGCGACAGAAGGATGGTAAGCACATTCCCACAGGAAGAGAATATGTGAATTGATTCTCTACCATCATGCCCAAGTTACTGTTGATCACATCCTGTCAGCAGTAACAGTTACCTAACCTCAAAACGAGGCATCAGAGAGTGTGAGGAAGACGTGAGCAGGAGGAGGTCATGAAGCCCAATTAGCCTGTTTCACCATTTTATATGAACATGGCTGATCTGTATTCAGACATAATACTCTAAACCAGTAAATATTTATTAACTTCCGGTTTTAGAGCTATTAATAAAGCTACCATGTTTTTGTGCAGCACATAGCTGCACTGACACAGCAAAACGGATGAGCAAATGAAGAGTGAACCTTGGGACAGGGATGGGAAAGGTACATTAATCCGACTCGGCACGGCATTGAGCCTAGTGATACTATTGATGGAGTATTTGTTCAGGGATCTGGGAGGTGGTCTGGGGGCCTGGGTTTGAGTGTTGCCAGGGTGGTTAATGCAATTTGAATTCAAGGGAATAATTCCAGAAGTAGGAGTCTGGTGGGGATAACGCAGCGGTCTTTGACTGTTGGGGTAACCTGTCAGGTTCACTGGTGCCCTTTAGGCAAGGAAATCAACCACTCTTACCTTGTCTGGCCTGCATGTCACTTTAGACCCACAGCAATGGGGTATTTGTATGTTATTTAGAAATCCTCTCTGACATGAAAGTCGCTGGGAAATCTTCAGCATAATGATGAGATGTAGTGTGATTCCCTTGATGTAGTTACCCCACCCCCGAGCACCAAACCATCATCTCCAACACCATCTATGACCTCATCACCTCAGGGGACCTCCCACCCACAGCCTCCAACCTCCAACCTCATTGTTCCCCAACCCCGCACAGCCCGTTTCTATCTCCTTCCCAAAATCCATAAACCTGCCTGCCCTGGTTGACCCATTGTCTCAGCCTGTTCCTGCCCCACCGACCTCATCTCCATCTATCTGGACTCCATTTTCTCCCCTTTGGTCCAGGAACTCCCCACCTACGTCTGTGACACCACCCACGACCTCCACCTCCTCCAGGACTTCCAATTCCCTGGCCCCCAACACCTCATTTTCACCATGGACGTCCAGTCCCTATACACCTGTATTCCTCATGCAGATGGCCTCAAGGCCCTCCGCTTCTTCCTGTCCCGCAGGCCCGACCAATACCCCTCCACCAACACCCTCATCCGCCTAGCCAAACTTGTCCTCACCCTCAACAACTTCTCTTTCGATTCGTCCCACTTCCTACAAAGTGGGTGGCCATGGGTACCTGCATGGGCCCAAGCTATGCCTGCCTCTCTGTAGGTTACGTGGAACAGTCCCTCTTCCGCACCTACACAGGCCCCAAACCCCACCTCTTCCTCCGTTACATTGATGATTGTATCAGCGCCACCTCTTGCTCCCCAGAGGAGCTCGAACAGTTCATCCACTTTACCAACACCTTCCACCCCAACCTCAAGTTCACCTCGGTCATCTCCAACAAGTCCCTCACCTTCCTGGACCTCTCAGTCTCCATCTCAGGTAACCAGCTAGAAACTGATGTCCATTTCAAGCTCACTGGCTCCCACAGCTACCGAGAATAAACCTCCTCCCACCCACCCTCCTGCAAAAATTCCATGTCCTATTCCCAATTCCTCCGCCTCCACCGCATCTGCTCCCAGGGTAAGGCATTCAACTCCCAGACATCCAGATGTCCAAGTTATTCAAGGACCGCAACTTTCCCCCCACAGTGGTCGAGAACGCCCTTGACCGCGTCTCCCACATTTCCCGCAACACATCCCTCACACCCCGCCCCTGCCACAACCGCCCAAAGAGGATCCCCCTCGTTCTCACACACCACCCCACCGACCTCTGGATACAACGTATCATCCTCCGACACTACAATCTGACCCGACCACCCAAGCTATTTTTCCATCCCCACCCTTGTCTGCCTTCCGGAGAGACCACTCTCTCCGTGACTCCCTTGTCCGCTCCACACTCCCCTCCAACCCCACCACACCCGGCACCTTCCCCTGCAACCGCAGGAAGTGCTACACTTGCCCCCACACCTCCTCCCTCACCCCCATCCCAAGCCCTAAGATGACTTTCCATATCAAGCAGATGTTCAGCTGCACATCTGCCAATGTGGTATACTGTATCCATTGTACCTGGTGTGGCCATCCTCTACATTGGGGAAACCAAGTGGAGGCTTGGGGATTGCTTTGCAGAACACCTACACTCGCATCTCCCTGTGGCGAACCATTTTAACTCCCCTTCCCATTCTTTAGACAACATGTCCATCATGGGCCTCCTGCAGTGCCACAATGATGCCACCCGAAGGTTGCAGGAACAGCAACTGATATTCTGCTTGGGAACCCTGCAGCCCAATGGCATCGATGTGGACTTCACCAGCTTCAAAATCTCCCCTTCCCCCACTGCATCCCAAAACCAGTCCAACCTGTCTCTGCCTCCCTCACCGGTTCTTCCTCTCACCCATCCCTTCCTCCCACCCCAAGCCGCACCCCCATCTACCTACTAACCTCATCCCACCTCCTTGACCTGTCCGTCTTCCCTGGACTGACCTATCCCCTCCCTACCTCCCCACCTCCCCACCTATACTCTCTCCACCTATCTTCTTTTCTCTCCATCTTCGGTCCGCCTCCCCCTCTCTCCCTATTTATTCCAGTTCCCTCCCCCCATCCCCCTCTCTGATGAAGGGTCTAGGCCCGAAACGTCAGCTTTTGTGCTCCTGAGATGCTGCTTGGCCTGCTGTGTTCATCCAGCCTCACATTTTATTATCTCTAATTCAATCAGGCAGATAATAAATTACCAGCACAAAGTGTGCTCCTTTCCTGTCAACTATTGCTTATATTTACACCTGAACCGATTTTTCCAGACACTTTTCGTCACAAACTTCAAGATAGGCAATTTTTTTAAATGTACACTGTTCAAACGAAGATCACAGAAAAAAAATGAGGCGGAATCAATTGCAAATGCCCGGGAGATCACTCCGGAAGCCTTTTCTTCGCAGTTCCCGTGTGTGTTGATAATCAATGTCCGGGAGGTGGCCCCGCCCATTCTTTCACTTCGATTGGCTATCGTTTGCGGCGCGGCTGTCGGTTGGCTGCGGGAGCTGTCAGTCACCGCGATTGACAGATGGTTGGGGAGGATGCAGTCTCCGCTGGGAAGGTGAGTGATGGTCAGTGGGGAAGCTGCATTCCTGCAGTGGGTAAATGCTGCCCAATGCCGTGCGGAGTCGGATTAATGGACCTATCCCATCCCTGCCCTAAAGTTCACTCCTTTCCTGCTGCTGGGTCCAGTGGCCCCTACTCATGGAGTCTGCCCATTGATTGGGTTGGGATCCCATTCTCAGGAGCCCGTTACATTTATATAGCAGTTTTGACGTGGTAAAATAGGACAAGACACAACCACAAAAGAGCTACCAAAGTATCTTAGGTCACCTGTCTGACTGATACCAGGCAGCCATTTGATGGCTACCATTTGCCATCTTCATGTGTCTGAACATGTTTATTCCACTGAAGCACCTGCAGGGGCTTGTCCATGTTCTTCAGCAGCACTCAACCAGATTGGACATGGGGCTGCCTTTTCTGAACCCTTTCTCACAATGCCAACCCTTCCTTCCCCCCATCATGTGTTACTTCGTAACATAATTTCCATTTGACTTGTATGAGGAACAGTTCCAAGTCTAGATGGTGTGTGGTTTGGAGGGGAGCATGCAGGTTGTGTTTCCCTGTATCTGCCCTTTGTCTTTCTAGGTGGTAGAATCATGGGAGGTGCTGCCAAAGAAGCCTTGGTGAATTGTTGTTGTGTATCTTGTGAATGGTACTTATTGCTAGCACTGTGAGCCAGTGGTTGTGGGGGGCGGTGAGGAGGGGGTAGTGTTTCAGCTTAAGGGTGCTAATCGAATGATGTACTTTGATTTTGATAATGTTGATCTTCTTCAGAGCTGTACCTGTGTAAGCAAGTGGGAAGTATTCCATCACGCTTCTGAGTCATGTTTTGTAGATGGTGGACAAGCTTTGGGTTGTCAGAAGGTGAGGTACTTGCTTCAGAATTTGAAATGTTTTAGTCCTGGTGATATTTATGTGTCTGGTCTAGTTCAGCTTCTGATCAACAGTAACCCCACGAATGTTGATAGTGAGAGATTCAGTGATGTTAATGCCATTCCAGTTCTTGACAATGGTCACTCGACCTGAAATGTTGACTCTGATTTCTCTCCATGGATTTTGCCAGACGTGCTGAGTTTTTCTAACAACTTCTGTTTTAGATGTTGATGTTAATGCCAGTGATTGTCAAGGGATGGTGATTAGATTCACTTTTTAAAAAAATTCATTCATGGGATGAGGGCATCAGTGGCCAGGCCGGCATTTATTGCCCATCCCAGAGGGAAGCTAAGAGTCAACCACATGCTGTGGGTCTGAAGTCACATGTACGCCAGACCAGATAAGGGTCGCAGTTTCCTTCCCAAGGAGTATTAGTGAACCGGATGGGTTTTCTCAACAATTATAGAGTCATGGAGCTGTACAGCATGGAAACAGACCCTTCGGTGCAACTCATCCATGCCGACCAGATATTCTAAATTAACCTAGTCCCATTTGCCAGCATTTGGCCGACATCCCTCTAACCCATCCTATTCATTTACCCATCTAGACGCCTTTTAAATATTGTAATTGTATCAGCCTCCACCACTTCCTCTGGCAGCTCATTTCATACACACACCACTCTATGTGAAAAGGTTGCCCTTTAGGTCCCTTTTAAATATTGCCCCCCTTACCTTAAACATATACCTTCTAGTTATGGACTCTCACACCCGGGGAAAAGACCTTGCCTGTTCACCCTACATATGCCCCTCATGAATTTATAAACCTCTATAAGGTCACCTCTTAGCCACTGCGCTTCAGGGATTGACAATGGCTTTCATGGTTATCACTGGACTTTTGATTCTGGATTTTTTATTGAATTCCAGTTCCAATCTGCCAAGGTTGGGTTTGCACCCGGATCCCCAGAACATAACCTGGGCTTATGTATTAACAGTAAGGTGATAATATCTATAGGCCATTGCCTCCCCTATGGATGTAGTATTTGGTTGGTACTTTCGTGGCATAATGTTTCATATCAGCCAAATCCTGAATGTTGTCCAGATCTTGCTGTATACAGAACTGCTTCAGTATCCGAGGTATCACAAATGATGCTAAACATTATGCAATTGTCAGTGAACATGCTCGTCTGTGACCTCGTGATTGAGGGTAAGTCGTTGATAAAGCAGCTAAAGATGGTTGTGCCCAGACGCTACCCAGAGGACAATGCAGCAATGTCCTGAGACTGAGATGATTGACTTCCAACAACAATAACCATTTTCCTTTGTGCTAGGAATGACACCAGCTAGTGGAGAGATTTCTCTCAATTACCAAAATTATTTAGGCCACATTGTTGCCACTTTTGGTCAAGTACCACTTTGATGTTAACTGCAGTCTTTTTCACTTCACATCTTGAGTTCAGCTTTTTAAAACACGTTTGGACCATGTCTGTAATGAGGTCAAGAGTGAAATGATCCTGACGAAGCTCAAATTGAGTATCAGTTTGCCAGTTATTATTTTGCAAGTGCTGTTTGATAACATTTTAAACGAGACTTGCATCACTTTGCTGATGATTGAGAGTAGGGTCTAGGCCCGAAACGTCAGCTTTTGTGCTCCTGAGATGCTGCTGGGCCTGCTGTGTTCATCCAGCCTCACATTTTATTATCTTGGATTCTCCAGCATCTGCAGTTCCCATTATCACTGATACTATTTTAACCTCACTGCGAAGCCTCTTCCAGGGATGCCTAACCTGAAGAAGTTACCCTCCTCCCTCTGGACCAACCTCAGGGAATCTCTTCTTTTCTCCATCTTCGGTCCGCCTCCCCCTCTCTCCCTATTTATTCCAGCTCCCTCTCCCCATCCCCCTCTCTGATGAAGGGTCTAGGCCCGAAACGTCAGCTTTTGTGCTCCTGAGATGCTGCTGGGCCTGCTGTGTTCATCCAGCCTCACATTTTATTATCTCTGATGGAATAGTTTCCCTGGTTGCATTTTACCTGCTTTTTGTGGACAGCATATATATACCTTTGCACTTTTCCAAATAGTCAGGCAGATGTCAGTATTGTAGCTGCACTGGAATAGTGTGACTCGGGTTGCACCTTGGTCCTGGAGCTCAAGTCTTTGGTACTTCTGTCAGAAATTTGTCAGTCCACAGCTTTTGCTGTATCCAGTTCCTTCGGCTACTTTTTGATGTCATGTTGGATGATTTGAGTTGGCTGAAAGCTGACATCTGTAACATTGCAGACTTTAGGAGGTGGTCGAGACGGATGGTTATAAATTCTCCAGCCTTGCTTTTTTCATTAATGTACTGGGTTCCCCTATTATTGGTGATGGGGATATTTGATTGTCCACCATTAGGTGTTATTACTTAATATACATTGTTTAGTTCCCAGCCTTAAGAGTGTCATAGTCTTCAAGCTGAATTTGTTCCTGTTATTCATTTAATTTGTTTTTCATACACTGCGTTTGTGTAAATAATTAGTATTCTACTGAAACATGTTTCTTATTTATCTCCTTTGGTTTGATTATTTTACATCCAGTTTTTGCTTTGGCTTTTAACACAATTTCTAACAATTAAAATACCCTGTTGTTTGCTTTTGAGCTTTAACCTGCACTATTTTATCCACCTGAATACCATACCCTGAATCCAGCCTTTACTGATTTAGGTTCCTTGTTGCTGCCCTATTTGTCCCCCTGCCAGGACCTCAGTCACAGCCCATAGAGCATAGAATAGTACAGAACAGAAACAGGCCCTTCAGCCCACTAGGTCTGTGCAGACCATGATGCTATTCTAAACTAATATCATCTGCCTGCACATGGTCTGTATCCCTCTGTTCCTGCCTGTTCCTGTGCCTGTCCAAATGTCTCTTAAACATTGCTATCGCATCTGCTTCAACCACCTCCCCGGCAGCACATTCCAGGCACCTTCCACCCTCAAGGTAAAAAAACCTTGCCTTGCACATCTCCTTTACACTTTCCCTTCTCTCTTTAAACCTGTGCCCCTGTAGTATTTGACATTTGCACACTTGGAAAAAGACTCCCAACTATCCACCCTATCCATGCGGTTCATGACTTTATACACTTCTATCAGGTCACCCCTCAGCCTCTGACACTGCAGCGAAATAATCCAAGTTTGTCCAACCTCTTGTTATGGCTAATACATTCCAATCCAGGTAAACTCCTTTTGCACCTTCTTCAAAGCCCCCACATCCTTTCATGTGTCAACCAGAACCATACACACTCCCTCCAAATGCTTTCATTTAGCTCCTCTTTCCTGGTACTTTGCAAAGAGGACCTTGCTGACCATTCTGGATTTTTATTTGATTTCAAAATGGACCATAGAGACATAGATTTTTTTTTTCTCTTCCGGCTCTGTTATTCTTTCAAGCTAGTTAAAAATATCCATTTCTATCAGTCACTGAATACTGTGATGATAGTTCTGAAGACATGCTTCAGATCTTGCCAGTCCCCTAGCCAAGCTGTTCTAGTACAGCTACAACACTGACATCTACCCAACAATGTGGAAAATTGCCTCGGTATGCCCTGCACTCAAAAAGCAGAAGAAATCAAATCCACTAAGTTGCCACTTGTTCCGTCTTGATCATCAGTGAAATATTGGAATCTGTAATGGATGCTGTTAAGCACCACTTGCTTAGCATTATCAGTTTGGGTTCCACCAGCACAGCTCAGCTCCTGACCTTAACACAGCCTTGTTTCATTCATGGACAAAAAAGCTGAATTCCATTGGTGATGAAGAGTGACTGCCTTTGATATCAAGACCAGATTTGACTGTGTATGGCATCCATGAACCCTGGTAATACTGGACTCAATGGGAAGAAGGGGAGGGAATGACGGCTGTGCATTGGTTAGTCGTACCTGGTACAGGGCAACGTGATCGTAGTTAAATATTACTATAAGGAGACTAGAGTTGAAGCTGTTAGTCTTGCACTGATCAGAGAGAGACCAATCTGAATCTACTTTCAGCAAAAACAGAAATTGCTGAAAAAACTGAGCAGGCCTGGTAGCATCAATGGAGTGAAAGCAGAGTCAATGTTTCTGGTTCAGTGACCCTCCTTTAGAACGAATCTACTTGCTTGGCTTGAGAATTGAAATTGACAATTAGCTGTTCTTTCTGTATTTTCAACCATTCAACACCCTTCACATCATACGATACAGGAGGAGAATTAAGCCATTTGGCCCATCGAGTCTACTCCACCAATCGATCATGGCTGATATGTTTCTTAAACACATTCTCCAGCCCTCGCCCTGTAATCCTTGATCCCTTTGCTAATCAAGAACTGATCTATCTCTGTCTTAAAGACACTCTGTGACTTAGCCTCCATGGCCTTCTGTGGTAATGGGTTCCACAGATCCACCTGAAGAAATTCTTCCTCATCTCAGTTGTAAAGTGTTGTCCATTTACTCTGAACCTCTGCCCTCAGGCCCTAGTCTCTCAAACTTTTGGAAACATCTCCATGCCCACTCTAAAGGGGGCCTGAAACTACACACGGTATCCTAATACAGTCTGATCAGAGCCTTGCATAGTCTCAGCGGTGCGTCCGTGCTCTTGTATTCTTGCCATTTTGAAATGAATGCTCATTTTGTGTTTGGCTTCCTAATTGCCAACTGAAGCTGCATGCTAACCCTAAGACAATCTTGAACTTGGCCTCCCAAGACCCATTGTGGTTCAAATTTCCAAAGTCTTTCTTCATTTAGAAAATAATCTATGCCTTTGTTCATTCTACTGAAGTGCATAACTTCATGCTTTCCTATGTTGTATTCCATTTGTCATTTGTTTGCCCACTCCCTAGCCTGTCCAAGTCCTTCTGCAGCCTTCCTGCTTCCTTAATGCTACCTTTCCCTCCAAATATCTTTGTCATCTGCAAACTGGGCAACATTGCCTTCTGATGCTTTGTCCCCCTTCTCATTCCGTATAAAATGATGTCTCTTTTTCAAGTTTATTCCTTTCAAGTGAATCCTAGTTCTGATGACAGCAAGATGAAAGCTTCAACTTCTAGTCTCCTTCTAAGTTCTGCATTTATTTATGATTGTGCTTATTGGAGATCAGTCATCTCAGCTCCGGGACATCTTTGCAGGAATACCTCAGGGTAGTGTCCTAGGCCCAGCTATCTTCAGCTGCTTCATCAAAGGCCAAGTTATCTTAAGGTCACATGCTTGCTGGTGACCGCACAATGTTCTGTACCATTTGCGATTCCTCAGATACTGAAGCAGTACATGTTCAAATGCAACAAGACCTGGATAATAACCGGGTTTGGGCTGACAAGTAGTAAGTGATATTCGCACCATGCAGTTGCCAAGAAGTGAAACACCATAAACAAGGGAGCACCAAATATTCAATGGCATTGCCTTGAATCAATCCCCTACTATCAACATGTTGGAGGTTACTGTTGACCAGAAACGCAACTGGATTAGCTCCAACAACACTCAAGTGTGTAAGACTGTCCAGGGCAAAGAAGCCCATTTGAACAGTATCACATTCACTTCCTCCACCACAAATAATTTGCAGTAGCAATGCGGACCATCAAAAAGATACATTGTAGAAACTTTTCAGAGCTTCTTAGAGACAGCACCTTCCAAACCCATGACCACTTCCATCTAGAAGGACAAGAGCAACAGATATCACCTGCGAATTCCTCTCCAAGCCACCTACCATCCTGCCTTGGAAATATATTCACTGTCAATATGTCAAAGTCCTAGAACTCCCTCCCTAATGGCACTGTGGGTCTGACTACAGTGAATTGTTACAGCAGTTAAAGAGGCAGCTTACGACCACCTTCTCAAGGGAAACGAGGGATGGACAATAAATGTTGGCCCAACCAGCAAAGGCCATACCTCATGAATGGGTTTTTTGTTACAAAGACCTGTTGCCAACCAGGAATGATTCTCAATCATCTTTATAACAGGTGCCATCTGTCCCTCCCCTGTGTCCATGTTTATTTCTGTCACACTTCTTAAAAAGTGTGAACCTGGATGACCATCCAGCAGTTTTCTTCTTGACATTGGTTTATAATCACTAACAGCCCGGTAATTGCTTCCACTGGTCTCTGAATGTTTTAGTGTTCTGCCTATTTTGGTCATCAAACAGCAGTGGTGGATGGTGAGTTTTGGGGTTAGATGCGAAGGATGCCTGACACTGCCATTCTGTTTCGCTCCAACTGCATTAATCTTTGCGGTTTCATACTCCATGTATCATAGTCCTGATGACCCACTTCATGCAGGGATGGAAGTTTCACTGACATGGTTTTGGCCTAACAATCCAGAAGCCACTTACTCAGTGACTGCTATCTGTTAATTTGTTCACAAGCCCAAGAAAACTGACCATGAAAGCAATGCAGCTTCCTTGCTATAAAATTATTGTGATACTCTCATGTCATTGAGGGAAGGGAAACTGTTTTCCCTACTCAGACTAGATTTCGGGGAAAATTCCTTCCCAAATTATTCACCCATTGTAAATACAACAATTTAACCATCCTCCTTAGTGGAAGTGAAAATGTGCTAAGTTATAGTGCACATTTAAGTAGCTGGATTTCTTATGGTCACGCAAACTGACCAGCTCAGGTATCTATAATAGAAGGAAGTGATAATTGGATCTTTGATCTGATGCGTGTTGCTGTTTAAAAGTATCAGGTTCCGGATGTAACACGTGAAGTTAGGGATAGGGCCCCACCTGCTGGTCAAGTTGATAAAGTCATGAACTGAATAACATGGAGCAGATCAGAAAGCCTCACATTTAGAGTGGAAAGTGGAGTAGGATTCTCGCTTCCACGTACTATCATTGATATATGTGTGTGAATGTGTACCTGAGACTGTCTTTTGCATCTTCAGTTGAATCCCATGGAAAATAGTATTGGAAATATTTGCAAGCTCTTGGTCAGATGTCAGGTGATGGGGTGGTTGGTCCTACATAGCGAGAGGATCTATGGCCTCCCATAACCCAGATGATGTAGTGGTGTGACCTGCACTCACTGGACCTGATGCTTCCACTGGGTGTCACATCTGAATTCTGAGCTGGAACTCTGGTTTCCCTTCACCTCAAATCCCTGGACTGGAATCTGAAGGCTGCAACTTCCAGGAGGTGTGAAAGCTGTCACAGAGCTTAAAGCTGTCTCCTGTGGACATGATGTGGAGGTGCCGATGTAGGACTGCACCTGACGGAGGGGCTCCAGTCTGAAACTTATGTGATTCAAATAAACCTGTTGAACATAACCTGGTGTCCTGTGGAAATGCGTAAGAATAAGCTCAGCCTTAACTGCGATTCTCACAATGGCCAAATAGTTGAGCTACTGGGTCAAATGACTTGGTGCATCGTGAAAGCTCCTTGAATTCCAGTTACTGCAAATACACAACTTTCTCTCTGCTTTTTGCAGTTCTCTGTAAAAGTTCCTGAGGGACTGAAAATGCCTTGTTCCTGGTGATAATCAGTGGCTTATTTTTGTTCATGCAAAGAGCCATGTATGATAGTGACAAGTTGATGGATGGCTGACACCACTGGGACCAGCGGAGAGCTAACACTTTTAACAAAGGAGGATAGTAAAATCAGTGAAGGAAGCAGTCATTCATAAATCCTGCAAGCACTTCAGAGAAACAAGGCGGCTGTACAAAACAACTAGAATCATTGAGCAAACAGAATGGGAGTTTATGAGGAACAGTTAACTACATTGGATACGTTCTTGCTGGTAAATGGAAGGATGTAAGGTGATCCATGGATCATAATTGCAATACAGTCATAAATCAAATATAGAATTCAGAATTCATTATGTAGAGAATTGTTAGAATGTGAAACAAGGTGAAGTGGAGCTGAATCACATCACCCCATTTAAAGGAAAGCTCAGTAAGGACAGAAGTGCAATCATTTAGAAGGATATGGCCGCTGAGTGAGTTGAAGAAGGGTTGGAGGAAGCTTGTGTGTGTAGCATAACACTGGTGTGGGACTTTTGGATGAAATGAGCTGATTCACTGCTGTTAATTCTTGTAATGTTTGAAGGGTGCTGAAGAAAGCAAGACCTCTCCTTGTGCACAGATTTGCCATGTATTACAACATGACTGAGCTTATCTCAGAGCCAAGTAAGTACTTCCTCATGCTCAATGATTCACAGACTCAGTCTGCATCCTGTGTCTGCTCCACTGTGTTCCCGCTGACCTTTCACAAACAGACTTCCCACTTTCTCAACTTTGATCCACTTGTGTTGCAGACCTTTCACCCTGGCCCACGGTTTCTTCTGATGGCCCCTTGGCTGGCAATGGCCTCTTCCTCCCTGGTCTGAACAGGAAATCTTGAGACAAAACATAAATAAATCACATTGCTGTGAATGAATGATCTCTTGGCCAACCCGTGACAGAATTGAGGTTTTCACGTAGATTACTGTGCTTGTTATTCATTTAAGAAGTTGTCCAGTTAACACAAAACTGCTACGTGCAAGTGACTGGAAAGGTGAACACAGTGGTGAGGGTGATAGAATGTTTTATTTCTTGCAGGTCAACCTTTTACCCTCCTAAAGGTGTTGATTTGTGCTGACTCCCAGATGCTGTCACTCCCCTCACCTTCTCCTTCCTCTAGCCTCCCTTTGCTCTGATTACAACTTGAGAGTGGCCATTCAAAAGTTGCCTGGCTTGAGGATCACAGCTGTTTAATGGCAGCGACACTGATAGTCAAATTGAGTCACAAAGATGTTGGTATGCCTAATGTCAATTGGAGTTTCAAGTATTTTAGTTACAGTTAGGCATTCCTATTAAGGGCAGCCAAAGCTCTCATATCTATACTGTGTGTCATTAAAGGACGGCTTACCTGCTCTTGGGACAGCCTGCGGGCTGCGTTTATCAGGGGGATTTATGTCTGTTGAAGATATGTTGATAGGAGATTACAGAGGTCAGCATTGAATTAATTTCATTCTAATTCTGTAAATTTGAAGCAAAGTTGTTCCCCACCCCCCCCACCGCCTCCCCCTAAACAAATGAACTCCCAGAGACTGATGATAAAGCTAAGTTTGGATGAGACTGGCTTCAGGCACTTAAAATAGAATTAACAGCTGTTTGCTGCATGATGCCATCATGCCCTGTGCATGCCCTCTCTGGCTTGGACTGTCTACTGGGGCGGAGAATTAGAGACAGGCGAGCTAATGCAACATTTGCCAAAAGAAAACTACGTGTAAAGTCTAGTCCTGCAATGTTGCAGAGGTTTCTCTCGGATGACGGATCAAACTAAGATCCTATCTTCTCTGTCAACTAGATATTTAAGACTGCAAGGCACTGATCAAAAAGCAAAGGAATTGTTCCTGTTCAGTGAAATTCACTGCTGGTTTTGATATCCTGGATATTCATGTCTGATAGAATATGCCTCCAAGAGTATATTCCCTTTAACTCTGGCACCAGTGATCAGTAGGCAAGGCAAGTGATTTGCTTTTTTTTAAACATCCTCCTATCCCCAGGAAAATGCTATACAAAGGGACTCTGTTGGAAATAACCTCTTCAAACATCCTGCCGTTGCTGCTGGGTAGTGTGGGCCTTATTATTTTATTCAGGCTGCTGCAGAGCATGAAGGACCGAGCAGTCGTTCAAGATGCTGTGGTGGTGATAACAGGAGCGAGCTCTGGCCTCGGTAAAGGTAAGGTAATAACACAGAGAATGTAATAGTCGGTTCATTTCATATTTATGTTCTAGTTTCTCCTTAGCTTTTCCCTCCCCTCTTAGCTCTTCCCCAGTTGTGTGTAGTATGGTTTGTGATTACCGCCATTGCCTTAAATAATGCATACGTGGTTCTAACCCCTTGAAAGCTGGTGTATGACTTATGTGCTGCTGTTTGTTATTCTATTGTATAGCACTGAAGAGGACCGTAGTGTCTGTCACATCTGTTTAAAAGAGTTAATCAGTTAGTCCTGCTCCTTTTTCTTAAATTCCCTTCCTCATTTCCCTATGAATACAATTCCCTTTTGTAAGTTATTATTGAATCTGTTTCCAGCACTTTTTTCAGGCAGATCACAATGACACACTGACTCAAAAGAAATTACAGAGTCATAGTGTGATAGAAATGTAAAACACGGAAACAAACCCTTCGATCCAACTTGTCTGTGCTGACCAGTTATCCTAAATTAATCTAGTTCCATTTGCCAGCATTTGGTCCATATCCCTCTAAGCCCTTCCTATTCGTATACCTGTCCAGATGCCTTTTAAACATTGCTATTGTATCAGCTTTCACCACCTCCTCTGGCAGCTCATTCCGTACATGCGCCACCCTGTGCATGAAAAGTTTTCCCCACAGGTGCCTTTTAAATCTTACCCCTCTCATCTTAAACCAATGCCTTCTAGTTTTGGACTGCCTACCCTGGGGAAAAGACTTGGCTATTTACCCTATCCATGCCCCTCATGATTTTATAAACTTCTGTAAGGTCGCCCTTCAGCAGTTGACGTTCCAGGGAAGATAGCCCCCAGCCTCTCCCTATAGCTCAAACCTTCCAACCCTGGCAACTTGCTTGTAAATCTTTTCTTAATCCTTTCAAGTTTAACAATGTCTTCCCTGTAGTAGGGAGACCAGAGTTGAATGCAGTATTCCAAAAATGGCCTAACCTGCAGCTGCAACATGACCTTCCAACTCCTATAATCAATGCTCAGGTCAATAAAGGCAAGTCTATCAAACACCTTCACCATCCTGTCTACCTGTGACTCCACTTATAATGAACTATGAACCTGCACACCAAGGTCTCTTTGTTCAGCAACACTCCCCAGGACCTTACCATTAAGTATATATGTCCTGCTGTGATTTGCCTTTCCAAAATGAGCACCTCACATTTATCTAAATTAAACTCCAACTTGCCACTCCTTGTCCATTGGCCCATCTGATCAATGTCCCATTGTACTCAGAGGTAACATTCTTCACTGTCCACTACACCATCCATTTTGGTGTCAGCGACAAACTTACTAACGATACCTCCTATATTCACATTCAAATCGTTTGTATAAATGACAAAAAGCAGTGGACCCAGCATCAATCCTTGCAGCGCACCGCCGGTCACAGGCCTCCAAGCAACCTACCACCACCACCCCCTGTGTCCTATCTTCCAGATAATTTTGTACCAAATGGCAAGCCTCCCTGTATTTATCTTCTTCAGGTTTCACCTCTGGTTCTTTTTGCAAATCTGTATCCCCTTATTAGCAGCCTTTCTGCCAATGGCAATGGTTTCTTCTTATTAATATTTTACTCTAATAAAATTCTTCTTGAACACCTGTGTTAAATCTTTGCTTAAGTATCTCTGCTGTGAGGCAAATAATCAAAGTTCTTTAAAAATCTTTCCATGCAACTGGTGCTTTTCATTTCGAGTGCAAGTCTTGTAAAATTCATCTGTATCCTCACAAAGTTATACCATCTTTCCGAAAGTGTGGTGCCCAGAAAAGGACACTTCAGAGAAAGGGATGAGCTTCTGAGGAGAAAATAAAGGAAATTAAGGAGGAGGTTAAGAAGCAGTGCCTCAAGTGTAGTAATATCTGGATTACTCACGGTGCCATATGCTAGTGAAAGTAGGAAAAGGAGTAGGAGCTTGAACATGTGGCTGAGGAGCTGGTGCAGGAGAGAAGGATGCATATTTTTGGATCATTGGAATGCCACCTGGGGTAGAAGTGACCTGTATAAAAAGGATGGGTTGCATCTGAATTGGAAGGGAACTGATATATTGCTGGGGAGATTTACTGGAGCCACCAGGAGCATTTAATCTAGTAAGGTGGTTTGGGGGAAAGCTGGTGGGATTCAGAGATACAGTGAGAAAAGGGATCAGTCTGAGGCTGATGCAGTTAGGAAAAGGATCAAGTCCAATAGTCAACGTGGGCAGGACCAAAGCTAACAAGATAGGTCTGATAAATCAAACTGCTTTTATTTTAATGCAAGAGGCCTAACAGGTAAGGCAGGTGAACTCAGGGCATGGTTGGGAACATGGGACTGGGATATCATAGCAATTACAGAAATGTGGCTCAGGGAGGGATAGGACTGCAGTTTAATGTTCTCAGATATAGACATAGAAGAATAGAGAAGGGGACAACAGAGGAAGGGGAGTGGCATTTCTGATTAGGAATAACATTCCTGCTGTACTTAGGGAGGATATTCCTGGGAGTACATCTAGGGGAGTTATTTGGGTGGAACTGATAAATGAGAAAAGGATGATCACCTTGTTGGGATTGTATTATGGACCCTACAGTAGTCAGCAGGAAATTGAGAAGCAAATTGTGAGGAGAGCTCAGTTATCTTTAACTTTCCAAACACAGACTGGGACTGCCATAGTGTTAAGTGTTAGTGGACAGGAATTTGTTCACTGTATACGAGAACATTTTCTTATTAAATACATGGATGTACCTATTAGAAAAGGAGCAAAACTTGACCCACTCTTTGAAATAAGGAAGGGCAAGTGTCTGAGGTGTCAGTGGGGGAGCACTTTGGGGCAATTGATCATAATTTTAGTGAATCCCTAGAGGAGTATGAGGTCAGTAGGAGTATACTGAAGAGGGAAATCAGGAGGGCAAAAAAGGAGCTTGAGTTAGCTGGGGTAAATAGGGTAAAGAAGAATCCAAAGATTTTTACAAATACGTTAAGGACAAAAGAGTAATTAGGGAGAGAATAGGGACCCTTAAGGATCAGCAAAGCCACCTGTGTGTGGAACCACAGGAGATGGGTGATATACTAAACAAGTATTTTGCAGCATGCTTACTGTGGAGAAGGATATGGTAGCTAGAGAACTTCAGGGAATAAATTGTGATATTTTGAAAAGTGTCCATATTACAGAGGAGGAGGTGCTGGACATCTTAAAACACATAATTGTGGATAAATCCCTGGAACTAGATCAAATGTACCCTAGAACTTCACGGGAAGCCAGGGATTCGGATGTGAATATAGGAATTAGTAATTAGTAAATTTGCAGATAACACTGAAATTGGTGGGGTAGTGGACAATGAAGAAGGTTACCTCAGCGTACAGGACCTTGATCAGATAGGCCAATGGGCGAGGAGTGGCAGATGGAGTTTAGTTTAGATAAACGTGAGGTGGTATATTTCGGTGGGGCAAATCAGGATAGGACTCATCCAATTAATGGGAAGTTTCTGGGGAGTGTTACTGAACAAAGAGACCTTGGAATGCAGGTTCATAGTTCCTTGAAAGTGGAGTCATAGGTAGACAGGATAGTGAAGAAGGTGTTTGGTATTCTTGCCTTTATTGGTCAGTGCGTTGAGTATAGGAGTTGGGAGGTCATGTTGCAGTTGTACAAGACATTGATTAGGCCATTTTTGGAATGCTGCGTTCAGTTCTGCTCTCCCTGCTATAGGAAAGATATTGTTAACAGGATGTAATAACTGAGCATTCGCAAAGTGATGACAGAATCTATCCTAGTCAGCATGACAATTTGTCTGGAATTTTTTGAGGCTGCGACCAGTAGAGTGGGCAAGGATGAATCAGTAGATGTTGTGTATTTGGATTTTCAAGGATTTGACAAGGGTCCACACAAGAGATTAGTAAGGAAAATTAAAGCTCGTGGTATCAGAAGTAATGTATTGACATGGATAGGGAACTAGTTAGCAGACAGGAAGCAGAGAGCTGTAATAACTGGGTCCTTTTCAGAGAAGAAGGCAGTGGTGAGTGAGGTACCACAGGGTTCAGTGCTGGGACCTCAGTTGTTCACAATACCCATTAACAATTTGGATGAAGGAAGTGAATGCAATGTCTCCAAATTTGCAGATGACACTAAGCTGGGTGGCAGTGTATGCTGTGAGGATGATGCTAAGAGGCTGCAGGGTGACTTGGACAGACTGGCTGAGTGTGCACATATTTGGCAAATGGAATTAATGTGGATAAATGAGATATTATCCACAAAAACAGGAAGGCAGATTATTATCTGAATGCTGGCAGTTTAGGAAAAGGGGAGCTGCAGCAAGACCCCTGGGTGTCTTGGTGGAACAGTTGCTGGAGGCTGACACGCAGGTGTGGTAGGCAGTAAGGATAGCTAATGGCATTGCTGGCCTTCATAGTGAGAGAATGAGAGTTTTGGAGTAAGGATGTCTTGCTGTTGTTATCCAGGGCCTTGGTGAGGTCAGACCTTGTGTATTGTGTGCAGTTTTGGTCTCCAAGTCTGAGGAAGGACATTCTTGCTATTGAGGGAGCCCAGTGAAGGTTCACCACCAGACTGATTCCTGGGATAGCAGGACTGATATATGAGGAAAAACTGGATTGACTGAGCTTTTATTTGCTGGAATTTAGAAGAATTGGGGGGAGGATCTCATAGAAACTTATAAAATGCTGTTGGAACTGAACAGGCTAGATGTGAGATGAATGTTCCTGATGTTGGGGAAGTCCAGAACTACAGGTCATAGTCAAAGAATAAGGGGTAAGCCATTCAGTTCTGAGATGAGGAAGAATTTCTTCACTCAGAAAGTTGTGAATCTATGAAATTCTCTCTCATAGGATGCTGTTTGGGCCAGTTCATTAGGTTACATTCGAGAGGAAGCTGTAAGTGGCCCTCGCAGCGAAAGGGATCTCGGGGTATGGAGAGAAAGTGGGAATGGGATACTGAGATTGCATGATCAGCCTTGTTTGTATTGAATGGTGGAGCAGGTTTGAAGGGCTGAATGGCCTCCTCCTGCACCTATTTTCTACATTTCTGTGTTAACTTGATGGGGTTCAGAAAAGATTTACAAGAGCGATGCTGGGGTTGGAGGGTTTGAGCTATGAGAAGATGCTGAATAAACCGGGGCTACTTTCTATGGAGTGTCAGAGGTCGAGGGATGACCTTATAGAAGTTTCTGAAATCATAAGGGGTATAGATAAGATGAATAGTCAAGGTCTTTACCACGGGATAGGGGAGTTGAAAACTAGAGAGCATAGGATTAAGGTGAGAGGGGAAAGATTTAAAAGGGACTTAAGGAGCAATCTTTTCACACAGAGGGTGGTGCATGTATGGAATGAACTGCCTGAGAAAATTGCATCATTTAGAAGGCATCTGGATGGGTATATGAATAGGAAGAGTTTAGAGGGATATGAGCCAAATGTTGGCAAATGGGACTAGATTAATTTCGGATATCTAGTCAGCATGGATGAGTTGGACCAAAGGGCCTGTTTCTGTGCTGTACAGCTCTATGACTCTAAGCTCAGGCCTAACCAGTGTTTGAATGTGCTGTGGGTTGTTACCCGTATCATCATGGAGGACATCAGCGCTGAGAAACTGAACTGCAGTGTTCACTTTTGCTGCCAATATTCAGGACCCGATCCTTGTGGATAAGGTGTACCACAGATCTGATGTTACTGAAGATTCATGTGACTGTACTGTTAATAATGGGGCTTAACCCCCAAATTAGACAAGCTTTGTGTACATCTGAGCTTTCTGTTTGAGCCCTCTGAGTGAGTTTGCCAAGTCAGCACCATCACGGGAAGAATTGGTTGAAAGCTGGCCCAAGTCACAGGTTCATAGAATTGAGACAACGTAGAAAAAGGCTATTCGGCCCATCTTGTCTGTGCCATGCTGTCTCATTTCACAATGAATCCTTACAACTGCATGAGATTTTGACCCCAGGGGACAGATCTAAGAGTGCAGTGTGATAACCACCTCCCAGCACCCGGACCCCGATAGATGATGCCACAGTTGAGAAGTGAAGATTCAAAGATTGGCCACTGCATTCCTCATTCTAGCTTTCACACAGAAAACCTCAGCCTCTTGAGCATTTTAGTCACTCCGGTAGCCATACTTTCAGCTGCCTTAGCCCTAAACTTTGGAATTCCCTTCCTGAACTTCTCGACCTCTCTTTGACAACTCTGTTGTGGTTTGTCTAAATATTTCCTTACATGGATCTGTGCCAAATTTGGTTTGTTAACGTGTGAAGTGCCTTGAAATATTGTGCTACACTAAAAGCTCTATATAAATGTAAGCGTTGTTGTGGTTGAACCTGATTCCAATGATTGTTGCTCTCCCCATCAGATTGTGCCAGGGTTTTCCATGCAGCTGGTGCTAGGCTGGTATTGTGTGGGCGGAACAAGCAGAAGCTGGAGGAACTTGTGACGGAGCTAACCGGGATGGTGACTAACAAGAGAAAGGTAGACTGTTCTTTGGAATATAAGTAATAACTTAAGTCTGTTAGACTGTTCCAAAACAGGAATCGTAAAAATAAAGAAAAGGCTAAAATAAAAAGAAACATCTTTATCCACGAGTGGTTCGAATGTAACTTGCTGCCATATGGAGTGGTTGAGAATGATAGTGCAGAAATATTTAAGGAGAATATGTTAAAGGGGTTAAATGAAGGAGAGGTAGGAGGACGTCCTGCAGTATGGACCTTTTGGCTGAATGACCTGTTTCTGGGTTGTTCACTCCATGTACCCTGCTATGAAATCTGCCAGACCCACAAAAAAGAGTTTCAAAGGCTGTACAACATCACATTATTGTTGTGTTTTGGAGTGCCGTAACATATTTGAGACTGTGGATGAGTTTTAGCTCATCTTCCAGACTGATGTGGATTTAACTGTGTATATATCAGAGTATTACAGCAAGTGAGCCAGGCTAGCCAGACAAGAAGAAATAAAGTAAATTTGAATCAGATGTATAAATAGTGATTTTGCTCAAATAGTGACAGCAGCAGTGGTGATGAACACTTGTATGTGTCTGAAATGCAGTTGGATGCTAGCTTGTGAAATGTGCAACTCATGATGTTTGAGTAGCTGTGTCAGTAAGTGACCAACAGAAATGCTGTGGTAAGATCATGGAGTGGTTTGTGGATTAGAATGTTCATATTAATGGTGTTGTGTCACATCTCACTGTCGATATTCTGTTGGGGGATCTGTTGATGATATCATTACTGCATCACAGCATGTGATCTGAGGGTATAAGGAATTTTATACTCCATCTCACCCCAGATCACTTAAAGCATTACACACTAATGAAAGCATGCCTCCCTATTGTAGCCTCACAGCTTAATGTTAGTCCAGACTTCAGGCACAGTAATTGGTAGTTATAATAAGATAGATTCTTCAATACCACAACATCTAGCCTGTTTTCTCAACCTATGGGAGATAACATGACCATTACCACATCAGGCAACACACCCTGTTGGAGGTAAACTCTCACCAGTGGGATGGAAGCAAGAGTGGAGGAGCGGTGTCGGTCGGTGCAGACGCAGTCATTGGCTGTGTGAAACTTTGGGCTGCAATTCCTGTGAACTTCAGGATCCTGGCATTAGAAATGAACAGCAACCAATCTTGCACTTGCAAAGTTGTTTTCCCTGAAGGTTGACTCTTAATTGGCCGCCTCAATTTTAGCACTCTTCAAGTGAGCCCCCAGTGCTGCCAATCTAGTGCCAGGGCTCGTGGCTGTTGTGTGTTTGCGTGGAGCTCTGTCCTATCCTCATTGCAGCCCAATTACAACACATTCTTAGTTTTTCCTGATGGTCCCAGTTGAGTCTAATGAATGCAAAAGTGGATGTGTGATTTCATTTCCTCACTGTGTATCTGGGTTCTGTTTATAGACACACACACCTCACATTGTGACCTTTGACCTGGCTGACTTGGACACAGTGAACAGCAGCGCACAGGAGATTCTCAATTGCTTTGGCCAAGTGGACATTCTCATTAATAATGCAGGGATCAGTTACCGAGGCAACATCCTGGACACTGCCATAAATGTTGATAAAGATGTGATGAACACCAACTATTTTGGACCAGTTGCTTTAACAAAAGGTATCATCTAGTTAGCTTTCAGTTCTGAGGGTCTTTCTTTATTATTTATACTGAGTTCTTTTATTATTTATTCACGGGATGTGGGCATCACTGGCTAGGCCAGCATTTAGTGCCCATTCCCAATCACCAGAGGGCAGTTAAGAGTTGACCAGATTTCAGTGGTCTGGAGTCAAATGTAGGCCAAACCGGGTGAGGATAATAGATTCCTTCCCTAAAAGAAGTAAGTGAACCAGATGGGTTTTTCCAATGGTTTCATGATCATCATTAGACGCTTAATTCTAGATTTTGTCATGGTGGGATTTGAACCAGTGTCCAGAGTACATTATGTGGGTCTTTGATTAATAGTCTAGTGATAATACCACTAGGCCATTTCCTCCCCATTCAGTGTCCCTTCCGTGATGCCAAGGCTATACAGTAAGAGAATGGGGACAATCTCTTGTCAATTCTCTGTCAGCATCATTCAATAACCAGGCCAGGAAGCGGTATGTGGAAAGGACCTGGGATGAAGTGCAGCTGGTTCATGTTCTTTAAGACAACCCTCTACTCATTGAAGGGCCAGCTAAGTCCAGAAGCTGGCAGTGTGAGAAGAGAGAGAGAGAGAAAAATAAGTTCTACATTTATTTAACACTTTTCATGATCTCAGGCTGTCACAACACGGTGAAAATACTTTTGAAATGAAGCTATTGTTGTAAAAAAAATACAGCAGCGAATTTGGATACAGCAAGGTATCACAAACATTAATGTGATAATGACCAAATATTCCGATTTTGATATTGAGGGATACTTACTGGCAAAGACACTTGGGAGAATTTACACTTTTGTTTGGAAATAGTACTGTGGTATCTTTTAGATTCAATTGAGAGGACAAACTGAGGCCTAAGTTCCTTATCATTTATGTGACAATGGAGCACTTCCTCAATACTGCCGTGCTGTGCCAGCCTAGACGTTGTGCTCCAGTCTCAAGAGTGGAATTGAACACACTGGATCTATTAGACATAGGAGCAAAACAAGGCCATTCACCCTTCAAGGCTGCTCTGACATTCAATGTGATCATGGTCAATCTAGATAATCCTCAACTCCAGTTTCATGTCTTATTCCATAACACTTGATTCCCTTACTAAGACAAGAGATGATCTACTGGACTACAGCTGAAAAAGCTCCTCTCCTGCAATCTGTCTCAGCATTTTTATTGTGTTAGTATATAACATGTACTCTTTATGCTGTGCTTTCGGTAAATGTAAAGCATTAGCTTTGTTCCTGTTGTTGGAACAGTGACTAAATGTTCTGAGTTACAACTCTGATTTAATCACTGTCACATCGAACAGATTCCCCACTGGCTAGTCCATGTACTGTTAAAAGATGAGGAAAATGTTTGGTCTGTCAGTGCTGAAAAAGTTGATCTCAGCCAGATGCAACAATAGTAGAGATCTAATAGTAGTGCATTAACCTCTGAGTCAGATGGTTGTAGGTTCTAGTCTTACAGACTTCAATAATTAATCTAGGCTAACGCTCCTACTTCAGTATTGGGCACTGTCAGAGATGTAGCCATTCAAATGAGATGTAAAATCAAAGCTTCAGTATCCCTGTCAGATGGACATTAAAGTTGTCCTGGTTGGAAGAGAAAGGGAGTTACTTGTGGTATCCTCACCAATAATTGCCCCTCCACTGTTATTGCTAAAAGGCTTTGCGTGCTTTATTGGCTATCGGGTTCACGTGTGCAGGGTGGAGAGGGATGCAGTTGAGTTAAAAGCAGCCAAGGTTCCTGTTCCCATTTGCTATCCGTGGATACATAATGCAGGACTATACACGTCAAATGAGATGACATTGCGCTGCGCTAGGATGCTGTCCATGATCAATTAGTTAGTAAGAGTTGGGGTTCATTTTCATGCTGAAGTGAGCAATTGAACAAGCACCAACATTTTTCTGATAGCTGGAAACTGCAAATCAACATGGATCAACCGGTTTTAGAGAGAAAAATAAATTAATAACATATTTGACCAGATTTTCCAATGGTCAGATAATTGCTTCTGCAGTATACATGGGAATTGAACTTCAGGACCCTGAGGAATCCCAGATGTAGCAGAATCTGATGGAATTGCCCAGAAAATTGAAGATTCCTATTGGCAATTTCCATACAACTGGAACTGTCCTAAAGAGACCATTTAAATCAGAGAATTCAGAGATTCTACCCGCCCCCCCCTCAATTAGTAGTTACCCAGGGAAAGTTAGACAATTAAATACTTAGTCTAACTCAACCTAACACACATACCTCAACAACACCTCCCCCAAAGACCCCTTCATCCCCAGTCCCTCCTGGCATTCGCCCCAGCCCGGACTTGACCCCTGCAGTCTCCTGCTAGAAATGTGGAGCCCCTAATGGGAACGAAAAGTACGAGTGTGCGGCAATCCGAGTGTGCTTGCCAAGCCACAGACAATAAATAAAGTCCATTGAGGTCATCTGAAACAGTGGAGTTCTGCTGTTTTACTCTGGATAGTCACTAGATGGTGCTCAATCACCAGAAACACAACAAAAATTTCTTCTCATAGTAAAATGGAATTAAGTTGTTCAGTTTAAAGTCATGCCTGCAAAATATTTTGATAACCTAAAAAGCTAAGAGTTGATATTTTTTGATATTCTTTTTTGGTTTTGATCATTAAACAACAATGGATTCCACAGAATGGTCCATGTATGGGTTCTTCGAGGGGTTCAGTTAATATGCTAATATTTTATAGGTAATTATCCATTTTAATTGCCATTAAAAAGATAGTGATGAACTGTGCAGTTGTGGTGTTGTAATAACACCCAGTGATGTATAGAAAAGGGAATTACAAGATTTTGACACTGTGGCAGTGAAGGAATAGTGACGTACACTAGTTTCAATTCACAATGATGTGTGGCTTGGAGGGAAACTGGTTTGTAAGACTCATCTGCACACAGGACAAAATTGCTGTAATATCTGGGGAGCTGCTACAGAATTTTCTGTCGCCTGAACCAAGGTCTCAGCGCATTGTTTCTTTATACCAGCCACTATTCAGAGTCTGCTCTGTATGGTTAATGATCCCCACAGCCAAGTATTAGATTCACTGTCAAGAGCTGCTGGTTGGTGTGCGAGTCATGAAATGCCTTAATTCTATGTCAGTCACTTAATGTTACAGCCATTCTGCCTTCCATGGTGCAGAGAAGAAGTGGACATATTGCAGTGATTAGTAGTGTCCAAGGGAAAATAGCAATCCCATTTCGATCTGCTTGTAAGTATGGTGAAGCATTTATCACTTTGTACTTATTTTTCTTTTATTCATTCACGAGACGAGGGGCATCGCTAGCTAGACAGCATTAATTGCCCATCCCTAATTGCCCAAAGGGTAGTTCAGAGTCAACCACATTGCTGTGGATCTGGAGTCACATTGAGGCCAGACCAGGTAAGGATGGCAGTTTTCCTCCCCTAAACCAGATGGGTTTTTCCAACAATCAAGAATGGATTCACAATCATTGTTGGATTCTTAATTCCAGATAAATATTGAATTCAAATTCTACCATCTGCCAAGGTGGGATTCAAACCTGGGTCCCCAGAATGTTGTCTGGATCTCTGGATTAACAAGTCCAATGTTAATACCACAAGGCTATTGTCTACCCCTGTATATGCGGTATTTCATCCACAAGTGTGATTAAGTAACACATTAAGGGAGTACAGTGGCATTGTGGTACCCATAGTCCAGTGATCCAGGGTAATAGGTTCGAATCCCACCACTTATGATGGAATTAAAAACAAAATTAGCCTCATGACGGAAAAATTGTCACCTGTTGTAAACCATTTGCTAAAAAATTCATTCTCACCTGATCTTGGCCTGCACATGACTCCAGACCCAATGTGATTGGCTGTAAACTGTCCTGTGAAACGACCTAGCAGGCCATTCAATTCTTTCCAGCTGCCATGTAGTCTGACAAAAAGAATAAAATCAGACAGACAACCCGACATCAATAAAAGCACCAGAAACAACAATGACAAACTCAACCCCATCAACACTGCAAAGTTTTCCTGGCCAACATCTGGGAGCTTGTGCCAAAATTAGGAGAACTGTCCCATGGCCGGGGTAGCTGACATAGTCTGCAAGCATGAGTTCAAGTGAATGACTCTGCCCCAGACACCACAATCCCTCAGCATGTCCTGTTCCACTGATAGGACAGACCCACTGCAGCTGGTGGTACAGTGGTACAAGGGTCCTCTGCATTGACTCTAGACCACGTAATGTCTCATGGCATCAAGTCAGTCACAAATAATCCTGCTGATTACCACCTACCAGCATACCCATACTGCCTTCAGCTGATGAATCAATACTCATCTTGAACAGCACTTGGAAGCAGCTCTGAGGATGGCAGGACATTGGAATCCCCCACCCAGAGTATAGTCAATATTCTGTCATGGAGAGTGGCTTGATACTGCCACCACTGATCAAGCTAGTCAAGTTCCAAAGGACATAGCTGCTAGACTCGGCCTGTAGCAGGTAATTGAAAAAAACCGACAACAAGGGAAAACGTACTTAGCTCCGTCATCACCAATCTATCTGTAGCAGGGGACAATATTGTTACAAGTGACTATCACATAATTCTGTGGAAACAAAATACATCTTCACTTTTGAGATTTAAATCACATTTAATGGACAATGTGAAAGTGCAGCAACTTCAAGGAGCTCAGGAAGGGTAAAGACAAGCTACAACTTTTCATGAAGCCTGTGGCGAATAGTGATTCACCATGTATCTAACCTTCCCCACAAACTACTGGTCAATTTGTGCATTAATTTACAGGTTGTGTTGTTCAGATACTGTAATTATGAAAAATCTGGGCCATTTCTTGCACTGGTGCATTGTTCCCTTCAGTAAATATTTTCCTACAGTATAAATATTAATAAAATACAACGTATTGATGCCTTATAATTGTCGCCTTTAGTCAGAGGTAATTTTGAGATACCTTCCCCTTTTGATCAAATTCCATTTGGAAATTTCTGACTTCTTGTTTCAGATGCAGCATCTAAGCATGCTACCCAAGCCTTCTTTGACTGTCTACGTGCAGAGGTGGAGCAGTATGGAGTTAAGGTGACTGTAATAAGTCCAGGATATATCCGCACCAACCTTTCGCTGAACGCAGTGACTGGGAATGGATCCAAGTATGGTGGTAAGCTTTTAATTACTTTGAACTGTTTGTATTATGCAAGGATCTCATTTACAGATAGGTCAGTACCAATGTCTATAATGTCAATATTTGTAAGAATTTGAGGGGATAAATGGGGGTCAAGGAATCATTTAAGTGGTACAAGATGGCAGGTTCATTCTCTATAAAAGTTTTTCTGTGTATAACTAAAAATATTGCCTTCTAGGCCAAATCCTTTGTGAAGCAACCACAAGTTGCATTGATATAGCATTTTAAAAAAACTATTTTAAAAGAAGTCACAAATTATTTCACAGGAAAATTACCGGGAAAACAGTTGACACTAATCTGCAGAAGATCAAAGAGGTTGCTTTTAAGAAATGTGAGAGGACAGATAGAGAAGCAGAGGGTTTTAGGGAAGGAATCCCAGAGCTGTTAAGACAGCTGAAAGCACAGTTACCAGTGGTCAAAGAAAAAAAAGTGAGGATACACAAAAAAGGCCACTGTTGTGTAAAGAGAGATCTTGGAGGGTTGAAAACATGAAAGAGGTTACAAAAGGCATTACTGCTCTGGGATGCAACACAGATCAAATGAGCTTATTTTTTATAAAATGAATGGAGCAATTTCAGGTAGAGTGAAGAGATTTTGATCAGCTTCATTTTATGGAGAGTGGTAGAGCATTGTTTAGATACTGGGAAGATGAAACATCTGTCTTGTTATAAGTGTGTCTGTTCTTTTCCTGCTTGATTTATCTGCTGGTCTTTCCTGCTCTCAATCTAAGAAAAGGGGGAACAGTATGCCATTTAGACCTCTAACGTTCTGCACGTCGATCCTCAGCCCAATAGCTTGGTTTCTGAATTTGACAGTGATGTATCGGAAAGACTGCATAAGAAATGTTATGAGTAGGTAACCAGGCCCATTTTACTGACTTGTTTTTCTTCTTTTGAAACCAGTGATGGACAAGAAAACAGCAGAAGGCTACGAACCTTGCGTTGTTGCTGAAGCTGTTCTCAGGGCTGTGTGCAGGGGGAGGAAGGATGTCCTGCTAGCTGGATTACTGCCGACGGCCGCAGTTTACTTGCGAACTTTGATTCCAAGTCTCTTCTTTCCTATTATGGCAGCCAGAGCTAAGAAAGAGCGCAAGATGAAGGATAATTAACCTTGTCCTGGGTCCCCTAACTTACCTTTTTCCTCCATGAACATTACTGTTAAGGCTTGTTGGTGCCATTCTTGAGCAACTGGGTACTACAGCTGACTGCTGAACATTTGTTTCCAAACATATCTCCTGAACTTTTTTTTTTTAAAACTGCTGAAATCAGGATAAATTAATATTAAGCATGAGATCAAAGAAACCTTTCCAAACCTACATTGTGGATAAATAAAAGCAGAACGAATATACAGTATAACGTTGTATTCACAGCTCACCTAGTTTAATGTCAGTGTGAAGCTGAAAATACTTTGCACAGGTGTTGAGCTTGAACCACAAGCAGGTGGGAACATCCAAACCTGTCCAAAGTGGAGGGGACTGAAACTATATCCTTCAGACAATCTTAGTCCCCCTTGTTCTGTTGTCATGTCTGCTCCAGAAAGCAGTCAGATTGAGTGGTTACTGCAGCCTCAGTGAAACCGTTTGTCGAATGAATCTGAAGTTATGTGTAAATCTGTTTACTAGACTTCACTGTATTAATTTCTGTGAAACTAATAAAGATAATGGATAAAAAATTGATATTTAAGAAGCAGCCACTTTGGATACTGTGCTCAGATGCATGCATGTTTGTGTAAGTGAAATTGGTTCTAAATAGGATTGAAATGCAACACTGAACCGTACAGACTGGGCATATCCCTGCCATGCTAGCCGTTGATTTCTGCAGATGGATGAGGTTGGGTTGGGGAAGAACAGATAACATGACATTACAGTCTAATGTAGTTCCACTTTTTATTTTGCATGCCTAGTCATCGTGATCTCTTGGCTTTCTGTCAATTGCTGGAGGAATTTGGAGTGGAACTTTTGATTTCCCCCCTGCTTATTAAAATCCCTGTGTAAGACAACACATCAAAATGCCATGACAATCTGAAATTTTAAATCACAATGACAATAGTTCCAGCTCCAGGAGTACAGAAAGTTCATTAAATTGTCTGACAGAGTCAACAAGAAAAGTTTAAAGTGAAGAATTTATACAGGAAGTATGGGGGAAAAGAGGGAGGCAAACACATGTCTCACCTGCGATTCAGATGCAGTGTCCAAGTGTCCAGCTTGGGTTCCAGTCCATTTACTTATTCAGGTGGATGTTACAGATTATTCAGCGGTCCAGAACCAGCTAACTGTAAGTTGGAAACTAATCCAAAACCATAAAGATCCTGTATCAGCTGACCATTTACTGAACTGCTGTTCATTGCACGGTATAAAATTATTTTCACAAGGTAGGGTGCGTAACCATAGCTGTGACAAAACAACCCACCAATAATTGTCACAGTACACAAATGGGATCCTGCACACTTCCTTGCCAACAGACTCAAAGGCTTTCAGTGAAAAAATAAAGCCTGATGCTTCACTGCAGCATAGAAGGGGTGCTACACTGTCAATGATGCAATCTTTCATAGATGATGTTAAACTGATGCCGGTTTGCTGCCTAGGCTAGATTTGAATGATACTTTGGCTCTTGCTGTTCTTCAAAACTGAGCCGATCTTTATTCCTTAATAACATCATAAAATAGTTCACCATTACCACATTACTCCGTGAATATTTAGAACATAGAACATAGAACAGTACAGCACAGAACAGGCCCTTCAGCCCACAATGTTGTGCCGACCACTGATCCTCATGTATGCACCCTCAAATTTCTGTGACCATATACATGTCCAGCAGTCTCTTAAATGACCCCAATGACCTTGCTTCCACAACTGCTGCTGGCAACGCATTCCATGCTCTCACAACTCTCTGCGTAAAGAACCTGCCTCTGACATCCCCTCGATACTTTCCACCAACCAGCTTAAAACTATGACCCCTCGTGCTAGCCATTTCTGCCCTGGGAAATAGTCTCTGGCTATCAACTCTATCTATGCCTCTCATTATCTTGTATACCTCAATTAGGTCCCCTCTCCTCCTCCTTTTCTCCAATGAAAAGAGACCGAAATCAGTCAACCTCTCTTCATAAGATAAGCTCTCCAGTCCAGGCAGCATCCTGGTAAACCTCCTCTGAACCCTCTCCAAAGCATCCACATCTTTCCTATAATAGGGCGCCCAGAACTGGACGCAGTATTCCAAGTGCGGTCTAACCAAAGTTTTATAGAGCTGCAACAAGATCTCACGACTCTTAAACTCAATCCCCCTGTTAATGAAAGCCAAAACACCATATGCTTTCTTACCAACCCTGTCCACTTGGGTGGCCATTTTAAGGGATCTATGTATCTGCACACCAAGATCCCTCTGTTCCTCCACACTGCCAAGAATCCTATCCTTAATCCTGTACTCAGCTTTCAAATTCGACCTTCCAAAATGCATCACCTCGCATTTATCCAGGTTGAACTCCATCTGCCACCTCTCAGCCCATCTCTGCATCCTGTCAATGTCCCGCTGCAGCCTACAACAACCCTCTACACTGTCAACGACACCTCCGACCTTTGTGTCGTCCGCAAACTTGCTGACCCATCCTTCAATTCCCTCGTCCAAGTCATTAATAAAAATTACAAACAGTAGAGGCCCAAGGACAGAGCCCTGTGGAACCCCACTCACCACTGATTTGTTTTGTGCAAATTAGCTACAAGGTTTCTAGCCATGAATTTAATACTTTTTGAGTTCTAACGGGAAGCTTGCACGGCTGTCTGTTCTTTTCCTTTCACCATCTGCATGCAGCTAAGATGTGTCATGGAAAATTGTACCTGCTGCACTGTAGCTTGCCATTAGTTGTGTCTTCGGATCTTATTGGGGCGGCATGCTGGCTCAGCTCCAAAGACCCAGGTCTGATTCCACCCTTAGGTGACCGTCAGTGTGGAGTTTGCTCATTCTCCCTGTGTCTGTGTGGGTTTCCTCCAGGTGCTGTGGTTTCCTTCCACAGTCCAAAGATGTGCAGGGTAGGTGGGTTGGCTATGCTATATTACGTGTAGTGTTCAGGGATGTGTAGATTAGGTGGGTTATGGGTCTGAGCAGGGATGCTCTGAAGGTCAGTGTGGACTTGTTGGGCCAAAAGGTCCTGTTTCCGCATTGTAGGTGTTCAATGATTTCTTTATGACAGGGGTTTGTACCACAGTAGTCTTGATGCATTGCCTGACTTATGGTCTAGAAACTCTGGCATAACACTCTTATTTGCTGCAGAGGAACACATTGGAATGAGGAGGTGTAGTATTCATTGGTGTGTTTTCTCTTGCACCTCTTGAACAGCTGCATGGTTCAGTTCTGTTTCCTTCCATTGCTTCTTCAGACATTTAGCCTCTAGCGGTTGTAAACATCAACTGTTTCTCAGTTGTCACAGCTAACATTTATTATTGTCACAGTGATTTCCTTGTAGCAGAGGTATGGATGCCTCAGAAGGTTGTGACTTAGTAACCAATTCATTGTCCAGATGGCCTATTGATGTATCACTGTCATCCATCCACTCAATGTGGCTAAACCAGTGCAGATATTGTTGGTTTCGCAATGCATAACTATTCCTGGAATTAGCAGGTAAAGAAATGAAGAAAATACATTGGACACAGCAAAGATGGAAACTGTTGAGGATTTTCTGATTCCTAGCAACTGTAGAGTAATATTCTTAGGACACATCTTGACAGAATCACAATTCGGTGTTCTGAGTCAGGACACTGATGCTTAATACTCTCTTACTTAGCTTGGATATGACATAGCTGCAATGTTTATTATGTGTATTGATTTCAGCATCAAGTCACAGATGCTGATGAACACCTATGTCACAGGAAGCCCGCAACAACTTCCACATTATCCAAGCTGATGGATGGTGGTTTTTCTGATATCGATGATCATGCCAAATTGTTCACAGACATTAAAAAATTTACTTGCTGCCACAGGTACTATTTATAATGTTATGATTCCACCTGGTAACACTACTAAGTCAGCTCTCAGAATGAAACCTGTGTTGATGGGTCAAAAGTTTTACATTTCCTGTTTGAAAACCATGGTTTTCAGTTACTGAATACATTTTTAACAGAAGAGCACATGTTTATTACTCAATAACATAGCTATCTCTGACAGTTTAGAAATATCTTAACATAAATATCAAAAGAAAGATTCAACCCCTTTCTAAGCAGTGTCCTTTACCGACTTTTAACACAGTTAAGTAGCATTCCTATTTTAACTCTACTTACTTCACTGCCAAGATTGTATTTCCTTTGGCAACTTTCTACACATTTACCACATATGTGTCTCTCCATTACTGTGTCTTCCAGAAATGCACAAGACACTATTTCACTAAATTTTCGTAACTGAACTTTAAGTAAAGCTCTGTCTACCATAACTGCTAAAACAATTTCATTATTTCTTTCGGCTCTGAAAGCTTAGACTGCTACAAACTAGGCTTGTTCTTTTGATATGAAACTGTTCTTAACTGCTGAGATATATTATCTAGTAATTTAGCTCCAACTACGTGCATTCTTGGAAATGATGTTTGAACTCTGAACATAAATATTAGCCACTTCCACAGAACTAAAACCAGAAACCCCTTACCTCTACTTTACAATTCAAATTCCTAAATTATAATAATGAAGTATAACCTTTGATTTTGACTTGAGATTCAGCTGTCTTCAGACCACTTTGTGGCATTTATTGTTCTGCATAAAGAATTAGATGCACAAAGCTCATGATAGCAGCGAAGATCAAACAGTCTCTATCCATTCTTCATAATCTTTCTCAAGCATGTCTGAGGTTGTAGGGCTACTCCTTGCTACATGTGCACTCTTGCATTGCAGCCATCCAGCAGGTTAACATGTTATGACATGTATTCTGTTGATAGCAGGTCTTTTGCCTTAAGTGAAACACAAAACATTACAGAATGGAAAACCCATTGGGTTAACTGTCCCTGATTGAGTCTGCAGGTGGTTGAAGGAAACATGTTTAGAAACATTTGAGAGTTTCTGTTGAGAGTAGTTAGTTCTTTACAATGAAACCTAGACTATGTCTCACCAAATTCTTAGCTGCTAGATGAATATGGAAGGTATTTTCTTTTCAATTATCCACTCTTGTGAATTTGGATGTAGTATTTGTGGATTGGAAGGCAAGATTTTAGAACTTGTTTAGGGGGAGGGGAAGAGTACGTGATCCCTTTAAAAGATATGTTTTTAGGCTTAGATATTAAAACAAATTGTCTGCAGGCAGCAGATGCAGAAGTGTTCCTGAAATTGAAACATTGTATCAAAACACTACACTGTTAGCAGCAAAACAGCATTTTTACCAAGACAACAGATTTTTAGAATTTAGCCAGTTAATTTAACCCAGGCCCTAGATACCAAAACCCTATTAAATTTAAATCTGATGGTTTTGACAATCTGGAACCAATCATATTATAAGAGATTAATAGGTCATCAAGGGTATAAAAGAGGAGGTTATTTACAAATCAGGGTGAGTATAAACTACCATCTGAAGAGAAACTCACTGGCTCTCAGAATAACCACCATCCAAATAAAGGTACTATGACACACTTCCTGACACAAGAATTTGACAGAGAAAGGCATTCCTGAATGGAAAACAGTAGAGAGGGCAAAGAACATTCTGGAGGACTTATCCTGGCTGTAATTTCTAGTTTTATTTTATTGTTTTCTTATTACTTTGGTTTACATAAGTGGGACTTGTATGTGGATGTGAATTTGCTCGCTGAGCTGGAAGGTTCGTTTTCAGACGTTTCGTCACCATACTAGGTAACATCATCAGTGAGCCTCCGACGAAGCTTCGGAGGCTCACTGATGATGTTACCTAGTATGGTGACGAAACCAGCTCAGCGAGCAAACTCACATCCAGAACCTCAACCTGAGCTACAAGTCTTCTCAAAACTTGCTGGGACCTGTATCTGTTGGAACAACATCCCATTTGAATTTTGTCTTATTTGGGAATAGTTAGGAGTTAAAGGGAAGAACAAAGGGAAGAACTGATCGATTTGGTAGTAGTTCTGTTAATTTGTTAGAGTTAGTTAAGCAAATTGTTAATTGTTGCTTATAAAGTGAGTATGTGATTTCTTTCATTTAACCACTCTTATCAGAAATTGAGACAGATTACAAGGTGAGGTGACCTTCTCTGGGTGTTTTGGTTTTAAATTGTCAGAGAGGTGTCAACCATCCCTCCATAACACCACTCAATAAACCTCATCCCCTGCAGAAAAGTCATCTCAATGTTAAGCTTTTCAAGTTCCACATCAACTGTAAACTATCTTATGCACATTATTTGTCAATCACAGGCATAATATCCAGAATGCCAATTGAAAAGTTGGCATTCTCCCCCCCGCCACCGATTCTGTTGATTCGTACAATAGGTTGTTTACTTCTTGAACAGATCCTATTGAAGTTGATAGATTGTGGTCAGACATTATTAATTGCGGTGCCTGGCTTAAGGTGGGCTGATCTATGAGAGAGGAGAGTCTCTTCTACTATCATAGCACATGTTCTATACACCCAGTAAGTTGGATTTATTACTGATAAATACTGTTTCTGCAGTGAAATCAGCTTGTTCTCTCCCATTTGCAAATCTGGACAAAGTTAATGGAAAAGCTGTGGTGCCGATTTGTCAAAAACCCTCTCTTGATGTCCCTCCAAAGGAATGCAAAGCACTACATGTTGGCACTCTTACAGAAGTTGCTAGAATAATGACATATTTAAACATCAAACCACCTTTGGACTTTACTCCATATTTTGTTTTGTCAGAGTTTATTTTTAGATTTCAACTCTCCTGAGGTATCCACAAGGCAGTGAAACTATTTTCCTTTAGCTACAAGTTTGTTTTTTGAAGGCCAGGACATAATCATCTGGCAATGGGCCAGGAAACCTTCTCTGAAGGTTCAGTCAAGCGCTGAGAGACCCAATTTCCATTTGTTGCCATGACAAGGCACAGATAGTACCGACAGAAGCTTACATATTTTGCTCTCCTTTTCACATTGCTGCATGCCACCAGCTTAAGCTGAAAACAGGCAAAATAGTACACAGAAGTGACAAATGGTATGGAAAGGACGGTCATGATGATGGAATTGGTCAAGTGTGATAAAATGTTCGGAATAGTATTTGATACTTGTTAAAAAGCTATTCTTTGTATTCCATTTGAAAATTAATTAATTTGAAAGTTTTAGAAAAGCTGTCCAACGAATTCAAAGTATATTTTGGCATTGATTCGATACTGAAGATGATAGCCTGAATTTCTACACAGATTAATTCCGATATGCCCATCACTGCCAAACCTAAGCTCAAGAGGAAACAGCTAAAATGTTTTTACAGAACTTGAACCCTCAATGAGGCCTGTTTCCTAGAGAATGTTGTTCATTAAGAATCTGTTTTCTCCAATGGCAAATGCTGGAATTATAACTGAGATTAGAAAAGTAGCAGGTTTATACCACAAATAACATTTAAGCCTACAAGCTGTAAATTTTGAAGTCTGGAAAAAAAAGTTTACAATTATACTTGCAAAATTCTAAGACGACAAAAAAAAATTACAGGGTCAGATTCTTGACAAAATTTATATTTACACTCCTAGAGCTATTCTCACATGCGGCCAGTTTTGTGTAACTTTTTCCAGTGGGACATTTTGGTCTATTTAAGGCCTTCTTGTGGAAAAGAATAGCTAAATAATTGTGCATTTGAAGCAACATTGCAATAAAAAGATAACACATTGATGCTGTGGTTTTCTGGTTCTGGCTTGTACATAATTAAAAATAATTGAACTCTGTTCTTACAGCACATTCAGAGTTCCTGTTAAAGACATTTCATACCCAAGTCACTTATTCAGATGGCAGTTCCAATGCACCAAATAATGCTGCAGAAGCTTGAAACTTGCTGGTGTCCACAGCTCAGAACACAATCACTGGACCCAAATTTGCTACTGAACCAACAGTTTAATGGTGTATCCTATTACTGGGGATCATCTAGCAGCTTGCAATGAGGAAGAGGTGACTCTTGTAAACTGTGAATTATGCAAGTTACAACTTGCACCATTCTGATAAGTTTCCTCCCAGTTTACCACCTCCTTTCATGCATTTCTGAAAAATTAGTGCATTTACACATTAATTGGCAAATGCACTGCAGAAACTTAGAACTAATATGTAACAGTATATCTCTAACAAGTCGATTAGTGATTAATATAATGTCTCTCAATCTCATCCACTTTGAATGGGAGCAATGTAAACTGGAGAGTTTAGATTATGCAGCTGGCACACATTGGCAGAAAATACAAAATACTAAACCTTAATCTGTTACTTTCCCTCTGCTGTCACTCTGTAATTCAATTACTTTCCTCTCCCTATACATAATTTGACTTAATACTTCCCTCACTATCATACCACTATTTTCTTTCTGAACTAAATCCTTTGGGTAAATTGTTGATCCAGTTGTTCAGCTATGGTCCTGAAGGTCTATTGTCCTCAGTACCATTAGCAATTTCATGCTAAGAACATACAAGGCAGAACATTTACAACCTAAATAGTAAAGTCCAACTTGATGTTACACTATGAGATACCCTACTCCAGCATATTATGATCCATTATACAGTGTGCTTATCCACCTAGCGATTGATGTAGCTCAAAGACAAACTGATAAGACTGTGTTCAAGCCAGAATGCAAATTAAATCCATGCATTGTAAATGTTGCCACAAAGTAATTGCATTTCCAGATTGTTAAATTACTATATTCTGAGTATAGCTACAGTAGTATAATAATAATAAAACAGAGATCTGAAACAAAAACAAAGTGTGAATGAAACTCAGCTTTGGTAGCATCTCTGGGAAGAAAGCAGAGTTAACATTTCAAGTCCAGTGACTCTTCTTCAAAACTGACCATAGCTGCAACAGTAGGTTGTTCAGGCCCTTATGCATATTCTGCCATTCACTGAGACAAAGACTGATTAGTTTATCTCATTCCAGCTTTGTCTCTTCACCTTCCTGGTTAAAATAAACCTATCAATCTCAGCTAACATCAACTGTCAGTTACAGAAAAGGATTCCAAACTTCCGCCCTTTGCACTTAAAATGCTTCTTTAGTTCACTCCAAAAAGTTTTGGGTGTAATTTTTAAACTGTATACACCCCATTCTGCTCTTCCAGCGCAGCTGAAATAATTTCCATGTATTTACCCTGCCATTCCCATTAAAGTCCTACCTGAAAAATCACTGTAAACATCTAACTTCTATGAAATTAGATGAGGTTTTTAAATGTATAATGTATCTGCCCATATTCCATTTTTATGGGGGCAGGACAAAGACAAGGAACAAAACCTCTCTCAGGATGCAATTATTTAAAACATTGAAGGAGACCTGCTGAATTAAAATGCTTTTTTGAAAGCTGTTGTTGAACACTTTTAAAAGGAGATAAGAGCTGAAGTTTTAATCTTGCACTCATCAGAACAACACAAGGGTTTGAACAAAGGGACACCTTTTTTTTTAAATAGATGTGGAAGCTTCCAGCTCTTGTCCCTTTTAGGTAATGTTAAATTCTGTACAACCAAGCAATTATTTATGCTATCTGGTCCTCTTATGCCTTGGAAACCCAGCAGATAAAATATTAAATTAGGCATTTACCTATCATTCAACACAAAAGAAATGTTGCTTTTAAATACACATCCTGACAAAAATAGTGAATCTTGCGAGCATTCATTATTAGATTCCTCCTGCTCACTGTTTAAAAACTACCCTGTTTTATCAGTCATAAAGAAAAGAGAGAGAGAGAAAAGGCTGCACTGAATCAAGCTAATGACAGGAACTGCTTTGGAAAGACAACTCCTATTTTATTATATCAAATCAGCACCAGATGCTCAAACAGACAACTTACTTGGACTGCTGAGGAATAAAGTGCTCAGAGCCCTGAATGTGAAGAGGAAGAGTCGCCGCATATTGAAGTTACCACTAAAGTGATACTGTCTTATCAAAAAGTATTTTTTCATTCCTTCCTGCTATGGATTATATCTAACCACAACGAATTCCATAACTTTCAGTATAATGGCTAAGATCACAGATCTCCAGCTCAAAAAGACTTTTGTCACATAGTACATGAAATAAGGTCTCACCGGCACAATGAACTAACCCAGTCATTTGCTGAATTGTTCCAACTTATCCTTTGCATCAGTCATGTGCCAAAATTGACCAATCTCAGCCAGGAGATCAGTGGTAGGCGAGTGGGGGAGAAGAGATACACTCATACTCCCAGTCCTGATAAAGAATAATAGCAATTCAGTATGTGCACGTGGATGGGGGATGACATGATAAAGGAGCTGGCTTCATGTGTTTACTCTCTTAGCCAGATGCACTACAGTCTAGTTTCACAGCCAGAGTCCATTTGACAAGTTAGCATCTCCGACAACCAGTTATCATCTTGTGGACTGGGTGAGAAAGAAAAATCAAGACAGATGCCCCATTTAATAAAAAACGCATCCAGGGGAAAATAAAGCAATATAACAAAGCAAGTGCATCAACTCCGAGGAAGAGAAGCAGTACTCCAATGAGTAACTTCTTTTAAAGTCAGATCAAGACAAATACAATTTTCAGCACTAGTGAATCTGTAATTCTAACTTTTCTTTCTATTCCTGATTATCACTTCAGCAGTTCACTCAAGAATCTGAAGCTTTTAAAGTCTGTCCTAAAAAGCTCAGGAGAGAGTGACAGCGTACGTATATATTAAGGTGGGCATTTCCAGCTGAGTTACTGCTAAATGCCAGCTGACCATCATCCACCACTTCAGCCAATGTGAAATAGCAAGTCACACAAAGATCTTACTGAAGGGTATTGCAGTACCACACTGTCATAAATTTATCTAAGTCAAGGGGACAGATATGACAAAAGGTTTATTTGGTCTAAGAAAGAAACGTTCCTGAAAATTAGCAGAATACTAATCTGTCAACAGTTAAGCAGAGGCTAAATTCTAACCCAAACTGATCAGCCGTGTCTCCTCTACCAAAAAGCTGATTGTCTATTTAGTTACATTTGGGTGCAAGCTCACAGTATAAAACAGACTGCAAATTGGCAATGTTACTGACATTTGCCACAATCTCAGCTGGTTTGGCAAATTAAAGACTGCTACCAGCATTAAGGGAAATCAGTAGCAGTGGTTAAGGGCAAGCCAACCTACGCTCACATTCTGAAACAAAGACAGAGAAAGAAACCTGAGTTGCAATTCTGATACATTTCATTCTCGACGAGGACAGAAAAGTGGATAACCATCTGTTGAACTGTGGAACAGTATACCATTAGTCTATTTGAATCCACACACACACACCCCTCTAAACCATTTAGCCACAATTAAGATTCAACAACACTTGAGAAATTCTCAAGATTTTGTAACCCTCTATACATTAATTCATTCTTCACAGACAAAAGACAACACAAACACTAATTTCTACAGAATACTTGGTTTTCACTTTCATAAATCCCTGACAGACTGGTTGACTTGCAATAAAACAAACTCCCTGAATGCAAGTGAATTCAAAGGCTATTTCTTTTAAAGCACTGGTGAATAACTTAATGGGAACATGGAAATATAGCATTTTCTTCTGACTGCCACAGCTACATACCCACGTGGTCGCACAAAGAAAAAATGTTTCTCACTCCTGATTATAGATAAGTTTGCAGTCTGACAATTTAACAATGCATTAATAACTTCATGGGGCTCACGTTAATAACCGACTCATATTCAATGTCAACTGAACTCCAGTGGGTTGCTGCCTTATAAATCCTGTGTGGAATCCTTGTATTACCATCAACCAATCATTTTTCCCCATTCTAGTCTCCAGCATATATTTCTCATCCACAACTTCACCGTGCACCGAATCTCAAAAACAGTGTTTTATTGTAACAAGACAAAAAAAAGGAAAAACAAATTTATCTTTTAGGAGAAAGAGATCTGATTTGCTCACTAATGTGTTTATTTATAGTATGTAGTTCAAACCATTTAACACTAATAAGTGCAATACTTTAACAAGCCTATTTAATCTAAATTGGCACATGCACACCTTAACAGAATCGCAAAGTAGAAAAATTTCAAGACATGAGAAGGAATACTGAAACTGTCTGAGGGGCACATTCAATCTCTTCCATTCTGGGGGTGGGGTGCAGTCACAGCAACCACATGGCATCTACATTATGCAATTATTTACTTCAAAGCATTTCATGTCACTGTGCCCTTTCGTAACAAAACAGACAATCGGTCAAATGCTTTTTGTAAAAGACGTTGGCCCCTTGAATGAGCAACCAATTTTAAAAATATACTGCCTTGCTCATAAAATGTATTGTGTAAATATTTTTCCAAAAATGAATACAATGTATGAAAATACTTATAGGAAAAATGATGGTTAAACACTAGCAAATCAACAGGATACAGAAAACCTCAACATACATTGTCCTTTACTTGAGCTGGCGGTTTCAGATTTTAATACTACAGTTGTTAAACTTGGAATATTACAGTTTGGTGTATATATTACTACATTGGCAGCTGCATAATTTGTTTCCACTGGCTTACAAATGTGCACTTAGCATTTTGTTTACTGTTTTAAAAGTCTAAAAGCTGACAATGGTGTAATATTTAGAAAAGGTAGAACATTTAAAATATTATTTAAGGCAGTAATTGAAATAATACTGGTTCCTGGTTAACAAGTTACCATGACTCAAAGATAATGGGGTATATGGAAAGAACTTACCTAGCAAATGAAATCAATGACTCAAGTAAACGAAGTAAACTTATTGAATGGCACTAAGATAATTTATGTTACCTCTTGCCTGATTTTACATGTGGTACTCGTGATGAACATCAGTCTTAAAAGAAGTGTTCACCTCACCTAGGGTTCTGTGTAAAAAATAGGACATGATCGTTTCAATAATGAAATATGCCATACAATCAATTTTCCCAGAGAGAGGGTACAAAGAAAGAAAGGTATAAAAAGGGAGGAGCAAAAATGAGACCAAGTGGGGAAATAGGGTGAGAGTGAAAGTTACAAATGTTGAGGCTGGCCATTAGCAATATAGCTACACAGGGCAACCAACAGCCAAAGTTGTGACAATTTTGCAGAATGCCCTCTTTCATGTCACTTGATATGTCTAAATATAAAAAAAAAACTTTTAAAATTCTCATATCTGCTATTCAGTGGCATCAATACCAGATTGTACTTGGCAAACATTTCAGAAAACTTAACTTCTTTTCTAGGAAAACACACCAAGCAATAAGCAAAGTGCTTGCTCAGCATTTCTGTTAATTTCCAGCACAAAAAGACAAGATAATTCTTTTAGGTATTTACCAAAAATGTTAGTGTCAGCCACCATCAAGCATATTATTAGATTATGGTGTAGTGTTACGTACAACCTCCACATTCAGAAGCATAAACCTCGCCATCTGTTGGGTAAAATTAATCAAGTCATTACAATCGCATTTAGCAATTCCAATACCAATTCTTCTCAATCTTTATTGGATTGTCTAAGAACATCCAAGATACACATATTTATAAAGTTTTCAAAAAATTATTTTTTAAAATATAATTTGCATAACATGCCCAACAATATTTATGCCTGAAGTGTGTCACTTTTAATCAGACACATACCATCATCCCATTGTACACACAAAGTTCATCACTGCATTGTATAAATACCAGTTCCTTTACACAAGCCGAGGAAAATAAATGCAATTCTTTCTTACATTGCATTGTAATCCTAAAGTATGACCCGAACCCACAATTTAGGTCCCTCCAATCCTCTACACTGCCCTTTCAGAACTTTATGTTGCTTCCAATGAAATATTACTGGGAGGAATGAAAACAAAATATGAAAAACATGCAGTAAAAGCACTGATCCATGAGTCAGGATGGAAATGTCATCAAAATTAAAATGAGGCATCTTGGTGACATTGTGACTGCATCCGAAAATGGTCCCTTTTATTACCAAATTAAGGAAAAAGTCTTCATATTATAGCAACAGCTTGGTTGCAGGGAAACCGGACCAGATTCGAATGCATAGAAAGACAAATTCTAATTTCAAAATTTTCTTGGATTTGGTTCAGAATTTAAACTGTCTACTACATCAAAACATTATTTTCACAGATCCCAACTCCAATTCAATTGTAAATTTCATACTGCAGCTGTGAGGAAAAGTGGCAGCAACAAAGCTCAGGCTTTTCTTCATAGTAACGCACTGGGGATGAACCTGAGCTATTTAACAAAATTTAAACCCCACTGATGAACATTTAGGTGCTGTAGCTCCCTCACTGGTCTTTAAAACTTCAGCATTCAGGACCACAATGTGGTAAACCAGGTTAAAAAACAAATGGAGTTATCGCACATTAAATTCAGACACGCTAACTTCATGTTTTGCAAGTGAATTTCATTTTCTGTCTTTAATGTAACAATTTCAATTGGAACCGACTGGCTACAATTGCACCATTAAAGTAATAACTGAATGTCAGGTTAAATTAATTCATCTCAAGTGCTGCAGCCTAGCACAGGAAATAAACGTGAAGATCACATTTTATAATATACATGCAGTAATGTTTCTGAATTGCAGTAATATCAATTGGCAAGATCTACCAAAGCTATCACTTAAATTTTAAAAATATGTGTTCAACTCTGTATATATACTTCAGACCCTTGAGGGAATTCTTTCTGTACTGTAAAATAGGAGAATAACTCAAAAGCCAGATAATGCCTTTTTTTGTAGAAATTTGCAGAATATGAAGATAACAGATCATTTGCCTGTTCATCACCTGAAACAGCAGCTCTGCATATACTGAATTTCTCATAAATGTCAGGTCTACACTATGGCCTTTTAGAGAAGTTCAAGGTTGGGGGATGAACAAAACTAAAATGTGGAGTGGAGATCGCAGTATACAAAGGGGAGATACGTCTAAAAATCTATTTGGGACCTTGTTCCTGCATTCTCCACTGGCCACAACTTATCATATTAACAGTACTATTAGGTTGGTATAACAGCACCATTTGTCCCAATCATACTGCACAGATCTCACAAATTTTCTTAACACAGTACATCAATGCTGCCAATGCTATTGTGTTGTGGAGTCTTTTCCTGTGAATATCATCTTTTCTAATCAGAACGACAGGCGTGGATGAAGTGAGTGTGTTCAGGGGTAACCGGGAGAGTTTGCACGTGTCATACTCCACTTGGTACTTGCAGCAAGGGTCGAACTGCCATGAAATGCCATAGAGAGCTGCACAGGCCACACTGATGGCCCCGATAGGAAGGGTTATGTAACGAGCATATTCTGGAGCCAGTGCTAAAGGGGCTAACAAGCACACTGATCCCGCAATGACAGATGTTTTATGCAAGCAATTCCCAACTGTGATCCAACGTGCTGTCTCATCTCCAATTCGAGTTGGCTCGATAATAATATATTTGTACTGAGTCTCCAAGGCTTGCTCCAGCTCATATTCAAATTGTTCCTGTGCATTTTCTCCATTGTAGATTTCACGGACAATATAGCAGTCTGTTGAATTCAGTGGCACCCTGCAGAAGACAAATGGTAAAATATAAGAAATATACATATAGGTAAATGATGAAACAAGACTTCTAACAAACTTACATCTTTACAGTGGCTGCATCATTAGAGAAGCAATTGCATTTTGATCTTACATCAATTCTTCATTACCTTTGAGCTTCAACTTAAAAAGGGGAGTAAAATGTGACATGATAGTTCTAACAACCTCAATTCAGGTCCTTTTTTTTGAAAACATAATAGGTTTATAATCTTTTGCAATCAAAAACAATGAAAGGGCAATGATTCATAAGCTCTATTCATTAATCACACACCTTTTGAAGGACCTTGCAGTATCTGAATTATACGCATATTTGCTACAGTGGAGCAATAACTTGCTGCAAAAAGTAAGTCACCCCAGTAAAGTGCTTTGAAACATCCTGAAGTTTTTAAAATCTCTACAGAATTATAAACACTTCTAACTCAGAACAAATGTGCAGCCTCAAGAATTGTTGATACAGAATCACAACTACATTCAGATTTAATATGCTGCACTTAAGATTGTAGGTTTGAGAGATCAAGCTCGATTTTGAAACCTTAATAAATTATCCAAAGTTCCACTGTTGATTCTCCATCACAAGGTTCACTACTTGAACAATTAGATACTTAAACTTACAGGAAGAAAAATAAGACACACATGAATATGCTTAGTGCTCAGTACAAAATGGAGTAAAATAAAATTGGACATCACAGTGGCTCAGGGGTTTGCCCTACTGCCTCAGTGCCAGGGACCAGGTTCAATTTCAGCCTTGAGTGACTGTGTGGAGTTTGCCTGTTCTCCTTGTTTCTGCATAGATTTCCACTGAGTGGTTCGGCTTCCTCCCACAGTCCAAGGATAGTGCAAGTGGATTGACTATGCTAAATTATCCCGGATGTGTCCAGGGATGCACAGGCTAGGTAGATTAGCCATGTCATACGCGGGTCATGGGGATAGAGTGGGAGTCTGGGTGGGATGCTCTGCAGCGGGTCCGCAATGGGCTAAATGGCCTCTTTCCACATGGTAGGAATTTTATGATTCTAAAGTTGATAAAACAAATACCACTTTATATCTACAGACACACCTAAAAATACAAAAAAGTCTCACATCCTACTTATGCAGTTAATTACAGAACTTCAACTTACACAGAGCAAATCAACACTAGTGTTGTGGAGCATGAAGTCTAAAAGCCTGTCAAAGAAAAGAAAGACATAGGCAAAGATTTAATTTAACAGTTGAGGTCCTGAAAGTGAATGAGTTAGAAGAGGATATGTTGAAGAGCTTTGACGCTGATACAGCAAGCAACGATATTTATGAACTGTAAACAGCAAAGAACAGAAAAAAGTTATGATGAGTTTCAAAAAATTAGAGCTGCCTTGCAGTGGTGAAATACAACACTGTGGAAAAGTCCTGACTTCAAGTTCCTCCACCAGAACCTGACGACAACAGTTCGCTTTCACTTAAACTGCTTAGTTCGGCCATTATGTCTTACACCACTGCCAAAAGCAGTTGGCCATCTGACCCTTGAGCCTGCTCTGCCAATCGAATAGATCTTGGGTACTCTGATCGCGACCCTCAACTCTACTAATCTGTCTACGTCTGACTCCTCACATTCAAATTATACAGCTAACTAGAAGTTCTAACCTCTAAAAGCTATCCCAGGCCTAGACTGAGAAGAACATCTGATCAACAACGGCATGTCTCTCATTCTCAATTTTCAATATTTTTCCCACTCTATCCATTAGTGTCGCTTTTAAAGAATTTCGCATCTCAATTTCACATAATATGATTTTGTTCAAAGGTAGTTCTGACAACAGAACACTTCTATGTTGAGAACTCATTTAAGCACTGCTTGTTATCTAGGATCAAGTTCCAACTGATGATCTTTTAAAGCAGAGGCAAGAATTACCACAAAATAGTCCAAGCAGGTTTGCCATATATTTTATTATCATCTATGGTCTCAATTTTGTCAATGGGAAACCAGAGGGCTACTGAAACATCTCCTACAGCATTCAACGCATGTAGCAACTGAAAGACAAGAAGAATTCACAGGCTATATTCACCTGTATGGTTATTTAATTACATGAATCAATTCCTTGTTGTTATTCTGTTAAAGTTTTTATCCGTTATGGGTGAAGAGTAATCCTACAGATAGCCAAAATGGAAGACATATTACACTCAACAGAAAACGCACGAGGGTACTGGCTAACTCTGAAGCTCGTGCTCTGTTTCAGCACTTCCACTGAAAAGGTTTTTAATGTAGTGACTCCCAGCATTCAAAAAGAGGCTACAAGTTTGAGTGAGAGATCAAAGTTGGATTTATGTAAGGGAGAAAGAATCTCTGTTTATACTCAAGGAGAGCAAATAATAATGCTCCAAATGTTGATTCATACGAGTACTTGAGGAATGTCAAATTCAGCATGGTTACCAGATGGGAGGGAGCAAAAGAAATATATCCCACTGAAGGTGTGAAATGTTGAAGCAAAGTTTGTAAAATAAATGTTATCATTCATTTCAGCTTCATGACAAGACACACCAAATCAATTTGAGGTCGAGCTCAAACCCACACTTGCTGAATAAGTTGGAGGGACAGTCAGTTTCATTGGTAGCAATAGTTCTTTAGTTAAACTGCTCACATCACCAAAGCACCAGGATTAAATGAATAGGCCAGCCTCTGTGTCTTAACCAACCAATCCCACTCACCAGAGTGCTCTATGAAGTAGAGCACAGAGAATCCATGAAGTTTATAGAGGACAAATCCAGAGTTCGCGACAGCAGTGGGAAAATTAAAAGTGTGCATGTGGAAGAGGCCAGAATTGGAGATTGCAGGGGATTATGCGCTTGAGGCAAGATTGAAAGACAGGGACCTTATATCAAGAGAAATTTGGAAAACAAGCACAAGAACTGCAATGTCAGAGCACTGTTTACGGTACTTGTGAGTTAAAACACAGCAGCAAAGTTTTGGAATGAACTTATAAATATAAAGGAAGGGAAAAGTAGATCAGTGAGAAATACGTTAGACTAGCCAGAACAGAGGTCATAAAGGCATTGGTGAGGGTTTCAGCATGTGTGCAGATGAAATAGAAGATTTGGGTATTGTTACAAACATGGAAAGGGGCAATTTTAATGATGGCAAACAGTTGTTGCTAAAGTTTACTCTTTAACAGCAGCAACACCACTGAGTGGAACAGTCAGGAATGAAGGCAGCCATGTAGCTGCACTTTATGAGCTGTGCTGCTCACCAAGGAACTCACAGGCTGCTCCTCCATACTTACCAACTGTCTAGCAAAGATCCAAACCTAATAATTCGTCTTTTTGGTATATAATTTTCTTATCTAGTGGATGTGCAATACTTTAGTGCTCAATACTCAGCCAACATGGCCTGCAGAACCTGGAAGGTTAGGTGTGTAATATGGAATTGGTATTCCCTCCACTCTGCTCCAGACAACATTGTAGACCAAATTCCTAATAGGAAGAACAGAAGCAGGAAACTTATCAAGATAGGTAGTTGGAGTTAAAGCGTTAAGCATTTTTATTAGTTAAACTCCAGCAGAATTAGCTTCTGTAGCTGCCCTTTGCCGTCCTCAAGAAAGTTTTCAGTAACATTCAGTTAAACACAAGTGTGCTATATTTTCAAGGCAGGTGCGAACATTCTCCAACAAAAACAGAAATTGCTGGAAAAGCTCAGCAGGTCTGGCAGCATCTGCAAAGAGAAATCAGAGGTAATGTTTCAGGTCTGGTGGCCCTTCCTCATTTATATGCAGAAGATAGGCTGGGGAGAGGGGGTAAGGTGTAAACAATAAGTGGGGTTATAAGAACCTAAAGAGAGAGAAGAGCAGTTGGATAGACAAATGAATAGATAATGATCTGGCTAAGAGGGTGAATAGCTGATAATAGAGATGGTTAAAGGCTAACAATAGGTATTGTGTATGGTAGACTGTGACAACAAGGACTGGTGTGTGGGGTAGGGGGCTAGGACATGGGAGAGTTCAGGCCCTAAAATTATTGAATGAGATAGAGGACTGCAAATTCCCCAAGTGGTAAATGAGGTGTTGTCCTTCGAACTTGCACTGAGCATCGCTGGAACATTGCAGCAGGCCTGAGACAGAAGTGTCAGCCAGGGAGAACAGGGTAGTGTGTTAAAGTGGCAGGCAACTGAAAGCTCAGTCATTTCCGTGGGCAGAACACAGATGCTCTGTGAAGCAGTCACCCAGTATATGCTTTGTTTTGCCAACATAGAGGAGACCACACTGTGAGCAACGAATGCAGTAGACTAGACTGTGCTAAGGACTGCTTCAGCTGGAAGGCATATTTGGGTTCTTGGATACTGAGGAAGTAGGAGGTAAACGGGCAGGTGTTACAGCTACACGGTTACAGGAGAAGGTGCTGTGAGGCTGTCAGGGGATGTTGGGAATGAAGGTTGTGTGGACCAGGGTGCACAGGAGGGAACAGTCCCTGCTGTAGGCAGACAAAGGAAGGGATGGTAATGTATGTCTGGTGGTATCTCGCTGGAGGTGGTGGAAATGGTGGCTAGTGTTCTTCTGGATGGGGATGTTGGTGAGAGGTAGGTAAGGAGAAGGGGAACACTATCATTGTTGCAGGAGAGAAGACAGGGGGTGAGGGCAGAAGTGCGGGAGATGGGTCAGATGCTGGGGAATCCTTGGTTGAGGAAGAAAGTGGAAATATCAGAAGGTCCCTTGTTAAAGTTAGCTTCAATGGAACAAATGCAATGGAGACGGAAAAGCTGGGAGAATCAGTCATTACAGGAAACAGCATGCAAGGTCATTCAGTGCATGTAGCTATGGGAGTCAATAGGTTTACACTGGATATTAGCGGTCAGTCTATCCCCAGAAATGGAAACAGAGATGTTGACCAAAGGGAGGCGGCAAAGATAGACCAGGTGAAAGTGAGGGCAAGGTTGAAATTTGGAAGTGAAATTGATGAACTTTTCTAATTCCAGATGAGAGGGATGCAGCATGAATGATATCATCGATATATTGCAGAAACAGTTTTGGGAGGAGTCTGTGTGGGTATACCCAAGGCTAGGCCTTTGACCTGAAGAACATTCTCCATATTAGATAAACTCCATGCAAGATTTTTTTTTAAAATAGTGAGGAATCTGTGTATCCTGGGCGATCATAAAAAAGTGTAACGTTGCACTTATCTGATAACCTCTTCTGCAGGTTTAATGCAATTTAAAATTCCATCTGGACAGTTTGCAGTATAACTGTCGTATTGCGCCACTTCTAAAGAATCAATAGAATCCAATTTCCATTTGGCTATATTACCTGTTGTATTACGGCAGCCACAACACAAAATTACCATACTCTTCAAAGATGTTCAAGTCTATGTATTTCCAAAACCCTTTTCTTAAATTTTCTAACCTCTCATTTCTCACCCACTCAGACCAAATTATTTTAATATAAATCTGTACTTACTTTCTCTTTTATTCTTTAGCTTTTCATCAAAATCCTTGCTACAATGTTCATTTTTGTGACCCCAAAGAAAATACTTCAGCATCCTCACAAAAAAAATTAAATCACCTAATCATGACTTCCAAAGTCAACCTCTGCTAATCACCAAGCTTTCCTCATAGAATATGAGCTGACACCTCAGTTACAGGAACTAATAAATCACCTATTGGGTCATAAAACCAGCTCCATGAAAGGAAAAAATGAAAGGTCAAGAGAAGATCTGGGTGGAATCAGCAAGACAAACTTAAAGACACCCATGCACAGGCAAAACAAGATAACCAAGAGGAACTGTATGTAGTGTAGAAAAGTTAAAAAAAAACCTCAAGTTACTGCCTGTAGCAACACATTTTGAACAGAACTCTCCAAATTCAGGTTAAATTAAAATAAAACTTTGAAAAAATACAGAAAACAGACTGTGGCAAATAAATATTTTTTGCAAACTCAATATTAACTACGATTTACCATACTCTCAAGGAATATTCAGCTCAAATAAAAAAAACTTCATGCATAAACCCACAAGTCTTTACAAGTTTAAGTATATCAAGGGTATGTCATTAACTAAATTGATGGAAAGGACATGAATACTTTTATAGTAACAATTTATACACTGATGATTTTCAATACGCAATAAAGACATAGGATTAGCAGCTGTTTAGTTATGTGGGATAAAAAAAAGACAGTGTCTCTACTGAACAAGTCTGTTGAGGGGAGCGGTGTCGACAAATCACAAGTTAATATAGTAGCAGCATTAATTAGTTCTAACTATTTAGTTGCAATGCATCAAATAATAAAAGATAACCTTATGAAAAGCTACTGTTAAAGTCTTTGCATGGCCTATTGCATACTCTCCCTTTCAATGAAATTTCAAGTAAGGAACATCTTCTTTTAAAAATAAATTGACAGATAAGACTGTTGGCTGGAATATTAAGTCTGAGCTCAACATTCAGCTGTAGCAATTGAATAAACAAATAAGATCATTACACACACAGCCCATAAGCTGTCTGGCACCTCCCAGGAAGTTGCACGTCACCTGAGACAACAATTCGGAGTTAAACTGATACAGGGGTACAATGAGTCACCAGTCACTTCACTGTGAAACGTTGAAATGTACATACCACAATGTGCAGACAAGCAGAACATTATCATGTCCATTGGACATCAATACTAAATGACTCTGCAAACATGCTGCTTGCGAACCGACTGATACACATATGAATGCCAAGTTACACGTTGATAAAAACAATATTTTACAAAAGAAACGGCTTCATTACAAAGAAATGCAGCTAAAGGAATTAGGCTTCATATTTGGAGACAGTAAGCATAGCAGATCAGAGCATCTGAAGAGCAGGAACATAAACGTTTCGGGCCAAAGCTCTTCATCAGGGCTTAACATTTACGTGGAGGAAATGTCAAAGACTCAAACAAAAAGAAAGTGGCGATTAGAATACAACAACTGGGTAAGTGGTGCTTTTTTGGAGTTGGAGTGGGTGTTGGGTGCAAGAGTGACAAGTTGCACAGAGGCATTCCACCACCATGCATGAGTTTGCTATTGCAAAGTCTGAAGCAGGGAATAGTGACATTGGTCGTTTGCTGTTATTTCTACAGTCATAGTCTATAAACCAGAGGTGATGAATTGCTGATTTAACTAGTTTAATATCGCTGCTCATGTTTCATCACCTGGACATGAAGCTCTCCAGAGAATGGTACAGTTTAGGTTTCATCAGCACTGGGCAGCATACAATAAAGGCTTATGGGATTAAAGTTCAATGGCAACAATACTATTCATTTGTTTATAGCTCAAGCTGTCTGTAGCAAAACTTGATTTGAGAATCATCCCGATGAGATAAAAACACAAAAATAACCCTTCCAAATTCCAGCCTCAGAAATTCAAAAGGAGCAAACCAGTGAGTATAATATAGAAACACAAATAGAAAATTTATGATTGCACAGATTTTAAGTTGGCATATTTTCCATTCCATGGAAATCTACTGGTCTAACGTGGGAGTCAACAAAAAACTGTCAGTATTTTTTAAAGCCGAGGCTTCCACCCACTGAAGGAGACATTAAAGATCACAGGACACAATATGGCAGCGTTGACCAACATTTATCTTTCAGTATTAAAAAACAGATAATCCAGTAGTTTATCACTTGCTATTGGTGGTAGCTGTTGTGTCGAGATTGAATCTACATTTCCGTCAATTGCCTATTAAGCACTATTGGACACTTTCATGTCATGAAAAGCACATTTTTATACAATATATTTATTATAGCCGTAGGACAACAGGATTGCAATTTGCTCATTTCCAAACAGAATCTCCTAGGTACACATGCTCAAGTGCACTTTTTAAAAGTCCTAGAATCTTAACATGTTTTTTAAAATAGGTTGAGGCAAGAAACTGACTTAAAACATTGTCAGTAGAAATATTTTTCACAAAAATTCAACAACTACAGATTTGTTCAATTAATTGCCTTTTATGGGTCAGTTTTTTTCTAGTTTTGTTTTAGTCATTTATTGGAATGGAGGGAGAAGTACTTTCAAATGTAGCTGAACGATTTTAAGAACTGTTAATGGATTGCTTCCACACTGTAGGGATTCTATGATTCTGACTGAAGTATTATAGATATAATATTTTAATAATTTGCAATAGTTTCTATACAAGAGAGCAACCTTTAATTTGAGATACTTCTAAAGTCATCCTACTAAAAAGATGCCATGTAAAAAAAAAGACTTGATTCCAACTCCTGAGTTTTTTTTAAGTGTGGAATTGAAGTAATCGATGTTACTTTATGTACCTTTGATGGCATTACTGAGCCCGTTTTTGGGGGAGAATGAAATTACATGCACGTTTCTTTCATAGCCACTGGAGATGCTGATTTTGAGCCATAAAGTTGCTGCATCCACTCATGCTGCTAACCACATCAAAACTTGCAGGTTAATGTTGCGCATTTCAATGTAAGCTTTAAAAATAATTCTACATAAAAACTGAGTTTAGAACCAGTACAAATAACCACTTGTATTTAGAAAGAAATTAATTCTGACTCATGATATAAATGGAAGTTACATTATATAAATATCTCACCGAGGGATTTATCCGAAAACAGCCCTTGAAGCCTAAACAGACCCTACAGATTTGTCCATTTTACTTCGTATCAATTTCATTCCAGGCAATAAAGAAAAGTCAGCAACGTTACAAATTTCGGTATCTTAATGATTTACTTAATTCCCTCTCCACTTATTTGATCCGTAAGGGTTACTGAACTCTGCCTAAAAGCTCACGATCAAACGGTGCAGCATCTCATCACTTCGCGACCAATCTAGACACAGACCGCCAAGAAGAAGGCAATTCGAAGTCTTCTTAACTGGCCCCATGACTCCTAAAAAAAATCCCTTTATGGTGTCAAACGCACAGGCACACTTCAAATTTGGAAGCTTCCAGAAGAGCTGGGGGTCAAAGCAGGGGCGTCCTCCCCTCCCCCAACACAGATGGTGGAGTTTACCGATGTAATCAGCCACGTTTCATCTGCAGACTATTCGTTTTTACACTGAAAGCCAGGCTGAGTGAGTTTCGGAGCCCGCCCCCCACCTGGCCTATGTGTTCGGCCGGCCAATGTGAAGCTTCATCCCGCTCGATTTAACCACACAAGCCGCCATCAGTCGCTGCAAACCAACGGCAACACGCGTCATAAACGGTGCCGAGGCCTTCGCTCCTTCCGTCCGATCAGATGTGGGGGGAGAAAGATGCAAGAACGCGGGTACTGACCTTTCCCTCATCCCGGTAATACCGCGCCTCCTTCCCCAAGCCGCCATCTTTACTCGCATCCAAGGAAGGAATTTTTTTCTCCTTCCCTCCTCCTTCTCGCTTCCAGGCACTCCCACACGACCTGTTGGGATTTGTAGTTTCTTTTTGACGCCAGGCGCTGAACCTGCGCGGACACGAAGACTACAAATCCCACAATGCGTCGCAGGAGCAGTGGCACCGCGTGGCGAGACTGCGTTAACAACCCAATCAGAGGCAAGGACACCTCGACGGGTCGCTGTTTGCCTTTTTGGACAAAGATTTCGCGGTCTGAGTGGACGTTGTCGTGATATCCGTGGACCGGCTACGAGAGAGTTCAGTGGAGACTTGTCCTTTTATATCAGCTGTATTGATGTTAGTGTCGGTGTGCACTCTTCTTGGAAGAGAAGTTTAAGAACCGAGTTCAAAAGAAGTTACCGGAGAAGTCATACCGGCCTCGAAAAGTTAACTTTTTCTGTCTATAGTCATACAGATCTGTTGAGTTTGCCCAGTATTTTATTACCACAGAAAGAGAACTGGAATATATGATTATGGACCTTTTTGGAACGTTAGTAGGATAGTTATAGTGAATATATTGAAGATTTTACCCTAGCAAACGAGGGGAGGAATCGAAGTAGTACGTTTAACCCCGAAAACAGGATTTCTCAAATGGGGGTTGCAAACTTAGGGTTAACGTTTCGGGTCCGGTAACCCTTGTTCACAGATGCTGCCAGACTTGCTGAGCTTTTCCAGCAACTTCTGCTTTTGTCCCTGATTTACAGCATCCGCAATCCTTTTGGTTTTGCGAACTTAGATTTTGATTTACAAGATAGCAGAGACTGCTGTGGAGCTTTCCTTCTCACCCTCCCGTTCTCCTTGCTCTTATGATGTCTCCCCCCACCCCAATCATCTTTGTTTTTGTTCCTGATTTACAGCTAACGCAGTTCTTTCAGTGCTTTCCTATTCTTCACATAAGCTGTGAAATCAGGGTGCTGCCTGTTTGATCGTTAAGAAATAAGATGCTGGTCAATTAAGTCAAGGCTACACACTTTCGCCTACACAAAACATCCTCCCTGGTCACAACTTAATATGGTGTGCCAGTGCACTAAACAAACACATCTAAGATGCCATGGTACAATCTATGTTCATTACAGCAAAGCCTACTCCCTGCTTCATACAGTGTGTTTTTTCCACTATGGCCACTCCAGAGGAATGTGTAATATGCATTGATGTCCTTGAGCTACTCCTCTTCCCCCATCCTAAACAAATTAGGCTAACTGGTTACGATAAATACTAGGTGACCAGAATGTCTTGTTGAATTCCACAACACTCTGCTAACTTGGCTTCAAGACCACGGGACAGTTTATTGTCCTATCTGCCCAGTGTGTCAAGTATGTGTGTGTGTGTGTGTGTGTGTGTGTGTGTGTGTGTGTGTGTGTGTGTGTGTGTGTGTGTGTGTGTGTGAGAGAGAGAGAGAGAGAGAGAGAGACCCGGCACTACGATCACCTGGTTTGATCTCTCCATTAAAAGGAATGGAGAAGATTTGAAAAAGGTAATACAAGCAGCTCACCAGCTGCGTCCTTTATTGGGTATAAGGAATCAGTTGGTTGGACAACTCGAGGGTAATAATAATTACATAAATGGCACAATGCAAAACAAACAAGCTGCAAAAATGTTTTATTAAAGATACACGATGTTTGAATGATCAATTACAAGTGGAAGGCACAACATTTTAAGACAACAATAATTAAATGAACATACACTTTCACACTGCAACTAGGACAGTTACATAAATAGTTACATAAGAGACAACACCTGGCATTTCAAAATAACTGTGCAAAATTACTAAGCAAGTGCAAATTTCAACATTATTAAAAACATTTGCTTCCAGTAACTGGATCAGAATTTATTATCGTCATTTTCTGTTGGATAAACATTATTGCAATAACATCAGCCTTGAAAACTAAAGTCTTGTCAACAGGGTAAAGTTTCAGGGCTTAATATGTTCTGTCTTTTGTCTTAGTAAACAAAGATGTTACATCTGAACTGTACTTCACACTTACAAGGAATTCCAGTTACACTCCCAAAATTGAAAGGAGTCGGTTTAACCCTACAGCCTTGAAAACAACTTTATGAATTAGACGAATTAAGGAGTCAATGTGATTGAAGGAAGGATAGCATGTCCAAACATGAACAAAAAGTGTGGAACTGCTATGTGGTCACATTTAGAAGCTGAAGAATACATCCTTTTTAAAATTGGACACAGTTCCTTTTTGGCTAAAGCAGGGTTTTAAGAGGAAGTATTTGTTTAAATATAGATACCGTGAGACTTACTTCTCCCTCTAGACAGGTGAGGCTTGACTGGTCATAAAATCCCAGTTAAATAGACAGCAAAGCAAAATCATGACAGCTAGCATTCAGAAATTGATGAGGGACGTCTGTAATCTATGGCCAACTGGCCTGGTTTATTGAGCTTTTGGGCCTAATGCAGCTCGTTTGGGGTGAGCAACGTTACCAAGTTGGCGAGATAAATAGTGTAGAATTGAAGTCAGTTGGTTGTGACAGATGAGGCTGGAAATAAAACAAAAATGCAAGCAGCTGAATCCAAATCTAAAATTGAAATATACATTGCAGTGATAACCACATAGTAATTCAATAAAAATCAAAATGATCTTTACAGTTTCATATCCATCAGGAGGCTCAGATGAAAGGTAAAACCGAAATGATAACTGTTCCTTTCTCCGTGAACTTTGCCTGACCTTCTGAGTATATCCAGCATTTTCTGTTTTAACTTTTAACTTTTTATTTACAATACCAAGTACTTTTCAATAAATAAGGAATTATAGGATGTGGTTAAAAGGAACAGAGTACAGTTTGATACAACATAATTACAGTTTAAAATACAAGACTGATCGTGTCCTCCAACTGGCACTTAGAAAACAATTCAGAATAAAGTAAAATCAGACTAATACATTCTATCCCTGGAAAAGGAAACCATATTAGCTAGTGATTCTTCATGCACATTGACTACTTACTTCATACAGTTACAGGGGTGTTTATGCCCACATGTAAAACAGGTTTCAGCCATCTTTGACCAGCTACTGGACACAAGGTAAAATTCAAAGTACACTCACATTGCTCCACAAATGAAAATATCATGCTTCTGCATGCAGTGATTACTGTATGTAATAGCGTCCAGACACATCTAAGCTGTCTTAGAAGGTGGAAACTTGTGTGGTTAAGGTGAAGTTACCTTCCATTGCGGAGTGATGTTAGACTATGCCACATAGCAAATTCAAAGAATTGGAAAACAGTCTTGTCCTACCTCACTTTTGGACACAATGTGGACATCTCAGACTTAGGCACTAGACATTACTTCCATTGTCTAATATTGCTTTTCTGACTGTTAGTAGATTGAATGTACTATTCCCAAAGCTCGTTAAGACAAAAGATCTCTAAAGGGAATGTAAAAAGAAATGGGACATTTTCTAGATCTCTTTGCCACAGGCCAAAACATGGCACTCACACTGAGCTGCTCTTTTTCATGCACCTAGAAGTAGTCCTGTTTTGGAAAGTGCTGTCACATTTCCTTGGGTGCCTGCTTAAGCATTGTACCAGGAAAATGCAAATCAGCAAGTCCTGGCTCAGCTGCATCAGTACCATGGATCTATATATATACCCAAAAGATCTCTGCTCTCATTTACTGATCTGTGTGTCCAGGAAACTGGATATTTCTGGGGGTCAATATTAGGACAATAAACCTAAATATACAATTCAGTAAACAAACCATCCCTTTTTTAAAAAAAAAGTTTGTAACTAGTTAAGAGACTAATGAAGTCATACATGAGCATTTTGCATGGTAGTTACATTCAGTTGCTTTGAATTGGGCTAAGAGGATATTCAAGGCAGTCGGTGCAAACAACTATTCACAGTACATTTCTTAAAACATTTTTTCTTTCTAAAATAGCTTTGACAGAAACCCACTATCTTTAAGTGTGCTTTTCAAAATTATCAAATTAATACTTTTGTACATAGTTTTAAAGCTGAGGCAAACCATAATTGTCCAGCACTGAGCCAAGTTCACCTGTTAGTTCTATTACACCATGCTGGTTAAACATGTATTGTCTTGTTTAATAAGATGTTAATATGCTTAGCGAACAGATGCTTTATATTCACTCATATGCCAGCCTTTCAGAGCAAGTACACATTTCGCATTATTGTTGTTACAATTCGTTCAGAGCAGATCCTCAATAAGCCAACAGACGTGACAGAAACCGGATACAGAACTGTTCTATACATTCATTGTGTTTTTAAATCTAGATTCAAATGAATTAATCAGCATCAAAAATGCAGCACTTCAAACAAATTTGATGAATCTTGAACAGTTTATATTCAGCCAGATTAAATAGTTACATGATTTATACGGGGATGCATGATCTGCTCGCTGAAATGCAACTTATTCATTTCTACCATTCTTCAAAAAGTGAACTGGGAAACAAGAAAAGACAAAGTAATAAATTATATATAGAATTAGTATATAAAAGTATTCAGCAGCAACACTGGAAGATTCCAGAAACTGGAACAAAAAAAAAATAAAATGCACAGCTCCAGGGCACAAAATAGACTCTCAAAACAAAGAAAGATGTCTAATTGTAGAACATCAGAATTTTTAATAATGTCTCTCATATTTCCATGCCACTTGAGAGAATTACCAAATAATACAACTGTCAGCAACATTCCTGGGCTAGTGAGAGATCCTGTTTCTATTGTATTTCAATGATCCTGGCTGGGAGGTGCGCTTAACCAGAGGCAGATCATACTCTGGTATCATGCCTCGGTTCTCGGTATTTGCTCACATACAGCACAGTGAGAAGGGCAACGTTGCAGAAAGCACTAATGGATCTTAATCCAGTAAAAAATGAATGCCTCCAGGACAAGATGAGGGAGTGATCTCAAACATGAGTTCCATTTCCTCTTCCAATTCTTTTTCTAAAATCATTATGTGTAAGTTAATATTGCACTATTAAGTTTTGGAGCACATTAGTCTAGGCGATTCCACAGTGCACTGGGTGTGAATGAAGGCACCATTATTATGTCATCTTGAATAATGTTGTGATTAGGAAAACTGAATTCTGAAACCTGACAATCCTACATAAACTGCTTTAAAGTGTTGCACATCTAACTATTTTATGTCCAATTCTCCCGTTGCAGAAACAATATTTGAATACTGAAGTGAATCCGCAAACAGGACTGCAACCAACAAGTGCGCATCCTTAAATGTAATTCGAAAGGTAATTGAAATATGGATCAATAAGTGAATAATATTCCCTAATTTTCTTTTAGAAAATGTTTTCAGTGAAGAGGCAAGTAAGCAAGGTCAACTTTATTGAACATTTTCATAAAGGAAACATATTAGGTAAAACATATTATTCGGAAGCTTGAGTATTTTTGGGGGTGGGGGGGTAATGGAGGAAACTGGAAGAGAGAGAGTAAAAGCAGAGTTAAGGATACAGACATTCAGAAAAGAACGCTCATCTGTGGCACACTGTTACAGTTACCCAAGTACTGCAGGTATCATGTGACATTACCTCAATGCGCAGTGACAGGAAGAATTTATATTTACAGAGTTTTTTACAACCTCAGGATATGTCAGTGTTCAACAGTCAATTCAATCTTAAGTGTAGCCACTTGTAGAGAAACAGCTTTTGCATAGCAAGGTTCTGAAAACACTAATGTAAACAAAAAATGTGTTTTAGTGGTACTAATTTGAAAAGATAAAATGTTGGCTAGGATAGTACAACTATTTCACAGTCATGTCAATCATAAACCTCAATCCAGAGATGTTTTAAACCTGCACTGCCATCAAACTTAGACAAAGATATGTAGAAGGTACAGAAACCAAAGCACTTAATCATTTTGAATGCATCAAAAGGCTTAACGTCTTATTATAAATGGGAAGTGTGGTCTTCAAGTGGATTATAATCCTTTCCTTTCACCCGTAGTATTATTCAATGTCACCCAGTTTACAATATAGTCAATTTTTTATTTGCATTATGGAATGCCGGAACTAATACACCAACAATTGAGATGGTTCACAAGGTCTTTGATTCAATCCTGGGAACATGTCAAGTTAATCAATCTTGGCCAAAGCAGCAATGACATGAATACAACTGGAATTGGAAGGGAAGTGGCGAGTTGAGATTCCTTCTTCAAATTACTACTTTGTGTTTCTACTGGAAAATACATAATTATATGTGAATAGTTTTGAACTTGGCTGTCACATTCTCAATTCTTGACTGGCAACACTTATTACTTATTTTCACAAATGAAAAAAAGCTATAAAAAGGATGAAATGAAGATCATTAAGCAACCATAGTCAAGAATGACCTGACTGCCTTTGACAGAAAACAAAATGAAGCTAGGAGGGGAAAAATAAGACAACAAAACAAAAGGTTTTCTAAATGATAGTTAAATGAAAATTCTTTAGTTGGGTTTGCTCATTTTTAACCATCCAAATAGTGTGCAATACCACTTGACTGCAAGACTGGCATTATGAAAGGAGATTGTCTATAGGTAACAGATTGATTTAAAAAAATAGCTTCCAGTGTCCGGAATGCACCTGACATTTCAATTTGCTTTCCCATGAACAGACTTAATAAAAAATGATGTAATAAATTGTCCTAAAGATGTTTGACACTTTTATATTTAAACAGTTAAAGATTTTTGAGACCGAAGGTAATTAATAGGAAAGCCATCATTCTTCTGTTTGACTCTGGAAGAGGAAAATGGGAGTAGGCTTTTCATTTTTAACCCTGACAATGAAGTTAAGGTGCTGAATTTCATGGCATTGTATTTCACAACTGCTGCATTCTGCTGAAACCCTTTTGATGGACGCTTTGCATGCAAGTTTTCTTAACATGCTGTATTATCTGAGCAACTAAGACAGGATCTGAAAATGTGAAAGGAGTAAATAGACAAAATTTTGAAACAATCCAAAAAATGCTTTTGAAACCCAAGTAGAAGATATCCAACTTCTTTTCATGGTTGTTGGGTCTACATAAAAAGGAATAATAGGGTTGTGTTACTTCAGTTTATGGTGCCCTAGTTGGCTCAAAGACTTGTGATTTGGATTCGTCAGGCAAACAGTCAGCATAAAAAAAACTCTTTAGTTTTGGAATGTGAAATGGTACAGCATTATTTTTCTTCCTTGCTTTTCAGGATCAGATTTGCTGCATGCCATTCCTGAGTAAGAGTGCAAACATCTGTGCACAGCCCTCAACTATACTACCTGAAGGAATAGAAAAGCAAACCTGTATGTTCACTCCAACCTGACCCTATTATAACTCTGTACATACAGGCATTCACTTAGCAGTATTCAAATGAACAAAGTGTACAGCTCCATCTACACAATGCACCATATCTTGGAATGCAGCACACTTTACCCCCAATTAAAATGCTGAATGAAACCACCAACATAATTAAATCAACAGCTATTTTCCATTTTAAATGCAAATTTTCTGCAAACCCAATGTAGCATTTCACTTCCTTCTGAAACTGATCAAAGGGCTGATGGAGAAAAATGAGTATTGCAACACTTGAGTGAATCAAGTGGCTGGGCTAACTTTACATTAACATGGAAATAAGTTTATTTCCAGCCTATTTCCTTGCCACTCCCAGAAGTGGGCTGCTAATAAATAAACATATACCAGTGGTAAAATTTGGCCAGATGTGGGCATTGCAAATCCAGTATGAGATCTGCTCACATACTGGCAGCATAAAGATTACATACAGATCCAGGCAAAGTATAAGCTATTGGAGACAATAATAGGAGATTTGGATCATATCTGTTGTTAACAGTGAATGAACAATCAAAAAATCATGCATCCTGAAAAAGCATCTGCTGCCATAATACTATGAGGTATATAACCTTACTCTTGTATCAGACATGGAATCCACCATATCCTATTTAAAAAAAAGCTAAGTTTATTTCCAAGAATTACTTTTCACATTTCATACTTGAGAATAGTAGACAATCTTGTTGTAATGATACTTCTTCAATACAACCAACAAACTTCACATATAATCTATAGGTCACGTTTGGCAGTTCAAAAGTCATTGTTGTTCAATTACAGCTGACTTGGCAAACTGGCAATAATACCCCCACCCCCAATCTTACAGACAGGTGGGATATTGCTTTGAAAGTTTAGCCACTATTTGTCATGTCCTTGGCTCCTGAAATTCACCCAACAGCTCCATTAAACTCAAGCCAGTACATCTCAGAGGACTCTGACAGTGTGATATTCAGCTTCAGAGCTCCATTTAGTGAAGTGCTCTATCTGGACTCCAGTTAGTACACCTTGACCTGGATTCAATTTTCTTGTTCACCCAGTAAGCTGATCTAAAGACTTAGATGGCAAGTCTCAAAACTATGGGTTCTTATTTCATCTGTGGCTCAGGAAACTGCAATATCCCATTCCTCTCAGTGTATTAAATCATCTGAGATTTTCTTTAAGCTTGCTATGTTTCAAAAATACAACTTAGGTTACTGGGCTGAAAATATTTCAGTTCTATAAATTCTCTACATCATACAAACACCAAATAAAAAATGCTCAACCTTCCTTTACCTGCCATAGCCAGACCAATGCATTTTCACAGTGCAGGTGACAGTACAGCAATGTAAAAAAGCCAACAGAATTAGATCATGCCTTTCTCTAATCCAAGTAGAAATTAAAACGTTGGCATTGAATGGACAATGTGGCAGAACTAGATCTTAAACACACTACTGGAGGTGTAGTTAAATCGTAGAACTGGATTTAAGCCCTTTCCAGGTTCATATAGGTAGTGCATCTTTATCAGTTCTGCAAAGTATTGTACAATCTTGCTATCATCATTCGTCAAGCCCAGGTGGTGCTTTAAAAAGTTTACCCTTCGACATGTGACTAATTCTTCAGTTTCTCTTTCATCAATGGGAAGGTGCAGATGATGACAGAAAGCATACAGAAAGGCCTGGGAGCACAGTTGGGTCAACATATTGTGAACATGCATGGAGTATGTGCTGCCCCTCTTTATCTGAGTCCTGTGGTCTGCGATCCTGGTGATTAGCTGTCCTTTATATTGTGGGCAACGCAGAGTTTTGTTGTCACAGTCTAGTATGCTGATGTAGCGACTGTACCGATTCAGTGAGTGCAAAATACTGGTACCCAGAGGAGAAGCTGTTCTAGAAAAGCCAAAGAAATAGAACATTACCACTTCATTCGCTATAGGGCTGCTCATGCATGATGGGAATATATACATACTTATTAATATCAATTTCAAAATTTCAATTTTGGCCTTTTCATCTTCAGTCTGAGTAACAGAATCCTTCAAGATAGCCTTGGACAAGTGAACTTTACATGTATGGTTTGTATCACAAAAATCAACAATACAGTTTGCTTTAAAGTTATTACCAAAGTGGTAAATTATGCATTGCAAAACTCCAGATAGTGAACTTCAAAACAGCATGCATGACTATCACAATCAGATCAGAGAAAGGATTTTAATTGCCCCCCTCATAACGTGATTTACTCGGTTCCCATATGTTTGGCAGATATGACCATCTGGTACAGCTTCAACTGGCATTAGAAGTCATAGCAATCATTAATTACAGCAACAAAGTTGAAGCACAGATGGTTGATTTAAAAGATTTCAACAAAAATGTCCTTAGAAAAAGTGTAGCAGGGTTTAAAAAAGTCCGTTGTCATTCATATCCGTGACAATAGTCCCACCACAATCTTAATACCACAAGTGTTTTGAACATTTCATTAACAATTAATAACTTGCTTGGATTGCCCAATACAGTTACTAGCAAAAGGTGATCTTTCTTATTAGACTCACACAGGATGGACATAGACCCTTCAGTCCAACTCATCTATGCTGACCAGACCTCCCAGTGTAACCTTGTCCCATTTGCCAGCATTTAGCCCATATCCCTCCAAACCCTTCCTAGTCACATTCCTATCCAGATGCCTTTTAAATGTTGTAACTGTATCCTACTCCACCACTTCCTATGGCAGCTCATTGCATACGCATACCACACTCTGCATGGAAAAAGTTACCCCCTCAGGTCCTTTTTAAATCTTTTGCTTTTCACCTAAAACATACACCCTCTAGTTTTAGACTCACCACCTTTGGAAAAAGACCTTGGCTATTCACCCTATCTGTGCTCCTCATGATTTTATAAACTTCTAATATCACTGCTGAGCTTTCAACACTCCAGGGGAAAAAAGCCCCAGTCTATTTAGCCTCTCCCTATAACTCAAACCCTCCAGTCCCAGCAACATGCTTGTAAATCTTTTCTGTACGGTCTCAAGTATAACAACACCCTTCCTTCAGAAGAACAACCATAATTGTAATCAGTATTCTAAAGGTGGCCTCACCAATGTCCCCTACAGATAGGATGTGACATCCTAACTCCTATACTCAATGTTCTGATCAATGAAGGCAGAAGTGCCAAACGCTTTCTCCACCACCCTGCCAACCTGTGACTCCACGGCATCCCTAGATCTTCTTGTTCGGCAACACTAGCCAAGGCGCTACCACTAACTGTCTCAATCCTACCCTGTTCGTCTTACCAAAATGCAACATGTCACATTTTTCTAAATAAAACTCCATCTGATCAAAGTCCCGTTATAGTCTGAGAATCTTTTACACTGTCCACCACGTCACCTATTGTAATGTCATTTGAAAACTTACTAATCATCTCTCCTATATTCATATCCAAATCATTTACACAATTATGAAAAGCAGTGGACCCAGCACCAATCATTGTGAGCCACCAGTGGTCACAGGCCTCCAGTCCAAAAAGCAACACTTTACCATTGCCCTGTCTTGTATCTTCAAGCCAATTTTGTATCAGCTTGGCAAGCTCCCCCTAAATCCCACGTGATCTAATCTTACTAACCAGTCCAACGCTTAGAAGCACTTAGCTGAAGTCTTTGATTAGGTCCTGGGGATTTATTTACCATTATGCATTTTAAGACCTTGTGCCTCCGCTTCTGTAATATGGACTCATTTCAATACATAATTATTTACTTCCCCAAGTTCTTTAGCTTTCATGCTGTTCTCCACCGTAAATACTGATGGAAAAATATTTGTAAGACTTCCTGTGGCACCACACAAAGTTGGCCTCATTGATCTTTAAAGGGCCCTATTCACTCCCCAGTTGCTCTTTTGCCCTTAATATACAATAGAATCTCATTGGATTCTCTTTAACCTTATCTGCCAAAGCTATATCATATCCCCACTTTCTGCACTCTTAAGGGTACTCCTACACACCTTCACTATGGAGAGTCCTTGACACTATTCCAGCTTTCGGAATGTAGTTGTACAGAAGACAGACGCAGTGAAGTTTTTCCAGAATATCAACCATTTCAAGAATGAAAGCAGAAGCTATTAATTCCTTCAACAACACATTTTCTGTTCACTTTACATAGTTTCAGACACAAGGGAGCATCACAAATCTCACCATCATATTTCCCTCTCTGGACCCAATCTTTGCATTTTTAATGAACGTTTTAAACTACACATGCTGCTGCAATGTTGCTTCAAGGTGAAATAATGCAGATCTTCAGAGGCATTGCTGCATGGCACGTCTTACAGATACTATGCCACATTCAACAGTCAACCAGAGTTAAGAACAGTGATGTACCATCATCTGGCAAAGTAGCATATTCACATTCTAAATGGCTTCCAGCCAGCATAAGACAGCAGGTAAAAGCAGCGATTTCCATTAAATTAAAATTCATTTATGCACTATACTGGAATTATACCAGAACCTGCCTGGTGCAAAGCCCACGTGTTGCAGACTATCACCTGCAGTTAGTTGTGCCCTTCTTGATCTTTGTGCAGAAGTTCAACTATTGATCTGGTATCAACCCTTCATAGCTTTCTGCAATCTAGAAATACCAAGGAGGATACCTGCAAACTGGTGAACCTCCCAAGCACGATTAATATTCATTTCTAACCTGGAAATAAGTATAAAATAATGGCATTTATGTGAAGAGTGTTCAGTTTATTAAGAAGGCACAAACGCATCTTCTTTAGGTAACTGGAATCAAAACAATTAATCCTGGACTGTAATTTGAACGATTCCAAGAAGGAAATGATACATGATCTAAATGTATAATTGATCCTTTTCTTAATATAAGACCTGTGTAGCAGGTGCAGAAAACAATCACTACACAATTACAATTTTTGTGATTGTGAATTTGATCGTGCAGTTGGTTCTGGATGCACCACATAAAATGCAAAATGTCTGCTGCTAACTGACTATGGGTGTTAAATATATCCAGTGTCTAGTTTCACATTAATTTTAACAACTAAACATGAATCTCGTCTCAAACGTTAATAGATGAAGCTACAAAATTTGACAAGAAATTTCACAATGATGAAACATTATTGCAAGTGAAGACAAACTTTTTAAAAAGTTCACTCAAAGATGGGGCGTGTTAAGGCACATTTTATATTCGTGTTTGGATGGGTATTTATTTCCTGCTTGGAGCACGCCTGTCAAATAGCCCCAATTTTGTCTTAGGAAAAATCTACATAATTATCTAGCTGAAACTTAATTAACTTACCGATGTCACAAATCAGTCTTTGTAGAGACATTAAAAAAGGCTACAAAATTGAGACTCATACAAGAGACCAATAGTTTGAGAATCTCTCTTATCAAATGGATCGTTTATGTTACTGAGGGGACAAGACAGTGGTCACTGCCAGAGTACTTAGAAGCAGTGGAGCAGAAAGTTAGTATTTTGCAAATAAGATAACATTTAAGCAGGAAATCATCCTAATAATAAGTCCAAGCATTTATTAATAGTCTCAACACCTTTTAATGTAAATTATCTTCCAATAAAAAAATAAAAATTTGGTAATTTGTTGATATCTGGTATAATAAAGTGACAAGGTTATCAAAAGAAGCTTTGAGAAATATATCCCTTAGACCAGTATTTGTAACTGCCTTTGTCAATAATACTGACAAGACTGATTCTACAATTTTCCCAAATTTTAATCATTAATTCACCACTTCTTCCATTCAGAAAAATATCTACAGTGGTAAGCTGATTTATGCTCCAATACTGTTTGCTCTGAATCAATTATAAAAGGAAACTTGATCTTAAACATTGTAACTATATCTAATACGCACCTCTGAAGTCCAATGAGTTTCCAGGTCTGTAAATGGTTGATCTGCAAAGGAAATGTTACCCATTGCTTTATACAGTCTGAATCTCTGCCACAGTGCGGGACAAATGTTGACAAAGCATTAACAAGCTTTTTGACTTTTCCTTCTTGCTCACCTACAATTACAAGTGTCCGGCCAGACAACAAAGAAAAAATTGCCTGTTGTGCAAACGAATATTGTCTTATGAACCACAGCGAATTCTTGCCAGACCGTTTCTTGTGTTTTCCAGAAAGCTTCTTTGTTGGACAGTTTGGTAAGGCTGGAGATGGAGTCCTGTCAGAATATAATGATGCACTCATATAACTCATGTTGTCCAAATATTCATTAGGTGGAATTTGAGCTGTTTCTCCATTGCCAGGTATATCATTATACTGTAGTTCACAGTTAGATAATACTTGATCATCAGAACCATATAATCCATTTCCCTCAATTTGCTGTGACAAATCATTGTGGAATATTTGGTCCATGGTTTTACTACGTTGTGGTGGAACATTGACTACTCCATTATATTCTTCAGTTACAAATGTAGGTACTGATTTAGTAAAACTGGGGCTCTCTTTTCCAATACAGCAAGTAGAGTCTACAGCCTCAGATAAAACAGGCAGAGTTACACTATTTTCAAAATCTGCTTTGCTGAAGCCATTACCATGGTTCACGTTTGCATCAGGCTGCACAAGATCAGTGCTCAGCTGCTTTTCTTCTTCATTGTCTAAAGGTGGTTCTTCATAGATTGCACTTGGGTAGGTTGCCTTAAAGTCTTCAGGTATCAGCGCTTCAGTAGTACTGAGGACTTCAATACTGTCCTCACTGTTTGTACGCTTGGTGACTACAAATTTCCTCCTTCCAATTTCTAGATGCTGGCACTGCAGGTTTGTTTGGCTCTCAACTTTAGGAAATATTGGAGCTGGGCAGGATTTTTCTGTACCCAGTACTTCAATGCTTTCACCACTACTGATACTTCCTTTTTCTTTCCCTTCCAATTCAAGATAGTCTGAAGTTGCTGGAGGATTTTTACATGGTATAGATTCTGCAACAGTTCCATGGTAACTCTCTGCGTTGACTTGCTGATCCAATTTAATAGGTACAGACTCCACACAAGACTTGTATGATTCAAAGCTTGTGGCTTCATTTGATAAGCAGGGGTGTACTAAAAGCTTAGGACTCAGAACGTTAAAAGCTGGAAGCAGTTTATCACGGCACTGTTGCTTTTCAGTTTGCTCCACGTCAGTGAGGAGCAGTGGGTCTTCAAACAGAAAGGAGGTTAGCTGCTGATGTTGGAGCAGCTCTTTTTCAATCTGACTGGTAAGCAAATAGCATACGTCACCTCTGAAAAATTTCTCTACCTGCTTAAGCTGTTCCAGAGTTTGATTAAAAAAGTAACTATCACAAAGTTCTTCTAAGGTTTTCAACTTTTTTTCAAAACATTTTGCTGATTTAGCCCTTGTGAACTTGGGTGTGTAAGATGTTCTATCAGAAAAGCTATTTTTTTCACACATTTCATCAGTCTTTGCCATCTGTTCCAAACCAATATCAGATTGTTCTAAGCCATATTCTGGATCATAGCAAAAATAGTCTGCATCTTGTGTTTTTTTGAGAGAGTAAGTTCTTATCTGCATTAAAAGATCTTGATGTTCGATTATGCACTTTTCCACATTGGCTAATTCATTGGCTTTTTCTATTGCTACCGACGAGTAGTATCCTTTATCGTTAGATTTTTTCTGGATTTCTGTTTCATTATGTAACACGTTCCGAGTGTACTCCAAATCCTGGAGTTTCTTCTCCAGTTCAGTGGCAAACGCCTTCCTATTTCCAGTTTTCAAACACTCTGAGGCTTTGGAAAAATCATCTGAAAGCTCCTGGAACTGCTGCATAATCTTGTTTTCATCAGTAGAGATGTAAGCCACACAGAACGGCCTTACAAACCCTCTCGCCTCCAAGTCGTATAGAGTCAAGTGATGGACATAGGCGAAAGCCCCTTCTTTGGAGTCCCCCAGTACCACCTTGGAGTCCTCGACAAAATTGAGTTTCGGATAGCTAGTACCAGGGGGGTGACCCACAAAGGAGGCTTGATAGTCCACAGACATGATCCTGAGAGAGAAATAGTTGAGATCAAAGTTACCGCGGGCATTGTCTGGGATGGTTAACAAAGGCTGAGGGCCTACCTGCTCGGAAAACTCGGAAATCAGAATGAAATCCTTCTCGAATTTAGCCGTGGCCGTCTTGGACCAGGGATTTTCAGACTGAAATTGGAAAGGGGGCATCGAGTCATCATTATACTGCTGTCCGTAGTCATCTTCGTGGGTGAGAGCCACGACGTCAGGAGCAGTGATCATATTTCCAATTTCCCAGATTGAACATGTAAAATATAAAGAAAGAGCAACCCCCTTAGCAACACCAACACCTCCTCACACACCACCATTTTGTTTCCATCTGACCTGCAGTACCTCATCGGAAGTAAGCGTCATGCATCCTTTTCATCAGACAATGCTTTTCTATAAACTGATATCACTTTTGTATGAACTGCTTAAAGTTTAATCAAACAAATAATGTAGCGGACATTAAAATTCACCTTTTAATTTCTCAAAAGGAGCTTGGCGCATTGCACTTAGGGAGTCGTAGTTCTCCAATTGGTATTCGGTCCCATTATTAATGGAAGCGGGAACTACAGCACCCAGAATGCACCAGGTCCCATAAGGGACCAATAGCAATCCTCTTCCTCGCAGTTTGCACATGTTGGCAATGGCATTGACTCAGGCATTTTTGTTCAGAGATAATGAGAACTGCAGATGCTGGAGAATCCGAGATAACAAAGTGTGGAGCTGGATGAACACAGCAGGCCAAGCAGCATCTCAGACGCACAAAAGCTGACGTTTCGGGCCTAGACCCTTCATCAGCTCTCTGGGCCCGAAACGTCAACTTTTGTGCTCCTGAGATGCTGCTTGGCCTGCTGTGTTCATCCAGCTTCACACTTTATCAGGCATTTCTGTTGTTTATGTAGTATTGGTTCTTTTGTCAAATGTAATAACATTTATATTGTATGTTTTCTCTCCGCTATGTAATGGCAAAGTCAAATGAGATGTCCGCAGATCTAGAATATTTAATAAAATTTCCTGGAGGTACCAACTAGCCCTGATTATCAAAGTGCGAAAAGGCCATTTGGCCATTGATTCTGCACTGACCCTTTGAAGAGCGTCCCACCCCCGGCCCCTATCCCTTGACCATAAACTCGCTTTTAATTTAACCTATTTTTCTAATCAAGCTGTTCAGAGATGTCAGCTGTCTGGAGCAGGTGGGACTTGAACATGGGCCTCCCAGTCCAGGAGGAGGGGGCACTACAACCATACCACAAGTTTACCATAACGAATCCATGTAGGGTGCTCGTCTCTAATCATTACAGACAATTTAACTAGCCTACACATCTTTGGACTGTAGGAGGGAACTGGAGTACCTGGCAGAACCCACATAGACATGAGGAGAACATGCAAATTCCACACAGTCACCCCAGGATGGAATCAAACCTGGGTCCCTGGCACTATGAGGCATCAGTGCTTGCTACCATACTATCCCAAATGCATCGTACCTCTAAAATGGAAAACCTATAAAGATGAATGTGGAATGTATGAACTAAATAATTAAAACAACAAACATTGATGTCTGGGCAATAAATGCTCGTCTAGTAAGGGACACCCATATCCCATGACTAAATAAAAAAGTCCGAAACACAAGAGTGGCCACAATCTTGGTCAAAGCACCTTCCAAACCGACAAAAGATTTGAAATGTAGTGTCTTGTTTGAATTTATCTTTGCTATTAAAACCAAAGGGTTTTACCTGTAATGAATGTTTTCAAAATGCAGGCAAGGTTACAATACAGGCAAACAAGACCGTCCATTTGTCCTTTTAAAATGAATGTGGTAAGGCATTACGGAGAAGAGAAAGATAAGCGCGGGTTTGAAGGAGGAAATGGCCAAGTTAGGCTCAATATAGCTGAAGGTATAACTGTCAGTAGTGAAAGGAGAAGAATGTACCAGCAGACAGAATTCAGGGAGTGTAAGTTTGTGGTATCACATCAGAGGAGGTGTCTGAATTCCCAAAATTAGGAGGCCTGGTGGTTTTATTATTCTGACAGAATGCCTTCTCTTCAGATGTGAAAGATTCATTGATATCTGGGTTAAAAACTGTGGGAAGTCTAAAACTGCCTTTAAACTGAAGGATTTTTTATCTCTTTTCTCTTGGATTTTGTTCACTGAGGTTGGCATTCCTGCTGAAACCAGCAAATGCTCCATTATCATATCCAGAGAAAGTTTGATGAGTTTTCTTCACTGGATACTCTGTACTTTTTGAAACAGGTACTATTTTTTCAGATTCCTATGTCTCCAAACCAGGCAAATACTCTTTGATACAAAAACAAAATTGCTGGAAAAGCTCAGCAGGTCTGGCAGCATCTGTTGAGGAGAAAACAGAGTTAATGTTTCAGGTCCGCTGACCCTTCTTCAGAACCGGACCCCAAATGTTAACACTATTTTCTCTTCCACAGATGCTGCCAGACCTGCTGAGCTTTTCCAGCAACTTTGTTTTTGTTCGTGATTTCTAGCATCCACAGTTCTTTTGGTTTTTAATTACTCTTTGACTATATTCTGAGTGTTTGAATATTGGTCATCCCTTCTCAGCAGTGGCTTTCGTTGAGTTGTAGGCACCATGTCTTCAATCTGTGCTAATAGATATTTTAATTTTCAAACTATTGGTAAATCTGTGTTGAAATTTTCTTCAACTTGTTGCTTTCTTGTTCCTTTATTCATACTAATTGAAAATTCTTGCTTGGCATGGTTTCTTTCATTGGTACTGAGGATTCTTCCTAGGAAGATAAGGAACTGAAATTCTGTGTTTGAACTTGCATCTTTGGAATCACCTGAACATCTATCAATAGATTTAAGTCTATCATTACTGTTTGTTCACTCAGCTGTGTTGTATGATTACATCAGGTAAAGATTTAAAAATTAGCACAAGTGGGGCTATAGGGCTTATTCGCTGTCTGGTTGTTTGTGTTTCTTCATGAACATTGCAGTTTCTTGCAATTTGATTGTAGTGTAAAACATTTCTGCCAATCTGATATAATTGCAGGTCTCCATCTTGCTAACAGTATGACACAAATTTTTCATGCAACACATCTAATCTCAATGGATCCTGTTTTATGCTTGACATTGAGTCTAGGAGATCTATGAAACCTTCCAACAGTTGTTCCATGACTGGTTGTTCCTGAACCAGTTGTTTCTTGAGTTTAACTATTCCACCATTTGAAGATGATTGAGGTGATCACAGGCATTCATATTGAAGATTGGCAATTCTTGATTGTGAAGTACATATGGATGCTTGCCATCTGACATCCCCTGTGTTAAAGAGCTGCTTGTACCATCCCTTTTATCTCAAGAGTTCTCCCTCCAGAACCTGGAGCTGTGAACTTTGGTTAGGCAACAACTTGAGTACTGTGTGCAGAATTATAATCAGAATATCCTTTATTGTCACAAGTACAGGAGTACAGTGAAAAGTTTCTACAATGGCTGCCTTTCATGGCGCCATCTTAGATACAAGTACCTAGGTACAAAATTACAATAAAAAAATTGTTGTTACAGTGTTAAAAAAATGAGCATGAAACAGTGAAAAAGTCCAGAATGATGATAAGTGACCATAAGTACTTTTGTTCCAGTTCATATCTGCAGGCCCAGGAGCATGAGGCCATGCTACCTCCATGTGCCAGTCACCAAGAAGGGCTTGCTCCGCTGCTGCTCTGGGAATTGCCTGTTTGCTCCCCTGCCACTGTGGGACTCAGCCCTTGCACGTTGGGCTCTGCAATGGGACCTGGCCTGTTCACTTTCACTCTGCTCTGGGACACTGACTGCTCGGTCTGGTCCACTGTGGGGCATGGCCCACTTGGTCCTCTCTTGGTTACTACACTCTAGGAAGGATGTCATTGTACTGGGTGGGGTGCGATGGTGATTCACCAGGATATGGCCTGGGATGGACCATTTTAGCTTTGATGAGAAGCTAAATAAGCCTGGGTTGTTTTGTTTGGAGCAGTGGTCCTGATAGATATGTATAAGATTAAGAGGCATGGATACAATGAATGGAAAGCAGCTGTTTTCCTTTGTTGAAAGGTCAATACAAGGGGGCATAATTTTAAAGTGGAAGGCAGGAAATTGAGTAGGGAGTTGAGGAAAAAATGTTTTCATCCAGAAGGTATGGGAATCTGGAATGAGTTGTCTGGGAAGGTGATCAAGAGAAGAAACCTCACAACATATAAGGAGAACTTGGATAAGCACTTGAAGTGTCATTAGAATCAAAGCTATTAGCCTAGCATGGGAAAATGGGACCAGAGTAGGTAGTAGTATATTTTTGGCAGGACCAACTTAATAGGCTGAAGGGCCTCTTCTGTACTGTATGATTCAATGAGCCATGTCGTGCACCACTCTCAGCTGTTGACAGGTTTTCTCCAACCATCACACACTCCGGTCATGTAGTGACATTCCCTTCTGTGTATAGCTTAAAATTAGTGAGATGCCCATTGATGTAAATGTCTTTTTGCCAAAATGCTAGCTCTGGATCACCTAGTTCCCTTAGGAATATCTGTGGCTTTTCTTCTATTATAAGCTTTTCCACCTCATGAACTCCTTTGTATGGGTTACCATAATTGTCATTCCTGGACAGTTAACAATTGCATTAGATGGCCTGGAAGAGTGGTTCCAAGTCAGTGTTCAGTTGAAGATCAAAAGACAATGCAGGATCTGTCAGTACAGATTAAAATTCCTGGTTGAGAAGGAAAAACTTTTAAAATTAAATACAGATTCACAGGCTGGGAAAGTTGTCCATCTGTATAATTAAATCCTGGCAATATTAGCAATTGCTAGAATATGCATAACTGTTAAAACGTACTCTGCTGTATTTTCTCAGTGGCCATTGCTAATTCCACTTGCCCTTGAATTCTGTTCAGAAAACGCAGTCTCCCTAACCATTTTTTTTCAAGTATCCTGGATTTTGGGTTGAGAGGAACATTGAAAGCAACGTTAGCTCAGCCTGAGCACAGAGATTCAACTGCACTGAGATTTCCGCCAGGGTTCCTATCGGCGTGCGCGTGCGCACCCGCTTGGAATGCCCACCATGCTTGACGCCGCCGCGGCCGTTTGACGGACGGCGCATTGAGCCAGTAGACAGGCGAGACGGGGAGAAGGGACCAATGGGATCGCGCACGAGGTGGGCGGGAGGCGGGGCGAGCAGCGGCCGTTGCTCTCGGTTGATCTGCGAGCCCACGTGTGTTCGTGCCGGAGCTGTCAGCTGCAGAATTTCAGTTAGGTTCAAACTCTTGTGTGTAAGGGGCCGGTGGGGGAGCAAAGAAGCATCAACATTCATTCCACCAGATTTATTTCGTGCCATGGCTAAGGGGAAGAGAAGGAGATCGGAGACCCACGAGGCCAAACTTCCCACACAAGGCGAACAGCTAACTTATGAGAAGCAGCCGGATGCAGCCAAGACGAAAAGAAGGAAAAGGAGCAGAGACCAGGTGAGCGGTCGGAGGCCAGCCCCAGCCCCAGTCCCAGCCGAGGCCTCTGGGGTCTCCCTGAACTGGACTCCTTTTACGTTGCTCAGTAACAAAGGCATTATTTTTTTCTGTCTTTAAATTGGCTTTTGGGGGTGGGGAGATATCACGCATCAGAAGGATTTTACGATTTTACGGTTTTGCTGCACTTGCACTTTTATGTTTGTACACACCCGTTTATACTCTCTTCCACTTTCTTCCTTCGGGCAGAAGATATAAACATTTGCGTACACTTACAAGCAGATTCAAGAACAGCTTCTTGCCCGCTGTTATCAGACTTCTGGTTGGACCTCTTCTGTGTTGTTGCTGATTTCTCTCTGCACCTTCTTGGCAGCTGTAGCATAGTATGTTACACTCTATCCTGTTATCCTGTTCTGTAATAACCTGCCTTTAAAAACAACAAAAGTGTAGAGCTGGATGAACACAGCAGGCCAAGCAGCGTCAGAAGAGCCGGAAGGCTGACGTTTCGGGCCTCGACCCTTTTTCAAAAGGGCCTTTCTGAAGAAAGGTCTAAGCCCGAAACGCCAGCTTTCCTGCTCCTCTGATGCTGCTTGGCCTGCTGTGTTCATCCAGTTCTACACCTTGTTAATTCAGATTCTCCAGCATCTGCGGTTCCTCCTATCTCTGTAACCCTTCTCACTTTTCCTCACTTTACCTGACAGTTATAAATCAATATTTTCCATTCCCACGGCAGTGACCGCATTAAGAAACTGCCTGAATTACTCTCAGGCTATTTCTCAATGATCAAGATGAGCTACAAACTTTATGAATGTCTTTCCCTGCTTTTAAGACTGAAATAAATGCTGAAGTCTAACCATAATTCTGTAAATGTATAACTGCCATCATCTTTTTGAAATATGGTCACTATCCATATAATTGTATCATGTTGAGGTGAAATTCCATTCCCTGCCTTTGGAGGAAGTATCTGAATAACTAAGTGACCTTTAAAGCCTTTCTTTACTTGACCATTGTTACTGAAAAAATGTAATATATTATTTTATAACAGGAGATGTAAAGTTGTGATATGTTACAATTTGGCTTTCCCCTATTTCTGCAGATTCTGAATAACTTTATTCTCGAATAAATCAGATTTGTACTTTTTAGCCAGCGCTGTTTAGTTTCTTGGCAGAATGTTTTCAACCTGTTCAGAAGCTAGAAACACATCATTCACAGTGCAATGTTTCTAGTGCCTTTCTCAAAAACGAAGAGATTTGTCATATATTTGATGGCACTTTGCCCAAATGAGTTTGTAGATAGGGTGAAATTTTGATCTGTTGTTTTTCTGTCAAAAAACTTGTGCTTTGTGGAATATTTAATTCAAGAATGTGAATGCAATAACAACATTTGTGGGATACATCATCTGAAATATGGCCGCAACACACGTGTTTCCACTGTCTACATAGTTTGGTTGGTGCAATTTTGTTTTAAAAACCAAAAAAACGCAGATGCTGTAAGTCAGGAACAAAATCAAAGTTGATGGAAAAGCTGAAGATAATAAAGTGTGAAGTTGGATGACCACTGCAGGCTAGGCCCGAAACATCAGCTTTTGTGCTCCTGAGATGCTGCTTGGCCTGCTGTGTTCATCCAGCTTCACACTTTATTATCTTGGATTCTCCAAGCATCAGCAGTTCCCATTATCACATTGCTGGAAAAGCTTAGCAGGTCTGGCAGCATCTGTGGAGGAGAAAGCAGAGTTAATATTTCAGGTCTGGTGACCCTTCCTCAGAACTGATGGTGGCTGGGAAAGCGTCAGTTTATATGCAGAAAATAGGGAGGTGGGTGGGATAGGGACTAAACGATAGGCTACAGCCCAAAGAGATTGAAAGACAGTTGGACAGACAGAGGAGTTGCTAATGATCTGGCTGGGAGGGTGAACAGTTGTTAATGGAGACTTTAGATGCATGACTGGAACATTTTGCTTGATCATCTAAAAGACATTTCTGATGATGCAGAATTACCAGTCTGTAAGTTGTGTGCTGAAATCCTGGAGTGCGGTTTGATTTTACATCAGTGTGAATCTTTAGTGAAATGGAATATTGAAATCACGTCACTGTGTGGTAATAAAATGTGAGGCTGGATGAACACAGCAGGCCAAGCAGCATCTCAGGACCACAAAAGCTGACGTTTCGGGCCTAGACCCTTCATCAGAGAGGGGGATGGGGTGAGGGTTCTGGAATAAATAGGGAGAGAGGGGGAGGCGGACCGAAGATGGAGAGAAAAGAAGATAGGTGGAGAGGAGAGTATAGGTGGGGAGGTAGGGAGGGGATAGGTCAGTCCAGGGAAGACGGACAGGTCAAGGAGGTGGGATGAGGTTAGTAGGTAGATGGAGGTGCGGCTTGGGGTGGGAGGAAGGGATGGGTGAGAGGAAGAACAGGTGAGGGAGGCAGAGACAGGTTGGACTGGTTTTGGGATGCAGTGGGTGGAGGGGAAGAGCTGGGCTGGTTGTGTGGTGCAGTGGGGGGAGGGGACGAACTGGGCTGGTTTTGGGATGCGGTGGGGGAAGGTGAGATTTTGAAACTGGTGACGTCCACATTGATACCATTAGGATGCAGGGTTCCCAGGCGGAATATGAGTTGCTGTTCCTGCAACCTTCGGGTGGCATCATTGTGGCACTGCAGGAGGCCCATGGTGGACATGTCATCTAAAGAATGGGAGGGGGAGTGGAAATGGTTTGCGACTGGGAGGTGCAGTTGTTTGTTGCGAACTGAGCGGAGGTGTTCTGCAAAGCGATCCCCAAGCCTCCGCTTGGTTTCCCCAATGTAGAGGAAGCCACACCGGGTACAGTGGATGCAGTATACCACATTGGCAGATGTGCAGGTGAACCTCTGCTTAATATGGAATGTCATGTTGGGGCCTGGGATGGAGGTGTGGGGGCAAGTGTAGCATTTCCTGCAGTTGCAGGGGAAGGTGCCGGGTGTGGTGGGGTTGGAGGGCAGTGTGGAGCGAACAAGGGAGTCACGGAGAGAGTGGTCTCTCCGGAAAGCAGACAAGGGTGGGAATGGACAAGTGTCTTGGGTGGTGGGGTCGGATTGTAGATGGCGGCAGAGTCGGAGGATGATGCGTTGTATCCGGAGGTTGGTGGGTTGGTGTGTGAGAATGAGGGGGATCCTCTTTGGGCGGTTGTGGCGGGGGCGGGGTGTGAGGGATGTGTTGCGGGAAATACGGGAGACGCGGTCAAGGGCGTTCTCGATCACTGTGGGGGGAAAGTTGCGGTCCTTGAAGAACTTGGACATCTGGGATGTGCGGGAGTGGAATGTCTTATTGTGGGAGCAGATGCGGAGGAATTGGGAATAGGGGATGGAATTTTTGCAGGAGGGTGGGTGGGAGGAGGTGTATTCTAGGTAGCTGTGGGAGTTGGTGGGCTTGAAATGGACATGAGTTACAAGCTGGTTGCCTGAGATGGAGACTGAGAGGTGCAGGAAGGTGAGGGATGTGCTGGAGATGGCCCAGGTGAACTTTGGACATAGAGCAGTTTTTCCGCCGCCTTCGCCTCCATGCCTAATTCTTCAACCGGGAGCCTAACCCTCCCTCCACTGACCCCTTCACCTGCTTCCAACACAAGTCCTCCTCCTGGACACCACCCCCAGGCCTCCTACCCTCCCTCGACCTCTTCATCTCCAACTGCCGTCGACACATTAACCGCCTCAACCTCTCCACCCCTCTCACCCACTCCAACCTCTCCCCTGCAGAACGGGCAGCCCTCCGCTCCCTCCGCTCCAACCCCAACCTCACCATCAAACCCGCAGACAAGGGTGGCGCAGTGGTAGTATGGCGCACTGACCTCTACATCTCCGAGGCCAGACGCCAACTCTCCGACACCACCTCCTACCGCCCCCTCGATCATGACCCCGCACCCAAGCACCAAACCATCATCTCCAACACCATTCATGACCTCATCACCTTAGGGGACCTCCCACCCACAGCCTCCAACCTCATTGTTCCCCAACCCCGCACGGCCCGTTTCTATCTCCTTCCCAAAATCCACAAACCTGCCTGCCCTGGTCGACCCATCGTCTCAGCCTGCTCCTGCCCCACCGAACTCATCTCCACCTATCTGGACTCCATTTTCTCCCCTTTGGTCCAGGAACTCCCTACCTACGTCCGTGACACCACCCATGCCCTCCACCTCCTCCAGGACTTCCAATTCCCTGGCCCCCAACACCTCATCTTCACCATGGACGTCCAGTCCCTATACACCTGCATTCCGCATGCAGATGACCTCAATGCCCTCCGCTTCTTCCTGTCCCACAGGCCCGACCAGTCCCCCTCCACCGACACCCTCATCCGCCTAGCCGAACTTGTCCTCACCCTCAACAACTTCTCTTTTGACTCCTCCCACTTCCTACAGACTAAGGGGGTGGCCATGGGCACCCGCATGGGCCCCAGCTATGCCTGCCTTTTTGTAGGTTACGTGGAACAGTCCCTCTTCTGCACCGACACAGGCCCCAAACCCCACCTCTTCCTCCGTTACATTGATGACTGTATCGGCGCCGCCTCTTGCTCCCCAGAGGAGCTCGAACAGTTCATCCACTTCACCAACACCTTCCACCCCAACCTTCAGTTCACCTGGGCCATCTCCAGCACATCCCTCACCTTCCTGCACCTCTCAGTCTCCATCTCAGGCAACCAGCTTGTAGCTGATGTCCATATCAAGCCCACCGACTCCCACAGCTACCTAGAATACACCTCCTCCCACCCACCCTCCTGCAAAAATTCCATCCCCTATTCCCAATTCCTCCGTCTCCGCCGCATCTGCTCCCACAATAAGACATTCCACTCCCGCACATCCCAGATGTCCAAGTTCTTCAAGGACCGCAACTTTCCCCCCACAGTGATCGAGAACGCCCTTGACCGCGTCTCCCATATTTCCCGCAACACATCCCTCACACCCCGCCCCCGCCACAACCGCCCAAAGAGGATCCCCCTCATTCTCACACACCATCCCAGCAACCTCCGGATACAACGCATCATCCTCCGACACTTCCGCCATCTACAATCCGGCCCCACCACCCAAGACATTTTTCCATCCCCACCCCTGTCTGCTTTCCGGAGAGACCACTCTCTCCGTGACTCCCTTATTCGCTCCACACTGCCCTCCAACCCCACCACACCCAGCACCTTCCCCTGCAACCGCAGGAAATGCTACACTTGCCCCCACACCTCCATCCCAGGCCCCAACATGACATTCCATATTAAGCAGAGGTTCACCTGCACATCTGCCAATGTGGTATACTGCATCCACTGTACCCGGTGTGGCTTCCTCTACATTGGGGAAACCAAGCGGAGGCTTGGAGACCGCTTTGCAGAACACCTCCGCTCAGTTCGCAACAAACTACTGCACCTCCCAGTCGCAAACCATTTCCACTCCCCCTCCCACTCTTTAGATGACATGTCCATCATGGGCCTCCTGCAGTGCCACAATGATGCCACCCGAAGGTTGCAGGAACAGCAACTCATATTCCGCCTGGGAACCCTGCAGCCTAATGGTGTCAATGTGGACTTCACCAGTTTCAAAATCTCCCCTTCCCCCACCGCATCCCTAAACCAGCCCAGTTCGTCCCCTCCCCCCACTGCACCACACAACCAGCCCAGCTCTTCCCCTCCACCCACTGCATCCCAAAACCAGTCCAACCTGTCTCTGCCTCCCTAACCTGTTCTTCCTCTCACCCATCCCTTCCTCCCACCCCAAGCCGCACCTCCATCTACCTACTAACCTCATCCCACCTCCTTGACCTGTCCGTCTTCCCTGGACTGACCTATCCCCTCCCTACCTCCCCACCTATACTCTCCTCTCCACCTATCTTCTTTTCTCTCCATCTTCGGTCCGCCTCCCCCTCTCTCCCTATTTATTCCAGAACCCTCACCCCATCCCCCTCTCTGATGAAGGGTCTAGGCCCGAAACGTCAGCTTTTGTGGTCCTGAGATGCTGCTTGGCCTGCTGTGTTCATCCAGCCTCACATTTTATTATCTTGGATTCTCCAGCATCTGCAGTTCCCATTATCACTGTGTGGTAGGTTCAGTAGTCCAATGCATAGTGTGCCATTGCCCAGATGGTTGGTCATGATTGGCCACTGTCGTTTATGTCTAGAGAAGTACCATTCGGCATGGGTATCATTGCCACCAAATAAGAATTTAATGAATGGTATGATTTTTGCTGAAGCAGAGGACAGTTACCAGAACGCTCAAAGCTGGTAAATTACCTGGTATAGTGTATTAAATGTCATCAATAATCCTAATCCTTAGGACCTCTAAACCCTACTTTTGACAACTTGTTCTGTTTGTTTGTTTATTTAAATAAATAGGCTATCCTCATTTAGGGAGAAATTACATACTTCAATGCAGGCAATGGGATACCAGTTTTCATAGACATCAGTGGATAATTTTTATTATCAAATTGGGTTTATATTCAGGTTGGCCACTGGTTGATGGAAAAAAAAGAATCTATGTTACGTGTCTATTGTCCATCTCTTATTCTTGCTAACTGAAAAATGTAGCTTCAGTACCAAACCTTTGCTTCCTGTAAATTGGAAATTTATGATGTTATATTGTTGGTAGGCCATTTACTGCTCCACAGCCAGGATTTGCCCTCAGGTATTGTAGATACATCAGGCAGATTCATACGTTTGAGTAGCTCAGGTATAACTCCTAAGTCAATCAGCGAGAAATTTGAGCCAGCAATGAAAATAACAGTACATTCAACAAAGTTGTAGGTTCTTTAATAATGGATTAGTCAAATTTCAAGTAATAGACAACTTTCAAAGGAACCCTGTGGTTCCCAAGAACTAATATAAAGATTTAGTTGTACTTGCATCCTTATTATGCTATAGTCTCCCATTCCGACTGCAGTAACTTTTGGTAATGGTTTCCAAATGATCTGAAGGCTCTAGGGCTACCATACATATCTATTTGGCTGTGCAAGTGGATTCAACACTGCAAACCGAAGAGTCTGTTGTTGATTTTGGTGTTGCTTTGGCCACCTGTTTTCACCAAGTTTGCAAGAGAGTTTTTAATCAGTGAGCTTCCAAGTTAAGTGCTTAAATTGTTGACATTTCAGTGTTCAAAACAGATTAGTCCATTGTGGTGATAATGCACCTATTTGGGCATTGACATGTCTCTGTAATATATTCAACTTCACATACCAGAAATTTCCAGCAAACAAAACCACTGCCCTCAAAGGATCTATAAGTGGTTGGTTACAGTATGAAAATCCTTGGGGTCTTCCAGATTTTCCTCCTGAGGGAGGACAGCTGTTGGAATTTAGCATGTAACACTCTCAGATCAGGTTGTTGATCTGCTTTAAAAAAAGGACAGATCCACTCTTAGATGGCAGAAGTTATTAGATATTGGTCTGAATTTGCTGGTTTTGTGCAGCTAACATCTCATACGTCAAGAAAATGCTCAAACTTTGTTAATCAAAGACAAAAGCCTCTCCAGTCAGTCATATATTTCACAGTAACCTTAACCAAGTGTTATTGGATTCAGGAATTTCTATTGAATGCAGTTCATTCATGATATTTTTGTTTAAGGTGAGTCCTAATGGTCTATAAACTTGTAACTTAGAACTAATTCTGTTTGCAAGGGGGTGATTTAATGTGGAGGTCTCAGTCATTGAACAGGGTTTTGGGAAGAGAATGCCATGGTTGTATCACTGATTTAATAATCAGGCTAATGATCTGATGATCTGAATTCACATCACACCATGGCAGCTAGGGATGTTACGTGAAGTTAATTGAATAAAAAGCCAGCACCAAACCATTTCTCGATGATCATGCAACTACAAATTATTGTAAAATCCAAAGGGTTACCTGTTACTCTTTTAAGGAAGCAAATCTTCTGTCCTTACCCAGTCTGATCTTTGTGCAACCTGAGAACTGTAGCAATGAGATTAGCTCTTAACTGCCCTCTGAAATGGTCAAATAAGCGACTGAGTTGTCAAGGTGTCTCAGCATCACCATTTCAAGGGCAGTCAGAGATGGGCAAGGAATGTTAGCCTTACCAGCAACATGTACCCATGAATAACCTTTTTTAAAAAACCTTAGGTTTTTAGAAAAGAATTCCTGCAATTTTTCTTTCGAAGTCTCTCAGAATCTGTATTTTGTTTATTTTATTTGTTTTTGGGATGCTTGTGTTACTAGCAAGACCAACAATTTACTGACCATTATGATTGCCCTTTAGAAAGTGATGTTCAAGTGGAGTTTAATTCAGATAAATGTGAGGTGCTGCATTTTGGGAAGTCAAATCAGGACAGGAATTATACACTTAATGGTAAAGTCCTGGGAGTGTTGCTGAACAAAGAGACCTTGGAGTGCAGGTTCCTTGCAGCCTTGTCTGCCTTCTGTAGGGACCATTCTCTCTGGGACACCCTCGTCCACTCTTCCTTTACTCCCAACACCCACCCACAGCACCTTCCCCTTAAACCAGCAAAGGTGTAACACCTGCCCATTTACTTGCTACATCCCCAGTATCCAAGGGCCCGAACATACCTTCCAGGTGAAGCAGTACTTCACCTGCATTTCCCAGAATCTAGTCTACCGCATTTGTTGCTCAAAATATGGTTTCCTCTACATTGGGGAAACAAAGCATAAACTGGGTAACTGCTTCCTTGCTTTCTGCTCGCAAAATAGCTTCCAGTTGCCTGCCACTTCAACGCACCACCCCGTTCCCTGCAACATCTCTGTTCCAGTGCGGCTCAGAGCAAGCTGGAAGAACAACACCTCATTTTCTGCTTGGGGTCGCTACAGCCCTCCGGACTCAATACTGAGTTCAATAATTTTAAGGCCTAAACTCATTCCATGTCCTAGCCCCCTACTTCACACACCGGGCCTTGTTATTCTCACAGCCTGCCATTACTCACTAGTCACTGATAGTCCCCATTAACAGCTCTTCACTCTCCTAGCCAGATTGTTATCAACTCCTTTGTCTATCCAACTGCTCTTCTCCCTCTTTGGGCTCAATCCTTTGCTTCCTACCCCATCACCCCTTCCTGTCTTCTGCACATAAACCGATGCTTTCCTAGCTACCATCAGTTTTGAAGAAGGGTCACTGGACCCGAAATGTAAACTCTGAATTTTTTCTTTGCAGATGGTGTCAGACCTGTTGAACCCTTCCAGCAACTTCTGATTTTGTTCTTTTCATAAATAATTGTCATGTTCACAAAATGCAAGTTAATCAACACATTCTTTGGCAGACATCTGGAATATTTGGAAAAGCACATTTCACAATCCAGGTTGTGATTTGTTCTGCAGCACTTGGTGCATGGGGATTGACACAAGGGCAGCAAATGTGAAAACTGTAAGTTGTTCTTCAGTATGGATTAGCTGTTGAGGCAACTATAAAAACATTTGCAATAGCATATTTACCCCAGTCATAGCAACACTGTTTCTGCAGCAAAACTACCAGTGGAGAAATAAAGCATACTGCTTATCATCACATTTTTGAGGAGAATTAGGAGTAGGCAATAAATGCTGTCATGGCCAGTGACACCCTTGCTCTCTGAATAAAGCTTGTGTCAAAGAGTGTTAGTTCTGAGTGCTAATGCTGTCAGGAAATTTGTCAATGGAATTGTGTGTTGTTTTATGTTTGAATGGTGTGAAATATTTATATTCGAGACCATGAGCAGCATGCTTTATTTGAGGAACATCAAGGCTGTAATGGGTGAAGTTCGCGAAAACAGTTTCTAATTCTCCAAGGGGCTTATGCTTTCATAATAAACATAATGTTTATTAACATCAACCCTCACATTACATGAAGATTATTTTGGTGCTGGTGCAGTGTGTATTGATCACTTTTAGCTACATCAAAAGTTAATCACATATAATTAATATGTCTGCATGTATTTCATGTATAAAAATGTAATTTCAAAAAAAAGTGCAAATATCATATTGCAGAGGTGTTTGATCATTGCTGGTGACCTTTGTGAGCTAAAAGAGATTGTTAACTCATCAATGGTAAATTGCTTGATGTTTTTGCAGCCCCATGTTAATTGCATAGAATACAAACCTGGGTTGAAGGCTAAACAATTCTAAATGTAAGAGAAATAATTATCTTCCCTTAGAATTAAATTGGGTTTGGTGCACTACAGTACATGTTGCAAATGATCAATTGAAGGACTAAGTGCTGTGGGGTCATTGCCTGCTGTGTATTATGAAGATTGGCTGTTGCGATTCTTCAGTTTTTCACTAGATGGTGCTGAAAGAACAATTTCCAATAGTTTTAGCTTACTTAAATTCGTTAAACGTGAGTGTGCAGGGCAAGTTACGCCCAATCTTTGTTAGCAGATTAGAATCAATTAGTAATAAAATATTAATTGTAATTAGTGGCAAAATATGTACATCTTTTGGTGGGAGTTGAAAACAAGTGCTTAATTTGCTTCTACTGTCCATCCCTTTTCAGATGATGCGCTACCCGTTCTCCCCTACTTTTGCGCTAACATTACTCTGTAAGTGGCAGTAATAGTCAATTAAGTAAACTTTCTCATTATATTGCTATTGTCCTGTGGAAAAACTCATAGTCTAATCTGTATTTCTATTCTTCTTTCCTCTGCCTGCTCATTGGTAAGGTTATTTATGTGAGAGTAGAGACCTGAATCATCCTGCTTTGGTGCCTAAAGCTGCATGCTAACCAACCCCTGGCTTCATTAGCCTGCCTGGCTGCATAGTTGGTATGTGCAACTTTAGTACTCTGTTTGCTATAAATTCTTCCCAACAACACCAGCAAAAATGTTGGTCCCATTTTGATTCCGGTGCCGACTGTCCCTCTCTTACAGGTTCCAGCTTCCCCAGAAACACCCTCAGTGATCCAAGAATTTAAGGCCTTCTCTCTTGAGCCTCACGTTCATCTGCCCTACTCTCTTATTTTTGTTTTTGCTAATCTATGGCACCAGGAGTAATCCAGAGATTACAACCTTTTGAGACCATGATCTTTAGTCTAATGCCTAACTCCCTCAATTCTTGATGTAGCACTTCATCACTCATTCGACCTATGTCATTGGTATCGATGTGTACCATGAATTCTGACTTTTTACCTTGCTCTTTAGGATAGCATGCAGCGACTCAGTTACATCTCTGATCCCGAGACAAGGGAGGCAACACGCTATCCTGAAGTCTTGCCTGTGACTGCAGAAACATCTTCCTGTTCCTCGAATTAATAAATCTGCTATCACTATTAGAACATAGAACATAGAACAATACAGCGCAGAACAGGCCCTTCGGCCTTCGATGTTGTGCTGACCTGTGAATTAATCTAAGCCCTCCCGCTAAACTATTACTCCTACTTTCCTCATCCTCCCCTTCTGTACAGTCAGGCTGCTTGTGGTACTAGAAGCTTGGCTTTGTCTGCACTTTCTTGAGGAACCAGTGCCCTCATCAGCTTTCTGAATGGAAAACCAATTTGTGAGAGGGACCACAGGGGAGTCATGTCCTTCTTGCCTGATTCTCATTGACTGTTTGGTCGTCACCAGTTTCCTTCTTTCCTCCAGTCCCTGGATTTGCAGTGTGACCACTCTGAATATGCTTCCCACATAACTCTCAAGCTTGGCGGTGTGCACAGGTGTCCCCAGCCACTGCTTGAGCTCCAAAATGTGGACCCAGCTTTCTGTAGTTAGGAACACTTCCTGCACACATGGCCATCTTGGATGATGGTAGCCTCCATTACTTCCCATGCGTAACAGGTCACATATTCCACTCCGTTGACCTCACCTGTCATACCTTAATTTTGCACTTTCTTGGTCTTACTTGCAAACGTTTCTAATTACTTAATCTTAGAGATACTTCGTTTATCTTAAATGTAGTCTTCTCTTATTCTCTGACTTTTACTTATCCCTGCTGCTTCTCAATTAAACTTTTAATAATTGCTCAGCCCTTGAGCTTTGGTCTGCTGGTGCCCCCACTGATCTGTGAATGTTGTTAGGAAAACAAGGCAGCAGTAAAACAACCTCACTGTCTCACTTCACCTAAATCCCACATTGACTAAACTCCACACTCTGCAGGTTGCACTTTAGGCCAGACTGAGTCAGGTTGGCACATGGGATCAGTGTAGATAAGTGTGAAACAAAGGTTTTCAGGTCAACTGTGCAAAGCCCTCCTTGCCTGCATCTGGGTACTTCTGGCACATGTAATTAGTTATTTTACAGATAAGTTGAGCAAAGCTTGACATTATAGAAATAGGCATAGATATAGTTATACTCTCTGAATCATACCTCATATCTCATAGCCAGACTCCTGGACTTATTCATCATTATTAGCTTTGAACATTTCCTGACTCTCAATGGTATGTAGATAAGTACAAGTGACTCTGGGAGTCTTCAGTATTGCCTGTGGAGCCCATGAAGTCTCACTCGTCAAGTCAAACATGTGCAAGTAAACACTAGTTCCAGAACTACTTGCTCCCTTAGTCAAGCCTCTGTTTTCGTAAGGCTACATTCTTGCGTCTTTCCACCAACATGGAAAATTCCCCACATGTACTGTCCACCTGAAGTAGGGCATTTCCAATCCAGGCTATTACTGCACCATTGATCAGTCTGCTCTGAATCATGACCAGGATGCACTGATACTCAATTTGACTTCTACCATGGCCTATCAGCTTCTGACCTCATTACAGCTTGGTTCTAACATAGACAAAAGAGCTAAACCTCAAGGATGTAGTGACAATGACTATTCTTAGCATCAAGACTGGATGTAGTCAAGTCTAGTAAAATTGAAGGTAGTGGGACTTGGGGAAAAGTCATAACAAGTTAAATTCATATCAATCACAAAGGAAGATTGTTGTGGTAGTTGGAAGTCAAACGTATCGTTCCCGGGACAACGTTGCAGGAGTATCTCAGGATAGTGACCTAGGCTCAACAGATGGAGTTGATCCTTCCCTTCAGTATAATATCAGAAGTGAGGATACTCCCAGGCTAATAAGTGGCATATAACATTCACGTCCTCCAGTGTCCTTCCCAACAAGAGAAGATCTAACAGTTTTCCCTTGACAGTCACTGGCATTGTTATCACTGAAAACCCCACCATCAGTGCCCATGGATTACCATTGTCCAGAAACATAAGTAACCAGGCATACAAACACTCTGCCTGCAAAACAAGGCACAGAACTAGGGAATTCTGTGGTGAGTAACTCTGTATCTTTGATCAGCTTCTACAAGGCACAAGTCACGAGTATGACGAAATACTCTCCAGCAGCTTGGATAAATGCGGCTTTGTTAACACTCATATTGTCACCCAAGGCAATGTAGCATTCTCGATTATCAAACCATCACCTTAAATATTCACTCATCCACAAGATGCACTGCAGCAACCTGCCAAAGTTCTTAACAAAGTTCCTTACAAACCCTTCCTATTATCTGGAAGAACAATGGCACAATTATACAGTAATGCCATCATTCATAGGTGGTCCTCCAAGTCACATACAGCTTGTGCCTGGGATACAGAAACTCTTTCCCTAATGGCAATGTGCATGTGCCAACACCACATGGACTACAATGGATCAAGAATGTGAAAATAAGTGCTGGCCTTGCTAGCAATGCTTATGTGTCATGAATGAATACAAAGATTTAAGAGAAAATTCCTTCATTAACAGCTTTTCATCATCCGTAACGTCACAGCGTTATAATTTAATACTATAAACTTGGTAAAATATAATGTCATTTTATCAAAACACATGCACTTAACATATATAAATTTTCTGCACAGAAGTGAATACACTCTTGAGTATGGTAATTTTAACCATTTTCTTGTGGCTATTCAGGTTTTGTACGTTTTTTTTCCATGCAGCTTTATAATGTCAATTGTAGTGGTCAGTTGTGGTGGATTTATAAATTATTTGGGAATAAATTAGCTCAGTTGGCTGGCTGAGTGGTTTGTGATGCCAACAGTGTGGGTTCAATCCTGCATTGGCTCAGATTACCATGAAAGTCCCACCGCCACAACCTTGCACCTTGCTTGAAATGGTACTCAGGCTAAATTCACAACCAGTTGTCTGTCTCTGTAATCAGAGAGCAGCCCGTTTGTCCTTTGGGGCTATGGCAACTTTTAATTGTTTCACAGAAGTACAAGTTAAAACATGCTACTTGTATAATGCAGTAAATACAGAAACTCAATCACAGGAAAGAAATTGATTTGTTTTATGGTATTTAGTTTGTGAATGGCACTCCAGAGAGAAAGCTGCAGTAGATTTTTTTTTGATCAACCTCGGAAATGTTGTTACACATCGCTGGAGCAAGTGGGACTTGAATTTGGCCACCTCGACCAGATGTAGGGACATTACCATTTCATCACAAGAGCCAGCTGTTTTCTTTCGGCAGAGGTGTTTGAAGGGCGATTATAGATATTTTCTAATTAACCTGTTCAGAAGTGTTTTTGCAAAATTCTGGACTTGAACTCAGGCCTTCTAGGCCGAAAAGCAGCAATACTTCAATTCTTAATTCTCCCCAGCTGGTGCACGTTGGGAAATCTTTGGTGTCTTTGTATTTGTGAATGGAAGTTAGTAACTTAACAGATAAATACATATTTTCTTAAACAATTAAGACTTTTTTGAGCTTTGGACAGGTGTGCTATGAGGTCAGATAGAATAGGCATGAAAGATTTTATATTGAATCCACACAAGGAACTACACCACAAAATCTCTTGATTGAGGAAATGTAGAAAACCTGTCTCAATGTCTGAAGGGTTGATGATCAGAAAACTTAGACATGAGGTAATTGACAAAGGGGCCAGAGGCTGGGTTTGCGGAAGAAGGAAAATTATACAGTATGTTCTTTATAGCCTGACATGATCATGGTGGAAACTAATTTAGTATTTATCTTTGAAAAAGGAATTGGATAGATACTTGAACCTTGAAGATTGGCAGGAATGAGAGGAAACAGCACAGTAAAAGGAGTAATAGGATAGCTTGTACGAAGATCTGTGACGGGCTAATTAGCCTCCTGGGATTTTTGTTCTTTTTTTTTAGTAGCTAATTGGGCAAACCTATCCTGAATGGAGAATTAATAGAAAAGTTCACCTCTTGTCAAAATCCAGTACAGTGTACCTTAAAATGTTTATCTTGTCCATCTCTTGTCATTATATTTCACCTGTTGCTAGGAACCAGTGAAAAGGCAACAAATAATGGTTAAACAATATTTGATGACTCTTCAGCCAGCAGAAGCGAATATTTTATCATTGGACACTGAATTTAGTTTTAAAGATGTTACTTGGAAATTTCTACATCCCTTCAATTTTATAACAAGATCAGCCTGTATGATTTGCTAATCATAGTAAATGTATAATACCTTAAATGCCATCCACCGGCTAAACTTGCACAGTCTTAATGGCTTCTAATTGTTTTTATGAAATTACCTATAGTTTGATATCAGGTAAAAGTTATAGCAGTGGAAAAACACATCTTGTCTAAAGCAGTGTGTATACATTTTATTTCTGTGTATATATAGCAGCGTGGCCAGTTTATGAATATTATGGAGATTGAAATCGTTCATATGGACAGTGGTAAATCCTCTAGCCTATTGAGCTTGCTCTGGTAATCTGTTAGTCATGGTAGGCCTCCTAGTTTTTCATCTAAATTTCCTGCTGAGAAAAAACTTTCTGTTCCGTGTTTCCCCTTTTCAATTTTATAATTGCTGTCCTGAAGATAGATTTTACTGGAAGAAAAAATGTACGAAACATTTGTTTCTTTAAATTGGTGGAGTATTGTTGATAATATTGATTATTTGCTGAAAGAATCTGATGAGTGTAAAGTTGCCATTTAACAGGATAATTAGCTATTGGAACACTTTAAAGATCACTTGACACTAAAGAACAAGTCAGTATAAATAGAAGTCACCGTGGCAAATTTTTAGAGTTGTTTTATCATTTAGGTTTAGTCAGCACTGGTATTGATGCTTGCACTATTAAATGATCACTGTCACAGTGACTGGCCCCTAGCCGCTATCCCTTAGCATTTTGTCCTGTAGCTCAAAGCATTGCCTCATGACCCAACCCATATTTGAAAGGATAAAATCTGTAGTTCTGTTATTGGCACAAGATTGAAAAAATTCACACGTTTGTGCTCTTACTAATTTATTTAGATGCAGTGTGTTTTATGACCTTAGAGCACCCCAAAATATTTCATAGCAATGAATTACATTTAAATTATTGTCATTGTTATTGAAATTCCAGGGCAGCATTTAAAAATTATGTGCCATTTTGGATACTTTGCCTTTAAGGGAGTTCATGGATAGGTGACTAACATAATTCTGACACTAGAGGTCGTAAGTAATGAAGAAAAACAAAAAGCTGAACACTTTGGTCAGAAGAGAGCATTGGAGAGGAAATCTGCATTTGTGATATGGAGGAGATAGATGACTTTTCTCCCTATCTGCCATCAGACAAGATCTGTGGTTTTAATTGAGATTAGAGTTTTAAAGAAACAACACCATTCCAGTGATGAGCACAATAGACTTCCGGTAAAAATAATAATTACTGCGCAGATTTAATGTTTTTAAAGCAGAGTGCTTGACAAAAATCTGTTTAAGTAAAAGATTGGAGATTATATGTTTAATTAATATAGATATCTAATGGAGCATGATTGCTAATCTTCAAACCGCTAGAGCTAGTATTATCATTAATGCAAGATGAATTGTACAGCTCATAAAGCTGCGCATATTCTCTTGAGTCATGTTCATTTCTCTTTTGATTAGTATATAGGGTACTGAGACAAACCTTCTTTTGAGAGATCATCTTGAGTTGAGTACACCATTATTGGTCTGGACGTAAAGTGATTAGTGGTGATATGACGTTACAAAAAGAAAGCCCTGTCCAGCTAGTCAAAAGAAATAGAGCTGAAAGGAATTTGAGGAAAGGCTAGCCCTTGGATTTTTTGATCCACATGTGGGAAAGCATTTCACATGGTAATCGTACTTTAGAGTGATGTGAATGCTTGTTGTGTCAGGATCTTGGAGTAACCTTGTGATGAAGGAGGATACAAATTAGTCCAAAAAAGAAGCAGACCTGATGATTGGGAGCGGTTTTGAATGTGGTGACAATGGGATTGATTAAGAAGGGGAAAATAAGTGTATAAGAGTAAGCTTACAGAGAAAATATAAACTGATTATAAAAGCTTTTATAGGTATGTGAAGAATAAAATTATTGAAGATAAATTTAGGTCCCTCACAATCACAAACAAGAGAAGTTATAATGGGGAACAAAGAGATGGCAGAACAATTAAATGCATACTTTGGTTCTGTCTTCATAGGAGAGGTCATGCCAGTCACTGAAAGTAAGCATAACAAGTGCAGCAACTAATGCATCCGGCAAATCGCATAACGGTCTTCATATTCAAGTACAGGAGCAGTGATGTCTTGTACAGGGCCTTGGTGAGACCATGTGGAGTATTGTGTGCAGTTTTGGTTTCCTTGTCTGAGGAAGGTTGGTGGGAGAGCAACAAGTGTTTGCCAGGCTAATTCCTGGACTGATCTTTGAAGTGAGACTAGATCACTTAAGTCTATATTCATTGGAGTTCAGAAGATTGTGAGCGATCTCATGGAAATTGATAAAATTCTAATGGGTATAGTCAGGGTAAACACAGGAAGGATGCTCCCGATGCTGGAGTGGTCCAGAATTGGGAGTCACAGCCCAAGGATATAGAGTAGCCATTTGAAACTGAGATGTGGAGAATTTTTTTCCACCAATGATTGTTGAGTCTATGGATTTCTCTACCCTAGAAAGTAGGTGAGACCAAAACAATGTTTTCAAGAAGGAGTTAAATTTAGATCTTGAAGCACAACTTTACATGAGCAAACTGGAAGAGGGTACGGTGTAGAATGATCAGCCATGACCATAGTGTGGGGGAGTAGGCTTGAAGGGCCAAAATGGCCTACACTATTTTTTATGATTCTAGCTTTCCATGATGTTGCAAAACTACTCAACACCAAGCATAAATGTGGATGGTGTTAGAATAATCTAAATTATATTGACTGACTCTCATGAGCACATGGACATGAATGGACAAAGAAGATAGATTAGTGCTAACCCAATGTAACTATGAAACAGAGCCTATGGACACCAAATGTCAGAGTATTTAGTATTAATGTGTAATAAATGATGTGACCGTGAAGGGTAAGCCAGAAGACAGCCCTTAATTTTGCGTTACTTTCAGCCACTCCGTCTTGAACTCAAACCTATAGTGTGTCATCACATGATGAAAGATTACAGGATTCAGCGCCAGAAGCAGTGGAAACTAAAAATCTAACCAGAGATCATCTGGAGAAGAGATTTGAAGAAAGTTTTGGTATATAGTAGATTAAAGACCAGCTAGCAGCCAGAAAATCCACAGAGCTGTACTGCTGCTGTGAAGGAAACAACTCAGCAGTTTTCTGTTCACTGAAACTGCCAGAATACTATAACTCTCAAAAAAGCCTTTTATGGCCAGTTATAAGGGAAACAGGCCTTTAAAACATAAGCAAGAGCAGTAAAAGCCACTGGCGGCTCAGGGAAGATATCTGAATTGCGCACCTGTATAAAGAAGCTGATTACTGGACAACGAAATCACAGGTGATCCGTGAAGGGAAAGGATAAAAATTTTAATTTCCATCCATAAACTAGGCTTAAGGGCATAATTCAGATGTATAACTGTGAATTATTCTGAACAACTTAAACAAGTTTCTGAATAATACCTTGATGACGATGTCAATATAGCAAGATGAGGTCATTCTTCAGGCACACGCTTAAAGAAAATTGATTTGTAAAGGGAAGAAAAAATTGGAAACAAAATTCATTTTACTATTTAGACTATCAGAGCTTGAACAGTGAAGTTCGTGAAACATTTATTATTTTGATGATTTGAATGAAAAGTTCAAACTTTATTTGGCAACTGAAAAATTTCATCAATTTCATTCATTAAATTATGAAACATTGGATAAATATAAAGAGCATGCATCTGATCACATTTTGCAAGTTAGCATGAAAATAGCTTGGACACAGAAAAAATTGGGATTAAAGACAGCACGGCAGCCATCCTTTATAGGGTTTAGAGAAAAACATTGAGTGTCATTGATAAGTCATTTTGAGAAAGTTTCTGCAGACAGATCTTTTGGAAATGTAGATAGTGGTGGATACAAAATCTAGAAGATTGTTCAAGAAGGATTATACTGCAGAAATTCCGTTGAATGCACAGAATGAATGTAGAGCATGTGGACTACTTAAAGCACGAGTACCATCTGACTAGAGGAGAAAGGCATCTGAACAATACACTGCATGTGATTACATCATGCACAATCATAAGTAACCTCACACCTCAGTATCATCATGTTGGCGTAGCTCCAAAATCTCACATCAGCAAAGAAAAAAAAGCCGTTCAATTTTCCACCAGCTGTGTACTCATAGGAAGAGAGGCCTACCAGAACAGAGCTGTCAACTTGCACCATTTGGAGAGAGTGAAGAAGCACGCTTGAGTAAGATACAATCTGAAACACTAAGTTCAAATCATTGCACTCCTGAGACCTGATGACTTTGTTCTTATTGTAATAGACCAAACAGGCAGCTGAACCTGAAACAAAAACCAAAAGAACTGTGGATGCTGTAAATCAGAAACAAAAACAGAAATTGTTGGACAAGCTCAGTAGGTCTGGCAGCATCTGTGGAGAGAAATCAGAGTTAATGTTTCGGGTCGAGTGACCCTTCCACAGAACATTAGACCTTTCCTCAGCCTAATCTGAAACCTGCTCAGAAATATTGCTGTCAAGGAGCTCATCATAAGATGCTCATAGTGTAAACTGGAAAAGCTTTAGAGGTGGTGGTGTGGGAACTGTACATGTTATCTCTGACTCCAGCATCGCCAGTCCTTACTATCTCTGTACATGTGTGTGTTTGTTTGTGGTGACTTATTTTACAATTTCTGCATAAGACCTCACCAGTTCCTCAAGAAGAGGATTAGAATGCGTGTGGCATTCATGGCAATGTCATTATATTGACTGAGTCTCCTTCAAGTCGTCTCAAGAGTACTGCCATGATCTTCTAACATGACTGTTTTTAATAAAGTAAGTGGAAAAAGGCTGCACAAGAGATCCCTTAGAAAATGTAAATCTCTGAGGAGCCAAGAGTCTACATTTTGCTTTGGTGTTTGGAATGATATGCTGTGATTGTTTGAGTCAACATCTGGTACATTTGACCTTTCGACTGGCAAATTTTTCTGAAACGCGCAGTGCAAGAATAAATAGAAGAAGAAACTATATTTTTATGGTAAGCTTCATAACTTAGCAAAAATAAAGCATGGGAAGTTAAAGATCTCATAGCGCAATTGTTGAAGTCTTTCCGTTTTTATAGTCGTCTTGTTAGGAACATAGAACAATTCTTTGTTTAGCAATATAGAAACATAGAAGATAGGAGCAGGCGGAGGCCATTCAGTGCTTCGAGCCTGATGCACCTTTCTTAACGATCATGCTGATCATCCAACTCAATAGCCTAGTCCTGCTTTCTCCTCATAAGCATTGATCCCATTCATCTCAAGTGTTTTAACTAGTTGCCTCTTGAATACATTCAACGTTTTGGCAAGTGTTATGAATTTACAGAAATGTAGGATTATACCCCACCTTTAAAGTGAGGTGATTTTGATTAATTCAAACTTCTTGTGCTATCCATTTTGTTATTTATTTATTGAGCAGTTTCAGTGTCTTTGGCTTGGCAACCATTTATTTGCTATCCTTAATTGCCTATTCCTTCAGAAGGTGATGATGAGCTGCATTCTTGAACCATTGCAGGCCATGTGGTGTAAGTTTATCCACAATGCCGTAAGGAAGTTCCAGGAATATTAGCCATTTGAGGATTGAATATTCCATCACTGTCTTGATTTATGCCGCATAGATGGTGGGCAAGCTCAGATTAGGTGGCCACAGAATTCCCTGCATTCAATTAATCTTGTAGACACAAGATTTGTAAGGCTGGTTCTGTTTAGTGTCTGGTCAATAGCAACCCCAAGATATTGAGAGTAAGAATTCAGAAATGATTATGACATTAAATATTAGGAGTGGGGGTATAGTTAGATTCTTACTTGCTGTGATAGTCATTATCTAGCACTTGTGTAGCACCAATATTACTCACTCCTCAGCCCAAATCTGGATGTGGTCCAGGTTTACTGCATATGGACACAGACTGTTTCAATGTCTGAGGAGTTGTGAATAGAACAGAACATTGCGTAATCATTAGTGAGCATTCTTATTTCTGACCCTGTGATGGAGGGAAGATCATTGACGCAACAACTGATTATTATTGGGCCTAGGACATTTCACTGAGAAACTCCTATGATGATGTCCTAGGACCAAGGTGTTTGACCTCCAACAACCACAATTGTCTTCGTTTGTGCTGGGTATGATTCCAACCAGTGGAATTTTCTCCTTGCTTCCCACTGATTCTTGTTTTGCTATGTCTTTTTGAAGCCGTACTCAGTCAAGTGCTGCCTAGATATCAAAGTCAGTCACTTGCAGCACACCTCTGGAATTTGATTCTTGTGTCCATGTTTGTACCAAGGCTGTAATGAGATCAGAAGCTGGATGAACCTGGCAGGTATCAATGAACAGGTTATTGTTGAGTGACTGCTGCTTAATATCACTGCTGATAACCCCTTCTATTACTTCGCTGACAATCAAGTGTATATTGATGTGGCAGTAATTGGGCATATTGTACTTCTCTTTGGACAAAACGTAGGCAGGCAATTTTTCCTCATTGTTGGTCAGATACGAGTATTGTATCTTTACTGGAATAGTTTGGCAAGGGACACAGTCTTCAGTACTATTGCTGAAATGTCATCTGGAATCACAGAGTGAATTGAATTGGTTGAAGACTGGCATTTGTGATGCTGGCAACATCAGGTAGAAGTTGAGATGGATCATCCAGTTGGCATGTGAATAGTGGCTGTTACAGATTCTACAGGCTTGTCATTTGCACTGATATTCTGGGAAAACTTCAGGACATGGACATTCAGGACGTCGAGCTGCCTTCTTTGGTTGCTTCCTTAATTGTCAACCACCAATTCACAACTAGAATTATAGATCTATATTATAGAATTATTGATTGTGGGACTTCTGTTCTGTTGCGTGCTGCTTCTGCTGTTTGACATACAAGTAGTTCTGTGTTGTGGCTCTAACAAGTTGACAGCTCATTGTTACGTATGACTGTTGCTTCTAGAATGCCACCTTGTACTCTTTGTTGAATTAGGGTTGATCCCTGACTTGACTGTAATGGTAGAATGGATGACGAGCTGGATTGTAAGATTACAGACTGGGATTGTATCTTTAGCTGGCTGAGTTCTATGTATAGAATTCCTTCCTTAAACCTCCTTACCTCTTGACATTTTTTGGTCATGGTTCTTTGATTAAACTTTTGGTAATGTGTCGTAATATCAGTTTGTGTCTTGGTGTCATGTTTATCCGATAACACTCTGTGAAATATCCTGGGATGTTTTAGTCTGACTGAAGGCACTATGTAATTGCAAGTTTTTTTACAAATTTGGTTAATTATATTGCTCATGGAAGTGCTTTTCTTTAATTAAAGACACCTACAGCTGAATTTCCCTGCTCACACTTCTGAAAAATCGACCACAGCGCTGTGTTCTTCCTCATAGAAGCTGAAACAGGAGATTCCTTCATGAAAAGAAGTACAGTGCTAGCCTGAGACAGAGGAAGACCATCTCCAGTACTGCTTGGACTCGGTGGACTGGACCATGTTCGAGTGTTCAGTGGAAAATCCAGACGAGTATGCCGCTATGTCACCAACTTCATTAGCAAATGTGTGGAGCACTGTGTACCAAAGCCAATGAGAGTGTTCCCCAACCATAAACCTTGGATGAATCAGAAAATCCACTCCCTTCTGAAGATCAGACGTGCAACATTCAAGTCAGCTGACCCGGACCAATACAGAAAATCCAGATATGACCTCCGCAAAGCCATCAGGGAGGCCAAGAGGCAGTACTGGACCAAGTTAGTGGCCCCGACCTACCAAACAGACTCCCGTCTATGGCAACGCCTAAATGACATTATGGGATACAAAATGAAACAGTCTCACATAGTGGACAACGACACATCCCTCCCTTACACGCTGAATGCTTTCTGTGGATTTGAGCAGAAGCTCTGACAGCCTCAGACAGACCTGTTCCCTCTCACTGCTCCAGAAGTCAGATAAGTCTTCCTGGGATTTGACCCAAGGAAAGCAATAGGCCCGGATGGTGTCCGCGGCCAAAGACTTGGATCCTGTGCGTACCAATTGGCAGAGGTATTCACTGACATCTTCAATCTCTCCCTCCTATGAGCCAAAGTCCCTGCCTGTATCAAGAAAACCACCGCTGTGCCTTAATGACTACTACCCATTAGTTCTGACTTCAATAATCATGAAGTGCTTTGAGAGGTTGGTCATGGCTCACATCAATGCTAGTCTCCCAACCTGCCTTGATCCCCTACAGTTTGCTTACTGACATAAAGGTCAACAGACGATGCCATATCCCTCAGCACTCATCCCTGGAACATCTGGACAACAAATTCAGCTAGGCCAGGTTCTTGTTGATTGACTAGAACTCCACCTTCAAGACCCTTATCCCCTCCAGACTGATCTCACTGCTTGACCTTGGTCTTGGCTTCGCTCTCTGCAACTGGATCCTCAGCTTTCTGACCCATTGGCCACAATTCAGTGAGGATAGGTAACTGTACCTCCTCCGCAATAACACTCAACACTGGAGACGCCTAAGAATGCATCCTCAGCACCCTACCGTACTCCCTGCGAACCTATGGCTATGTTGCCGCATTTCGAACATCACCATCTACAAGCTTGCTGATGTCACCACTGTAGTGGGACGGATATCTTACAATGAGTCAAAATACAGAAGGGAGATTGAGGGCCTGGTGACATGGTACAAATGAAAACAATCTGTCTCTCGATGTCAGCAAAACAAAAGAACTGATGACAGACTTCAGAAAGTAAGGAGGAGAACATGGCCACATCTGTATCAACGGAACTGAGGTTAAGAGAGTGAATAACATCAAGTTCCTTGGAGTGACGATAACCATCGAGCGTTCCCACGTTAATGCGACAGTCAAGATGGCACAACAACGCCTCTTCTTCCTCAAGCAGCTCAGGAAATTTGCCTTGTCCATAAGGTCCCTCACCAACTTCTACAGATGCACCATTGAAATTATACCATCTTGATGCATAACAGCCTGGTATGGCAACTGCTGTGTCCAGGACAGTTAGTAACTACAGAAGGTGGTGTGCATAGCCCAGACCATCACGGAAGCCAGCCTTCTTTCCATGGATTCTATTTACATGGTTTGCTGCTGTGGAAAGGTGGCCAACATCACTAAAGGCCCATCACACCCCAGTAATGGCCCCTTACAACCTCTTGTATAGGACAGAAGATACAGAAGCCTGAACACACGCACGAGCAGGTTCAGGAAGAGCTTCTTTCCGGTCATTATCAGGCTGTTGAATGGACTGTAGCCTCAGGTAATGTAACCTGCAACATAACCTGTATGCCTATAAGTTTTCTTTGATCTGTAATCTTTTGCTTGCTCCACCTTTACCTATATAAACAAAGCTTTTCACAGTATTTCAGTACACAGTACAATAAAATCAAATTCAAAGTAGCTGCAAGTAAAGATAGCACCTTAAATCTGAACAAATAATGAGATTAAATAATGATTTTTGATCAGTGTAGAAATCTGATATCTGCTTTCTTCCAACCTTGGTCTGAAAGTCAGGTAAATTGGGCAACTGTGCGTATCCGAAAATAAATGTTAACATTTAGTACGATTCCAGGAATAATGGGGCTTGATTCACAGTGTTCTACTCCAATGAGTGGTAACACTGCTTTGCAGGCAGAACAGAATGAGCTCGAACTTTGATGAGACATGAACCTGCATTTTCTGACTTTGGTGAGGTACTACTAACTGAGCCAAGCGGTACTTTATTAATAATCTTACGAAAGGCTTGTGAGATTGACATGGTCAGTTCCAGACATTGATGTTATATGTATCGACAATATGTTATTTTTGCTGTTCCAGTAACTTAACTTTGAAACTGTCTTTTCAGCAGCTCTGTTTGGGAAATATAGAATGATGGGTGTGTTTGCTGTCTTCATAACCTCAGTTGAGAGCCTGTTGATGTTTTCTCGTGTAAGTAACTTGGATAATGTAAATTCCTCAAAGTTATCTGCACTCATAGCTTGAATGGGACCACAATGACGTGGAGGTGCCGGTGTTGGACTGGGGTGGGCAAGGGCAGAAAAATCACACGACTCCAGGTTATAGTCCAACAGGTTTATTTGAAAACACAAGTTTTCAGAGCCTCCAAAAGCTTGTGTTTTCAAATAAACCTGTTTGACCGTAACCCGGAGTTGTGTGATTGGTAGCAGTTACTTACTGCTTGCTATTTCTTCTCCTACATCACAGCCCACGTCCAATAATGCATTTGTGATTGATTGCTGTGGTTTGTTAATCTGCTGGTGGTGTTATGTGTGGACAGGGATAAGCATAATTGAATTTCATCTCAAAATAAAGCTGACAAATTATGTAACTGCCTCCTTCAAGTGAAAACTGTTAAAAGTAAACAAATTGTTTAAAGGGCAAACACTTGCGATGTAAAACAAGTTTAAATAAGAATTAAAAACAGCATTGACTATTATTGTTTTAGCTACTTGGCAGTTGACTATCCTCCTAGTTCAGAGACAATAATTAAAGCAGAAATAACTCTGAAATGTTGGGACCATGCTTCAGATTTGTTGTACTCTTGGCTTCAGAAAATTACTTTCTGAAGGTTGGAGGAAGGTTGTTTATGGTTTTTAGGCTCTTCTACTAGCTTCAAGCAAAGCATCAGCTGCAAAGGTCAAGCCCGCTCTTGGCTGCAAAAAATCATAGCCTAAGTTGGCAGAGAGCACATCAATGGTGAACAATAAGCCCGTATATTACAGTGGAGCCCACTATAAACAGTCTGAGACAGCTCTCTCTGACTGATGGCCAGATAACAAGATGATGGAACTATGAACATATCTTTGGGCACTGTTAAAAATGTAAACTCCCTTGTGACTTAAAACAACCAATCTCTGACACATCACAACAGGGTTACATATATGTTATTAAAAAGCTACAATATTATAGGAAATCCTGTGGACTCATTGGTTCCACTCTGTGGCTTCAGTTTATCCCCAAAATTTAGAACTAAATGATCCAAGTTAAGAGGGGTTGAAGCAGTAGTAACTGTGTGGTGGAGAGAATTGTAGCAACCTAAAAGTTCCAGAATATAGACCTCTTTGAGGCAGATCTCTTTGCCCATCAGTTACTGATTTTTGTGTAGGGTCTAGTAGTTTTGCTGTTTGTCAGTTATCTTTTTGAAGATTAGTTGCAATTTAAAGGGGTCATGAGAAGTACTAGTCAAATATTGATTCTCATTTAAATATGCAAAAGTAGGTTTTGAGACTGGAGATTAATGTGCCATCTTGTAATTCGGTCAGTTTCTCTGTAACCTGTAAGAATTTTCTCTTTCCTGACCATTCACCTCTTTCCTCTTCACTCCCACCTTCACTTTCCACATATTTTTGACCATCAAATAGGAAGTTTATTTTCTTTTATTTCTCTTGTACTTTCACGTTGGGGTACAAGTCATCCTGTTATGTATCATTCCAGGAAAAGAACCATTTGTGTATGAATCAAGATATGTTGCTTGTGTAGGTCTGTTGTTTGCCCATCAGGAGGTGATGACCTAGTGTTATTAATAATACACTATTAATTTGGTGATCCAGGGATCTGGGTTCGAATCCCACTTTGGCAGATGGTAGAATTTGATTTCACTTTTTAAAAAAAAAAAAATCTGGAATTAAGATGACCATGCAATCATTAAGGCTGTTGTCAGGAAGCCTTGTTCTGTACAAAGGGTTTTGGAAATTTGGACTTCTCAAAATGTTGATGAAATTTGATGGAATCAAAATGAGTAATAAAATTAATGCAGCAAGACCTGGATGATATCGAGGCTTGGGCTGATAAATGGTGAGAACGGTTTGTTACACAAGTGCCGGGCAATGACCATTTTCAACAAGAGAGAACCTACCCATCAGTGCTTGACTTTCAATGGTATTACTATGACTGAAGTCGTCCATTAACATCTTGGTGGTCACCATTACCAGACACTGAACTGGACTAGTTAAATAAATATTATGACTAATAGGGTTGGCCAGAGGCTAGAAATTGTGTAGCAAGTAACTGCTGACTCCGCAAAGCCATGTACAAGGCACGAGTCAGAGTGTGAAGGAACATTTCCCACTTGCCTGAATGAGTGCAGCTCTGATAACAGTCAAGCTTGACACCATCTAGGACAAAGCAACCCACTTGTTTAGTCGCACAATCACAAACATTCATTCCCTCCACCGTTGACTTCCAGTAGCAGCAGTGTGTACTTTCCACAGGATGTACTGCAGAAGCTCACAAAGGTCTTCAGACGGGACCTTTCCAAACCCCCATGCCCACTACAGTACCATCTGCAAGTACCCTCCAAGCCACTCACTGTCCTGGCATGGAAATCTTTTGCTGATCCTTCAGTGTTGCTGGGTCAAGATCCTGAGACTCCCTGACGAATGGCATTTTACATGTACATACACCAAATGAAGTGCAGTGGTTCAAGAAGGAAGCACACCACCACTTTCTCTGGTGCAACTAGAGATTGACAATAAATGCCCAGCTATTGACATTCACTTCATGTGAATGAATAAAAAAGAACGGATCAGCCATGATCTAATTGTGTGGCAGAACAAATTCATGGAGTTGAATGGCATTGTCCTTTTCTATGGTCCTCACAGCTGAATTCATTGTGGAACCTGCTTTTGAAAATTTTTTCGCAGTATTACATGCTCAAACACGAATTAGTTTTTTTGACAGTTGTAGTCTGTGTCATTTTGGGAAGGTGTATCCTGCCTGAAAACCATTTGCATTTCATAAAACTACAGAATAATACGCTGTAAACGAGACCATTCAGCTTACTCGGTCTTTGCCAACTCTTTCAAAGAACGATCCAGTTGGTCCCACAACTCGCTCTTGTCCCACACCCTTTTTTTTTCTTTTTCTGGTTTTTATTTAGTTTATATTTGACAATTACTATTCAGTCCATTTTCACTATCCCATCAGAAATTCCAATTCCTAACTGCTTGAAGCCATAACATTTTCCGATTACCAGTCACCTTGAAAGTTTGCTCCTGTCCGAGCAGTAGGAGACCACTCCATGTTTTATCAAATCATTGAACATTCTATTACAAGAGCAGATGGTCTTACCAACCAGGTTTGCATCAATCTCTTTCTCAATATGCTACCCTCAGCTAATTCCACTGCTGCTCAGCTCTCGTATTCCTTTTTTACTGTTACTCAATCCCCTTCTACATCTTCATTTTTATTAATGATGTTATTGATTTCTCTAAATCAAAAATAATAATTTTTGCAGAAATAATCTTTTGCTGCCCCAGAAAAAAGTTATAACCATATTAAAAGGTCGAAAAGATATTGTATATATTGAAGATTGCTAAACATTTGGAAAACTCCTCAAAGAATGACATATGCAGAATTATAGTCATATCTGTATTTGGCATGGAGGACTTTTTTTTGACATAACATGACTGACCTGCAGCTGGGCTTTCTAAAATTCACCAAGGTTTTAGTGGAATTTGCAGTTTGTGCTCTGTTTGTCTCTTTATATGAATTAAGGTCAAACTAACAGTGACTGTTTAGCCAAGCAAGAATTTACTAAGCTCTGGGACTTCCAAATACAACAGCAAACACTGCGACCAGTGTCACATGATTTTGTGGCATACAAACACAAAGCATCTTGAATTATCCCAATCTGTATTTGCTGAAGAAACAGCTTGAAAGAAGCCTACAGATTGGGTAACATTGGCATGAAACAGATCAAACGGATTGTAAAATGTCCACTACATCTGTTTAACCAAAATGCGGATGTTTCCCTTTTTGAGGGTCAAATCTTTACTAATAAGAGTTAGATTAACCTACAAGATTTGACCCAGCAACATCTGTCACATTCTATAGTGATTCTCTTTTACACCTCAGTGAAACAGAAGAGCAGGAAAACCTGAAAAGGCTGGAATAAAATGGCAATAAAAATCAAAGATGTATGGAGAGGAGAGAATTTATAGAAGTATGAACAGTAACATTGAGACACTTGAATATAATGATCTGGGTAAATATAAGCAGAATAGTTGCTGTAATAATGCATCCATGAATAGGTCCAAACAAAATATGGTAGCATTTGTAACAAATGAGTTAGCAACACATATAGAGGTAAATGGTTTAGATCTAATCACTGTTATGCAAGGTCAATGAGGTGAAAATAATTAGTTCAGGATACACAACATTATGAAACCAGGCAGAATACCACACTCTTGGAAGGACGTGATTGTGCTGGAGAAGATGCAGAGAGATTTGCTGGGATGATGCGTGGAATGAAAAGTCTCCAGGTATGAAGAGAGACTGGATAGACTGGGGAAACCAAGCGGAGGCTTGGGGACCGCTTTGCAGAACACCTCCGCTTGGTTTGCAATAAGCAACTGCACCTCCCAGTCGCAAACCATTTCCACTCCCCCTCCCATTCTTTAGATGACATGTCCACCATGGGCCTCCTGCAGTGCCACAGTGATGCCACCCGAAGGTTGCAGGAACAGCAACTCATATTCCGCTTGGGAACCCTGCAGCCCAATGGCATCAATGTGGACGTCACCAGCTTCAAAATCTCCCCTTCCCCCACCGCATCCCTAAACCAGCCCAGTTCGTCCCCTCTCCCCACTGCACCACACAACCAGCCCAGCTCTTCCCCTCCACCCACTGCATCCCAAAACCAGTCCAACCTGTCTCTGCCTCCCTAACCTGTTCTTCCTCTCACCCATCGCTTCCTCCCACCCCAAGCCGCACCTCCATCTCCTGCCTACTAACCTCATCCCACCTCCTTGACCTGCCCATCTTCCCTGGACTGACCTATCCCCTCCCTACCTCCCCACCTATACTCTCCTCTCCACCTATCTTCTTTTCTCTCCATCTTCGGTCCGCCTCCCCCTCTCTCCCTATTTATTCCAGAACCCTCACCCCATCCGCCTCTCTGATGAAGGGTCTAGGCCCGAAACGTCAGCTTTTGTGCTCCTGAGATGCTGCTAGGCCTGCTGTGTTCATCCAGCCTCACATTTTATTATCTTGGATTCTCCAGCATCTGCAGTTCCCATTATCACTGGATAGACTGGGATTGTTTTCCTTCAGCAAAGGAGACTGAGGAACGATCTCATTGAGATATGCAAAATTATGAGAGGCAGATTGTGAGAATTTTTTCCCCAAGGCAGATGTATCTAAGATCTGAAGTTTAAGATGAGGAGCAAGTGGCTTGGAAGAGATCTTGGAAACTTAACGCACCTCTTTCCTCCTCTGTACTGAATGCCCCCACGTTGCACTTGACCTTTGTCACTGCTAGTCCTTTTGAGTCTGTTCTGCCATCCTGTTTGATCATGCCTGATGTGTACCGTACTTCCATATATCTGTCTGTCTTCTGTGTAACGTATGATGGTGTATTCTGTTTCTTTTGCGGATTTATTGGGTTTTCTTTTACCTGTTGTGTCATGTATTGAATTAATTCTCACTCAGAAGGTCAGATTTGTTGATACCTGCAACGTATAACTTTTAGCAAAGCGCAGTTACCTTTGGATGTGCGTTTGCTCGCTGAGCTGGAAGGTTCGTTTTCAGACGTTTCGTCACCATTCTAGGTAACATCATCAGTGAACCTCCGACGAAGCGCTGGTGTTATGTCCCGCTTTCTATTTATAGGGACATAACACCAGCGCTTCATCGGAGGCTCACTGATGATGTTACCTAGAATGGTGACGAAACGTCTGAAAACGAACCTTGCAGCTCAGCGAGCAAACTCACGTCCAGAACCTCAACCTGAGCTACAAATCTTCTCAAAGCTCGCTAGCAGTTACCTTTACTTGTGACAGGCTCCAAGGGCATAAAAAAGTTCAGTCTGTTTAATGTTTGTGTAAATTAGAGAGCAAGCATTTTATTTCTAGAATTACTTTATATACATTTGTATTAAAATCCTTAGGAAATACTTGTGCAAAAACTATTTATTTACTAATTTGTTTCTATATGTGTAAATTTATGCCCAGTTTGATTATTTCAATAAGTGTGAGATTTGTATGGCTTATATAGGAGTATCATTTTTGTGCCTTGTGACTGTCCTCATGTAGTGACATTTACTGTCCTGTTGTGTACTGTTTTGACCACTGACTGAAAGCACAAAATGCTTCACTGATCATTTAATTTGTGATGAACTAATTTCTTTGAACAAAACAGAAAATCCATTTTCCTTTACTTCTGGAATTAAACCTGCAGTAACTTTTAAAATGGTCCAATTTAAACATCAGATTATGTCCACTTCTACTCCTTCTACACATACAGTTGTGGTTTGTCATGCTCATCAGTCTTATGCCATCTTCTCATGTTCACTGTAGCTTGTCTGTAACTGCTCTGTGATATCTGATCTAATTATGGCTAGATCATAAGATGCAGGAGCACAGGTAGACCATTCAGCCCATCGAGCCTGCTCCACAATTCAGTGAGATCGTGGCTGATCTGATAATCCTCAAATCCACTTTCTCGCCTTTTCCTCGTAACCCTTGATTCCTGAACTCATTAAAAATCTGCCTATTTGACTCCTCTTTCTGCTGTTGCCTACTTTTGTCTTCTGGAAGAGCTCACTGTAGTTTTTCAGCTGTAATCAAAATGACCAAAATAATGATGATTTTTATTTTCTGGATGTCATTTTTCAGTGTTTTTTTCGCTTTGGCAATTTCCAGCAACTCTTCATTTATCTTATGGACATTACATACCTATTTGCATCCACGTTTCAAAGGTCTTTATTTTCTTATTGATTAATATTTACCATAATTAATATTAAATTAGTTGTCTTTGCAGAGTGCCTTAGTTTCTAAGGCTAATAGATAAATTGATAGAATGTAGCATCTTAAACGTGTTTTACCTTGTTACAAGCTTGCGTTTTCTGGTTGTTAACAGCAATATCTGAACAAAATTGTTTCTGGGTATCTCTGTCCCCTTTCTAAATTGTGCATCACATCTGATGTCTTCTGTTACCATTCGTCCCAAATTATCAAACTGTGACACCATTTGTTGAACGTTTAATCTCATTTCTTCCAATGCATTCCTTCTGATTTCCAATTTCTTGTTTTCTGTCTGTTTAGATTCCAGATTCTAAACTTTAAGATCTTCCTTCATCCTCAATATTTTATAGGGGCTCTTCTAATTCTGTAAGTAACACTTATTGACAGTGTACAGAACGATTATGTACAAGTCTCCAATTTTTTCCCTGGAAGTACATCTAATGTTCTAAATATTTTTCTGTATACAGTTTGAACAATTTTGGTGACAGTAAACAATCTTAATATAGAACATTACAGCACAGTACAGGCCCTTCGGCCCTTGATGTTGTGCCGATCTGTCAAATAATCTTGTTAAACTCTTAACATTTGAAACATGTTTGATTTTCCCCCTTCTAGTCTGGTGCTTGTTATTTGTCCCATTATAACCTCTGGACGCATTTCACATCTTTACTCGCTGTGTCACATTTAAGCAATATGTCCAGTGACTCTTCTTCAGAAGATTGTTCTTTTCTTGTTCGTCCTCTAGATCTAAATATAGATTTCATTTCACCAGCCTCTGCTTCAAATCTTTTATGATTTCTTTCTGTTGTGATTTTCAAGATCTTTTTAATGAGATGACCCAGTAAGCTTGTTGTTCTAACATGATGTACTTTATTGTTTTGTGTTTCTTGGGTAAGTTAACAAATAATAAATGTTTCCAGTCATTTGAAATGCATCATTTGGTGTACACATATTTGATCGTATATTTCTGGTATCACTTCATTGACTGTTTCTTCATGGGCTTTTAGAGGTTTTATCGTTTCTCCATGTATACCTGTAACTGTTCTTGTACTCATTCATTTGAAAGTATTTGATGTCATTTGCTTTGTTTCCATACTTTGAGAACTCCTCAGTTTAGATCATTGTAGAATCTAAGTTTACGTTCTGTACATCTTCTTGCTACTGCATTCCTTTCAAATAATATTTTGCCATCTTTATCTTCTGTGTATCCACCATTTGTTGCATTTTGTTTGTTTCCATCTGCGAAAGATTTCTTCTTCCACAAAATTCTCATTTTGTAACTTCTTCCCAGCTCCAATACCTACCCATTCATCCTTTTGTACCATTTCTCTTTAGACTGTCAATGTACATCATTATTTTAGTTTCAATTTCAGTTCTAGCCAGTTTTAAATTGTGTATATATTTCTCTCTCATTGACCCTCTCACATGTAAAAATATATAGCTGAATGGGTGGCACTGTCACCACTGGAGAAAGTTGTAATTTCAAGACGTACTTCAGAAATTTGAACATGCAGTTTAGGCTTGACACTTCAGTGCAGTACTGAAGGAAGCACTGTTGGAATTGTTGCTTTTTGGATTCCACGGTACTATTTTGAAAAAGAGCATTGAGTCCAGCCTTGTATCCATTCTGATATTTATTGCTGAATTAGTATCACTAAAACCAGGTATACTAATAGTTATCTAATTTCTGTTTGTGTAAACTTGCTGTGTGAAAATATGGAAGCTGTGTTTCTTATATTTCAACGGTGTAATGTATTTCTGAAGTATGTTTTTGGTTTTGGGACAACTTGAGGTCATGGGAGGTGCTGCACAAGTATATCTCCTCTGTTTAAATATATATATTGAGCATTTACTCAGCCTCTGCAAAGAATCATGCGTTTATTACTGCAAGTTGAGCTCAGCTGACAGGATTCATTTTGAGAAGTCTGTTTCTCCTCAGTCAACAAGGATCCATATTTTTTTAAATTAGCATTTCTTACTGGATAAGGATATTCTGAATGCCTTCCCCCTTATGTGATTATGAAGGCTAAATAAGAAAACTACTTGTCAATATAAGCTTTTATGTTTGTTTTCCTGTATAGAGTACAACTTTCAGATTTTGACTTATTTCAGAAACAAAAACCTGCCTAATGGGATGAGAGTGGTCATGGTGTTCTATGATCATTGTTGGGACAGCATAATGACTGAAAGTGCCCAGGGGTGATGTGAGAGTTTTGGAAAGGAAGTTCAAAATTAGTTCCTGTTTAGCTTAGCACAAAGTAGAAATGAACTTAGCCCAATTTTAAGTTAACATTGGGGCTACACACTTTCCAAACCAACCTTAAATTCACCTGGACCATCTCTGATACCTCTCTCTCCTTCCTGGACCTCTCTGGTTTCCAGGTGTATGCCAGAGATGGAGACAATGTCCACTTCAAGCCTACCGACTCCCACAGCTACCTAGAATACACTTTCTCTCACCCATCTTCCTGCAAAAAGGCCATCCAGTACTCCCAATTACTTTTGTCTCTGCCACATCTGCTTCCGAGATAAGGCGTTCCACTCCCGGACATCCCAGATGTCCTCGTTTTTCAAGGACCACAACTTCCCCTCCACAGTGGTCGAAAATGCCCTTGGCCGTGTCTCTCTCATTTTCCGCAACTCATCCCTCACACCCCCTCCCCGCCATAACAACCACAACAGAAACCCCCTCATCTTCACGTGCCACGCCACCAACCTCCGGATCCAACGCATCATCCTCCAACACTGCCGCCATCTGCAATCTGACCCCACTACCAAAGACATTTTTCCCTTCCCACTCTTACCTGCTTTTCCGAGGGACAACCCTCTCCGTGACTCCCTTCGTCTGCTCCACATTCCCATCCAGCCCCACCACCCCCGGCACTTTTCCCTGCAACTGCAGGAAGTGCTACAACTGCCCCCCTCATCCCCATCCCAGGCCCTAAGAAGACTTTCCACATCAAACAGATGTTCACCTGCTCATGTGCTAATGTGATATACTGCATCCTCTGTTCCCCTTGTGGCCTCCTCTACATCGGGGAAACCAAGCAGAAGCTTGGGGACCGCTTTGCGGAACACCTCTGCTCGGTTCGCAACAAAGAACTACACCTCCCAGTCGTGAACCATTTTAACTCCCACTCCCATTCCTCAGATGACATGTCCATCATGGGCCTCCTGCAGTGCCACAACGATGCCACCCGAAGGTTGCAGGAACAGCAACTCATATTCCGCTTGGGAACCCTGCAGCCCAATGGTATCAATGTGGACAATAAAATGTGAGGCTGGATGAACACAGCAGGCCCAGCAGCATCTCAGGAGCACAGCTTTTGTGCTCCTGAGATGCTGCTTGGCCTGCTGTGTTCATCCAGCCTCACATTTTATTGTCTTGGATTCTCCAGCATCTGCAGTTCCCATTATCACGGTATCAATGTGGACTTCACAAGCTTCAAAATCTCCCCTCCCGCAACCGTATCCCCAAACCAGCCCAGCTTGTCCCCGCCTCCCTAACCATCCTTCCCACCTCAAGCCCCACCCCTGTCTCCTACCCACTAACCTCATCCTGCCTCCTTGACCTGTCCGTCCTCCCTGGATCGACCTATCCCTTCCCTAACTCTCCACCTACATTCACTTTTACTGGCTCCAACCCTGCCTCTTTGTCCTGTCTGTCTTCTCTCCACCTATATTCTCCTTTGTCCATCTTCTATCCACCTCCCCCTCTCTCCCTATTTATTTCAGAATCCCTCCCCCTCCCCCATTTCTGAAGAAAGGTCTTGACCTGAAATGCCAGCTTTCTTGCTCCTGAGATGCTGCTTGGCCTGCTGTGTTCATCCAGCTCTACACCTTGTTATCTCAGATTCTCCAGTATCGGTAGTTCGTACTATCTCTATAACAAGATTGGGGCTCGGTTGGGATCTCTGGTTATCACTTACTCCTCTCCCAGTTTTCAGTCCAGTTTGGTATGATAGCACATGGGGTATGAATTGGATGTCTAAACCAAAAGTGTCCCTTTTAATCTGGCCATGTTAACTTCTGGACCTGTCGATGACTTCTGTTTTTAAGTGTGCTTCCTGAAACTGGGAATTTCTTCTTGGTACTTTTCATCATATTAAAAATAAAACTCTGGACGGCCCACTGACTGCTTTTGAATCTTGGTCTTTAGCTGAGTTTTGAGTGAATGTGAATCCATAGATTGGAAGCTGAAATTGAAATCCTGGTGAGAATACAGAAATTAAGAATTGCTTTTACAAATGAATGTCCATTGTTGTGAAATGTGTGGGAGCTTTTCTTGAGCCATTCCCACATTTCACCTGGCGGTTCTTGATGCTAACAATGAAAACAAATATATTTCGTTCTTCAACATCTAGCTTTAACTTTCAAAACAAAATCTCTCAAAGAACAAGACAGGAAAGTAAACTTCAAAATTGAAATTGGAGCTTTTCACATACTTTTTTTAAAAGTTGTATCTTTTTGTGGTTTCTTACTAGTTGGCTCTTGCTTCAAGAGTTAGTAATCATGCATTCCATTTTATAATAATTTGGTGAAAGTATTTTTAATCTCCTCTTCACATGTTTTCAGTCCTTGTCCTAAATTAATGACTACTGAAACTGACATTGTGACATCCTATGGTAAGATTTCACTTGGGGAAATTTAGCTATTTATCCCCTAGATGAAGCAATAATCTCTTGTCCTCCAAAGCTGCTCTCAGACTTTTGTTTTAGTTTGAAGCTGGGTTGTTTGTGTGGAGGAAATAATGGTTGAAAGTACTCTGAAAGAAGCCTTTCTATAATCTTGTTGCTTTAACAACCAGTCTTGTTTATTATAGAGTGATAAGAGACCTACTTCTTCTGAAGAGGAACGTCAATATCACTCAAGTGTATTAAAAACTCTTTGAAAACGGATTATTTGTGTAATAAAAATTACAGACTTCCCAGAGTGAGGCTTTGCAGCTGGAAAAACATTTATTCTTGTATGCTGTTCTTTTCCCAGGCAGAAATCTTCCATGTCCCACTGTTGACCACATACTGTATTGATGTGCATATAAGCTGCTCTTCGTTTGCTTTTGAATAAAATGCTGACACCAAGTTCTGGGTGCAGCCTATATATAGGAGTTGTTTCAAATAGCTCTCTGACTGACCATATAGGCAGCATGACAAAACAAGGCCCCTAATCCAAATTCATCCATTTGAATGATCTGAAGCCACGAATAGAGCTGTAGAAACGCAAATCATTCTTTTTGATCTTTACTTTCAGTTACCATGGAATTTCACCAGTAATTCCTGTTTTTTTTAAAGTGACTCTGCTGCTGAATTAACCATTTTTTAGTTTTATAGAGTATTACTGCAGTTGTCAAAATTCAGGGCAAAAATAAATGCTGGAATTGCTCAGAAGATCATACAATATGTGTGCAGAGAACAGACAGGGCATTTGCACTTCCTTCGGACTCTGTATGCAATTTAAACTTGTTGTGTACCTGAAGAAGACAAGTCACCATTGATAAACCAGGGTTTAACGACACCAAATTTGCCCCATTCAGTGTAGCAAGGCAATGCTTTCATTTGTTACAAAGTTTTATGACTCAAAACATTGCCACTCATAGTGACACTGCTGTAGCTTCTTTCTTAGAAATACTGCTACATTTCGGTGACACCAAGTTGCATCATGAAGTAATTGTAAAATGAAGTTGTAGTCCCCAGGTCCTGCAGTGTCACTGGCATTGACATCACAGGCACTCAGTGCACGTGGATTGTGAGTGTCTCTGAAATGGATTACAAAATCATTGATTGACTCAGAGGAGCACTCAGAATGAGCTTTGAGTGTCTTAACTGGTCCTTCACTCATTGCCTCACTTCCTGCACCAATCAGGCAATGAGGGGATGGTCATTGAAATGGCGAGGGGAAAGCCAGCAGGGCAAGTTGGGAAAGCTGACGTTTTGGATCTGGACTCTTCCTCAGAAGAAAAAATCCAGACTTGAAATGTCAGCTTTCCTGCTGCTCTGATGCTGCTTGGCCTGCTGTGTTCATCCAGCTCTACACCTTGTTATCTCAGATTCTCCAGCATCGGCATAGTTGGGAACATTGATAACAGTGTGGAGTTAGAGGAACACAGAGGCCAGGCAGCAGCAGAGGAGCTGGAAAGTTGATGTTTCAGGTTGGGACCTATCTTCAGAAATGGGGTAGAGGGAAGGAAACTCAGAAATAAATAGAGAGAAGAGGGGTGGGGCTGTGGAAGGTAGGTGGGATGGTGATTGGTGTGTGCAGGTCGGCAGTGGTGGCGATTAGTTAGTGAGGTGGGGGTGTGGATAGGTGATAGAGAAGATGGACAAGTTGTCAGGTCAAGGAGGCGGGGAAGAGAAGAAGGGTTGGTCATAGGATGAGGCCGAGGGTGGGGAGATTTTGAAACTGGTAATATCCACATTTAGATCATTGGGCGGTAGGCTCCTGAGGCAGAATATGAGGTGCTGCTCCTCCAGTTTGCAGGTGGTGTCATTGTGACACTGAAGGACGCCCACGATGGACATACTCAAGGAGTGGGAGGGGGAGTTGAAATGGTTCGCGACCGGAAGGTGTTGGCATTTGTTGCAAACAGAGTGCAGATGTTCTATAAAGCGGTCGCCGAACCTCTGCTTCGTCTCACTGCTGTAGAGGAGGCCACGTCGGGAGCAGCAGGTGCAGTCAAGGAGCAGCATGTCGTATTCTGCCTTGGGAGCTTGCAGTGCAATGGTCTCATTGTGGCCCACAGCACCGTGGTACAGGAGGTCATTCAAGGGGGGGACCAAAAAGACAAGTGGTAGTTGTAGGGGATTCTATAATTTGGGGAATAAATAGCATTCTTTGTAAACAGAATCAAGAGTCGATCATGATATGTTGCCTGCCCAGTGTCAGGGTGAGGGACATCTCTGACTGGCTTGAAAGGATATTGGAGAGGGAGGGGGAGGATCCAGTTGTTGCGATCTATATCGGAATGAACAGCATAAACTAGATCAGGACAGAGGACCTGTTTGGGATTATCAGGAAATAGGACTAAAAATGGGGTTGGGGGCGGGGTCGGGCAGAGAGAGAGAGAGAGAGAGAGAGAGAATGGAATGGAAGGGAAGGGTAAAACTCCAAGAAGTATAGTGACCAATGGGAAACAAGGAGCAGGTTAACATCTGTGGAGATGGATTCAACTGCATGGAAAGGTTTGAAAAAAATGAAAAGTAAAGGTAATTCAGGTGAGGTTATTAAAGTCTCCAGAACACAAAATAGAACAGAGTGCTTTGAAAGGGTTAGGAATCAAACTTCAAACATACTGGATAAAGTGACGACAATGAGAAGAGGGAAGGTAACTACAGGACTGAAGGTGTTGTGTCTTAATTCCCGCACTAAACAAAATAAGGCAATTGAGCTTGTGTTGCAGATCGAAATTGGCAGCAATGATGTGGTGGGTATTACACACACATGACAGCAAGAAGAAAGGGACTGGGAACTAAATATCCAAGGATGTACATCCTATGGAAAAGACAGGCAGTTGGGCAGTGGGGTTGGAGTTGCCTTATTTGTAAGAAATGAAAATAAACCAATAGCAAAAACCAAAGTAGCGTCAGAATCAGTAGAATCTGAGTGGGTCGAGATGAAAAACCACAAAGGTTTAATAAAAAACCATAATGGGAATTATGTACAGCCCTCCAAATGGTAGTCAGGATGTGGGGCACAATATACACCAGGAGAAATGTTGTGTATATACATAAGAAAGGGAAGGTCACAGTGATCGTGGAGGATTTCAATATGCAGGTGGACTAGGAAGATCAGGTTGGTAGTCGATTGCCAAAAAGGAATTTGTGGAATGTCTAGAAACATAGAAGCATAAAAAATAAGAGCAGGAGGAAGCCATTTGGCCCTTGGAGCCTGCTCTGCCATTCACCACGATCATGGCTGATTGTCCAGTTCAGTAGCCTAATCCTGCTTTCTCCCCATAACCTTTAATCCCATAAGCCCCAAGTGCTATATTTAGCTGCCTCTTGAATGCATTCAGTGTTTTGGCATCAACTACTTCTTGTGGTAATGAATTCCAAAGGCTCACCACTCTTTGGGTGAAGGAATGTCTCCTTGTCTCTGTCCTAAATGGTCTACCCCAAATCCTTAGACTGTGACCCCTAGTTCTGGATGCATCCATCATTGGGTGCATCTTCCCTGCATCTATGAGATGGCTTTTTTGAGCAGCTTGCGGTGGAGCCTACGAGGGAACAGGAAATTCTGGATTGAGTGGTGTGCCATGAGGCAGACTTGAAACGGGACCTTAAGGTGAAGGAACCCTGAGGAGGAAGTGACCATAGTATGATAGAATTTACTCTGCAATTAGAGAGGGAGAAAGTGGCATCAGATGTAATGGTATAACAGTTGAATAAAGGTAACTACAGAGGCATGAAAGAGGACTAGACCAGAATTGACTGGGAGAGGAGCCTAGCAGAAAAGACAGTGGAACAGTCATGGCAGCAGTTTCTGGGAGTAATTTGGCAGACACAGCAAAAATTCATTACTAGGAAAAAGAAATATATTAAAAGGAGGATGAGATAAACAGTAATATTAGAAATGATAGTACAAGTTTCTTTTAATACTTAAGAAACTAACGACAGGTAAAAATAGACATTGGGCCGCTCCAAATTGATGCTGGAAGACTAGTGATGGGAGATAAGGAAATAGCTGAAGAACTTAATAAGCACTTTGCGTCAGTCTTCACAGTGGAAGACATGAGTAGTATCCCAACAATTAAGGAGAGTCAGGAGCCAGAATTGAGTATGGTAGGCATTACAAAGGAAAAAATGCTAGAAAAGCTAAAAGGTCTAAAAGTTGATAAATTTCCTGGCCCCGATGGGCTACATCCTAGAGTTCTGAGGGAGGTGGCTGAGGAAATGGCGGAGGCTTTGGTCGTGATCTTTCAAAAGTCACTGGAGTCTGGGAAAGTCCTAGATGATTGGAAAATCACTGTTGTAACTCCATTGTTTAAGAAAGGATCAAGACAAAAGATGGAAAATTATTGGCCGATTAGCCTAACCTTGTTTGTTGGTAAAATTCTAGAATCCATTCGTTAAGGATGAGATTTCTAAATTCTTGGAAGTGCAGGGTCAGATTAGAGCAAGTCAGCATGGATTTAGTAAGGGGAGGTTGTGGCTGACAAATCTGTTAGAATTCTTTGAAGCGGTAACATGTGGGTTAGTTCAGGGAAACCCAGTGGATGTTATCTATCTAGACTTTCAAAAGGCCCTTGATAATGCGCCTCACGGGAAGCTGCTGAGTAAGGTGAGGGCCCATAGTGTTCGAGGTGAGCTACTGGCATGGATTGAGGATTGGCTGTCTGGCAGAAGGCAGAGAGTTGGGATAAAAGGCTCTTTTTTGGAATGGCAACCAGTGATAAGTGGTGTCCTGCAGGGGCCGCAGCTGTTCACTTTATATATTAATGATCTGGATTAAGGGACTGGGCGCATTCTGGCAAAATTTGCCGATGAAACAAAGTTAGGTGGATAGGCAGGTAGCACTGAGGAGGTGGGGAGGCTGCAGAAACATTTGGACAGTTCAGGAGAATGGTCCAGGAAATGACTGATGAAATTCAACGCGAGAAAATGCGAGGTTTTGCACTTTGGAAAAAAGAATACAGGCATGGACTACTTTCTAAACGGTGAGAAAATTCATAAAGCCAAAGTACAAAGGGATCTGGGAGTGCTAATCCAGGATTCTCTAAATGTTAACTTGCAGGTTGAGTCAGTAATTAAGAAAGCGAATGTAGTGTTGTCATTTATCTCAAGAGGGTTGGAATATAAAAGCAGTGATGTGCTTCTGAGACTTTATAAAGCACTAGTTAGGCCCCATTTAGAATACTGTGTCCAATTTTGGGCCCCACGCCTCAGGAAGGACATACTGGCACTGGAGCGTGTCCAGCGGAGATTCACACGGATGATCCCTGGAATGGTAGGCCTAACTAAGATGAACGGCTGAGGATCCTGGGATTGTACTCATTAGAGTTTAGAAGGTTGAGTGGAGATCTAATGGAAACTTACAAGATATTGCATGGCTTAGAAAGGGTGGATGCTGGGAGGTTGTTTCCGTTAGGCGGGGAGACTAGGATCCATGGGCACAGCCTTTAGAATTAGGGGGTGTCAATTTAAAATGGAAATGAGGAGACATTTCTTCAGCCAGAGAGTGGTGGGCCTGTGGAATCCATTGTCACAGAGCGCAGTGGAGGCCGGAACGTTAAATGTCTTCAAGGCAGAGATTGATAATTTCTTGATCTCGCAAAGAATTAAAGGCTACAGGAAGAGTGCAGGTAAGTGGAGTTGAAATGCCCATCAGCCATGATTAAATGGCAGAGTGGACCCGATAGGCAGAATGGCCTTACTTCCACTCCTATGTTATATGGTCTTATGGTCCTATAACCATGGCTGACAAGGGAAGTCAGGGACAGCATAAAAACAAAAGAGAAAGCAAATAATGTGATGAAGGACAGTGGGAAACTTGAGGATTGGGAAGTACAAAGACCAACAGGGATACTGATAAAAGAAATAAGGAGGGAAAAAATTAAATATGAGGGTAAGCTAGCCAGTAATACAAAAAAAAATTGCGATAATGTCTTTAGCTATATAGGGGGCAGAAGAGACGGAGAAGTAGACTGTGGGCCACTGGCAATGATGCTAGAGAAGTAGTAATAGGAAACCAAGAAATGGCAGAGGAATTGAACAAATACTTGGCATCAGTCTTCATGTTGGAAGACACTAATAATGTCCCAATAATTCAAGTGAGTCAGGAGCCAGAGGTGAGTATAGTGGCCATCACCAATAAGAAGGCGCTAGAAAAACTGAAAGGTCTAAAGGTGGATAAATTACCTGGAACAGATGGACTACACCCCAGAATTCTGAAGGAGATAGCTGAAGATATAGTGGAAGTAGAAGTGTTAGTGATGATCTTTCAGGAATCACTGGAGTCAGAGTGGGTCCCAGAGAACTGGAGATTTTCTAATGTAACCCCTACCCCATTTAAGAAGACGGTACGGGAAATTAAAGGCTGTTTAGCTTGACCTCAGTTGTTGATATGATTTTGGAGTCCATTGTGAAGGATGAGATTTCTGAATACTTGGAAATACATGGTAAAATGGGGTAAAGTCAACATTGTTTCATCAAGGGGGGGGTCATGTCTGACAAATCTGTGAGAATATGTTAAGGAGGTAAAGAGCAAGGTAGACCAAGGAGACCCAATGGATGTTATCTACCTGGACTTCCGGAAAGCCTTTGACAAGGTGCTGCACAGGAGGCTGCTGACTAAGATAAGAGCCCATGGTGTTAGAGGAAAGGTACTTGCATGGATAGAAGATTGTCTGTGGCAGAAAGCAGAGAATAGGGATAAAAGGGTCTTTCTCAGGACTGCAGCCAGTGACTAGTGATGCTCTACAAGGGTCAGTGTTGAGACCATGACTTTTCACTTTATACTTAATGATCAAGACAAAGGAACTGTGAGCATTCTGGCTAAGTTTGCAAATGATACAAAGACAGGTAGAGGGACAAGTAGTATTGAGGATGCAGGGAAGCTGCAGAAGGATTTAGACAGGTTAGGACAGTGGGTAAAGAAGTGGTAGATGGAATACAACGTAGTAAAGTGTGAAATCATACACTTTGTTAGGAAGAATAGAGGCATGGATCATTTTCTAAATGGGGAGATTATTCAGAAGTGTGAAGTCCAAAGGGCCTTGCGAGTTCCAGCCCAGGATTCTCATTAGGTAAACTTGCAGGTCGAGTCCGTAGTGAGGAAGCAAGTACAGTGTTGGCATTTATTTCGAAAATAAAAGTAAGGATGTACTTCTGAGGCTTTTGAAGGCTCTGCTCAGACTACATTTAGAATGTTGCGAGGAATTTTGGGCTCCATACCTCAGGAAGGACGTACTGGCCCTGGAGCAGGTCCAGAAGAGTCACGAAAATGATCCTCGGAATGAAAGTCTTAACATATGAGGAATATTTGATGACTCTGGGCCTATATTCGAGGGAATTTGGAAGGATATGTGGGGATCTGATTGAAACTTACAGAACGCTGATCGGCCGGGACAGAGTGGAAGTTGGGAAGGCGTGTTCATCCAGCCTCACATTTTATTATCAAGGCACCTGGGGTTGATTTCTGGAGGATATTGAATGAGGGAAGAAGCTGGATTGGACTGATGGAACCGAATATTAGAGAAGCTATGCTAAATCTGTTTTGAACCTTGGTTAGACACACTTGGTGCACCGTGCAGTTCTGGTTGTCATCTTATGGAATATATTTAAAGACACTGTTGTGCATTTAAAATAAAAGGATTTTCCCAGATGATACCAGAACTGTGAGGCTATAACTTATCAGGAAAGAGTGAAAGTATGGACTTCTTTCTTTTCTGTCTTCAGAAATGATGGTTGAGGAATGACCTTAGAGTTCTTTAAAGTTATGAAAATGTCTTTGACAGAATTGGTAAGAGAGAGTGTTTTCTGTTGCGGAGGCCATTAATATAAAATAATCAGAAAATAAATATGAAATCTAGAAAAAAACATTTTTACCCAGAGAGTGGTGAGAATATGGAACTTGGAACATATGGGGGAAAAAGAATAGAAAGGTAAAAGAATAGAAAGGTATACTTTTGAAATTGGATGAGAAGAGAAAGGAGGATTGTGTCATTTTAACCTAGTTGGACCATATACCCTGAGGTCCTGTTTCTGGTGTTGCATATTCTACCTAACAATTTTGTAAATGTTTAGCATCTTCCAGATGAGCATCAAAACAGCCCAAGTGTTAATTTATGTCTGTATTGAAATAGTTCAATATAATACTTTAATGTGTGGGACCCAAGGACAACATTTTACCAGGTGTGCATGTGATAGGCTAGGAAACAGGCACGTACTGAAATGTCTGAAACCATGTTGTGAGGGCCTAAGGCCACTAGCTCAAGGCTGGTCCTTTTTCCAGTGCCAGGGATGACAGTGGCTCTACCACCCATCAACCAGAGGCAGACAACCATTTTAGCCAGGTACATGGCAGGTTAATTGAGGGCTATTTTCTAGGCCACTGGGAAGCCTTGAAATTTGTTGAAGTGTAACGCTGAACACCAACCACCCACCATCACAACACCCCAACTACTCCCTCTCCACCTGAGGAGTTGCAGGGAGGCAGCCATTTCTCAGGTGGAGGTGAGACCAACACATCTGGAGGCACTAAGGAGAATTCTTTGGGTATAATAGTGGCCCCCAGCTGCACTGACTCCATTACTGGAGATGTTTTCCCTTGAACACTAAGTTGTTCCTTTCTGACTTTGGCAGAGAAAAGATTTTCCTTAACTTTTCTGCCAAGATGCTTCAATATTGAGGTGACCTTTCACTCTTTTAATAGTCTCAGTGGTGTCCATCTGTCTTTGTTTCTCTGATTGAATTAGTGGTGTGGAGGGCCAGCCAGCCTTAACTGTGCAGCAGGCTCAATGGCATCTAATTAAGAGGCTGCTACAGGCACAGTCCTGTTGCTTACCTGTACTGGTTCGGGCCTCCTATGCGATCTAGACGGTCTAAAACCTTTTCAAGAACATCCAGGATAACAAAGTGTGGGGCTGGATGAACACAGCAAGCCAAGCAGCATCTTAGGACCACAAAAGCTGACGTTTCGGGCCTGGACCCTTCATCAGAAAAGATCTCTCAAGAACATCCAGGCCTGATTCTGGCTGTTCAGCTCCTTTTTAGAAAATTCTTGCCATCTTGTTAGAATGGAGTTGGTGAAAGTGCTGATTACCTTATAAAACATCATAATAAACTCACCAATTTAGGCAGTGGTGTATTTTCTGGGAACACCAGGTACTGTAAATGAGGCATGTTTATCAATAAGGGGAGAATGGGGATATAGAGTGTTTGAAGGATATAGATATATACTTTGCTCTTTGGCACCAGTCTTTGTTTGCATTACTGCCTCAGTAATTTATTATGTTGCAATAACACTAATTAACGTGCATATCATTAAGAGTAGTTGCTAGGCTGTGCCCAAGAACAGACAGGCTGTTTCAATTTCCTTCCTTCCTTGATAGTTTCTCCTTTCTTCCTTGTAGGGGAACAAAGTGGTTTCCTGTTGAGCAACAAATGCAACTTGCATTTGAATAGCACATGTAACAAAGCAAATGTTATGAGTTTCGTAATGTGAGCATTACGAAGGTAAATATGGCACTCAAGCATTAGAACAGGTTATTGAAAACTTGGCAATGAAGAGAGTGACAGAATCATAGAGATGTACAGCATGGAAACCAACCCTTTGGTCTGACTTGTCCATGCCGACCAGATATCCGAAAGAAATCTAATCCCATTTACCAGCATTTGGCGCATATCCCTTTAAATCCTTGCTATTTGTATACCAACCAGATGCCTTTTAAATGTCGAAGAGGTTTAGAGCAGAGTCTTGAGGAAAGTGAGTGAGGCAGAGAGATGGAAAGGTTTAGCGGGGGAATTCCAGACCTTACTGTCTGGGCCACTGAAGGTATGGCTACTATTTATGGAATGAAGGAGATCAAGGATGTGCAGGAGAGCAGTGCAAAAATGATATGTTTGGTTTTGTAAAATTTTTGAGAGGTCTTGCGTGATGACTGTAATACTTCATTGCTGTGAAGAAAATTAAAGTCTTGCATCAATACAGTGCTTTTCATGATGAATGGATGTGTCAAAACACATTGCAGGCAAAGATGTACTTTTTCAAATGTCACTATTACAGTGTCAAAAATGTGACATCTAATTTGTGTTCAGCAAACTTCCTCCAACAACAGTGACTGACCCAGATCATCTATGTTTTGTGATACTGATTGAAGGATAAATATTGGCCACTGGGGTTAACCCGCTCTTGAGTATTGCTGGGAAGAGAGGACATATTGCCAAAGCATTGTGTTTTGTGACCATCAAGACAAATAACGATAAATTTTAAATGATCACAATAAGAAGGATGCTTGTTGTTTTGGCACGTTGATTTTGACTGTCAAATTTGCCACAGAGAAAGCAGTAGGGAACTTTAGGTATCTGGGTAATTCAAAAGGCGAAGGTTGAACATATTTCTTGTGTTTGCTGCGATTAAGACCCTGCATATTAATGTATGTTGCTTCCCAAAATATAAATGAGCCATCTAAGGTTCTTGAGTAGATTTGTAGCCTGGGTTGTGGATGCTGTGGTTGGTTCACTCGCTGATTGGGATAACACCCAGAAATCAATTTTGGGAGCCTTGCATTTTCTAATTTGGATAAATGATTTGGAGATGGGTGTTGAGGGCAAAATCTCTAGATTCGCAAATGATATTAAGCGAGGGAGAATAGTGAATTGCGAGGATGACGCTGTGCGAGGGACATTGAGAAGTTGGCCAAATGGGCAGACACTGAGCAGATGAATTTCAATGCAAAGAAATATGTGGTAATACGTTTGGTAGGAGAAACATGGAGAGACAATACAGGCTGTCAGACTTCTGGCTCCCCCCACACCTGCTCCTTCTCTATGATGACTACACTACGTCTTCCACTGTGAAAACTGATGTAAAGTACCCTATTCAGTTTCTCTGCCATTTCTTTGCTCCTTATTACTATTTCTGCAGCCTCATTTTCCAGCAGTCATCCTCTCTCCTCTCTCATCTTTTCGATATCTTAAAAGAAGATAGCAAGAGCCTTTTTTTAAATATTAGATTTGGAGAAGATAAGAATGGATGCGTATTGTTATACTACAGAGGAGAAATGGTGTCGTAAAATGGAGAGGTCGAGAAGAAGATTGTCTCAATGGATGCCATTGGCATTCATTAGCAGGGAAGACCAGCCAAGCTGATATCAAAAAGAATGCTTCTGAAGAAGGTGATTTCAGCTAAGATGTTTACAACTCAGCGGGAATATTAGTTATATATAGATGCAAAAAATTGTGACTTTTCACTTGTATCTCTCAAAGGAAAGTCCCCAGATTTGTACCTATCGAGAAATACAGCACAATGTTAATATTTACTTGCTTTTATGCATTGTCTCATTGATAAATTGATTCTTGACTGTAAAAGTCTTTTGCAATAATGATATCAAAACACTGACCTAGAGTTGCACTGCTGTGATACCCTGTAAATGTGTTAAGCAGGGACAGTAGTATGTTGTTATTGTTGACTCAGCCATGACCAACTTCAGCAAGCTGCTCTTTCTGACTTTACTGTTAAAATCCCTATAAAGTTCGTACCTGTGGCTAAAATGGAAATGTGCTGTAAACCAATCTGATTCAAGCCAGTCAGATCTCAGACTTGCCACGTGCTTTTGCCTTTAAGCAGTTAGTGAGATCAGCATGAGTACACCATTTATGTTACAGATGAAAATTCACTTCCTCATTCAGAGGCCTGTTGCCTTCACATTTACCATAAAATCATTTGATGAAAAGCAAACGATTCCCTGAAATGTCTTCTGTTCTCCTTCTCAAATTATTGAGTAATCATCTGGTTTTATGAACACGTGATTCTGATGTATATTGACAGACAACTAAGGACAAAAAGGCAACTTTTTTGGGGGGAGTGTACAGTGAACCGAAAAGAAGCAGAACTGCTACTTTTCCTTGCCGATCTCTTAGATCCCTTGAAATGCTTTGTCATAGAAGACAGAATTTTTAGCCATTAAGTCAGTGTGTGATGGCCTACTGTTAGGAGCTAAGTGTAAAATTATAAATCCAGGAATTGGCAAACAGAAGTGGCATAGGGAACATGCAAACCCAAGTCAGACTAACAAAATGCATCAGCTGTGACACAATAGACATATAGTAAAAGCTTCAAAGAAAAAAATGCAAGACTTGGATTGATATTGTCCTTTTCATAATCCCAGAACATCATACCAGAACATCATAAAATACTTTTCAATCAGCCACGTTCTTTTGAAGTGTAGTTGTTATCACCAAGCTGGGTGGCAACTTTCAGGGGTCTATACACATGGACACCGAGATCTCTCTGCTCATCCACACGACCAAGAATCTTACCATTAGCCCAGTACTCTGTACTCCTGTTACTCCTTCCAAAGTGAATCATCTCACACTTTTCCACATTAAACTCCATTTGCCAATTCTTTTGAAGTGTAGTTGTTTTAAAGTGTAGTTGTAATAGCAGCCATTTTGCACATTGCAAGATTGCTCAGAAAAGGGATAATGACGGGATAGAGTCATACAGCGTGGAAACAGATGCTTCTGTCTAATTTGACCTCCCTAATCACATTTCTCAATCTGACCTAATTCCATTTGCCAGCACCTGGCCTGTATCCCTCAAAACCTTCCTATTTACATGCCGAACCAGATGTATTTTAAGTGTTGTAATTGTACTTACCTCCATCACTTTTTGATGGATGCCCTGTTCGAGTGATGTTGAATGAGCAATCAGTGCACCAGGTGGAACTACTGTGGTTCTCTTTAAATTAGCTCTCTTAAGTAAGCACGTGTCTCCTCAGTTTAATGCCGCATCCAAAAAATGAAACCTCTGACAATGTAACATTCTGTCAGTACTGCACTGAAACGTTAACTTTGATCTTGTACTCAAGTTTCTGGGGTGAGATTTGAACCTACAACTTTCTGACTTGGAGACCAAAGCTGCCCACTGAGCTATAGCTGGCACCTAGTCTCTCTCAACCACAAAATAGAAACAAGCCTATAGCATTGTATTCTCTTGATGGCATTGTTATGGAAGATGAAAATGCCATCAAGAGTTTAATGAATTGTGGATAGTTCTCTGCTGCCTATCTTTGAGAAAGTATGCTTTGAGAATATTGCAAGGCACAATTCAAGTGCGGGAGCAAGAGCAGTGTTTCTTACACTACTCCCTCACCCCACTCCCGGAACAGTATTCAAACCAGTATTATTCCTTTAGCCAGTGGCACTGAAGACAGACTTTCTGGTCATTTGTTTGTACACATCAAGATCTCTCAAATAGCAATCACCTCTGACAAGAGGAACTATATGGATATTTTGGCCCATCTCGCTCTTTTGTTCATGCTTTCTCTCTGTCATATCCACTTGCAGCTGGATTGAGGCCTGACCGGAGTCATAATTTAACAGTTTAATAAGTATCGATATTCTTTTCCTTCTTTGAAGTCAACTTTACGCAAGGCATTATGATGCAAAAAATGCGTTTTTGGCTGGCCAAAATGTTCTTTCATGCTAATGCCACATGAGAGGTTCAGTGTTGAAAGTATATCTCACAAAGACTAATCGAGAGCTCCAATATTGGGAATAAATTTAAAGAACATGACACTATTCTTTTAACCCTGCCAAATGTACCTTACTGCTTTTTACAAAAATGTGTTATGATGGCAAAACATGTCTTTAGTTAGAACAATAACAATGATAACTCATTTTCTCCCATATTTAATCAGGACAAGAATCACATACTGATTTGGTGCTGAGGCAGTGATTGTAGGTTTTGTCTCTGTTTGCTCGCATATATTTCACATGGTCCCTATAGAGTGACACAGCTGTTAATTCTCAAGCCGAGTGACAGGAGATACCTGTGCATTGCATAGCTCAACTGCCCTATACATCAACATAATAATAACTGCATGTTTCTGCTATACTTTCGGGTTTGCCTTGTATACTTTCTTATAAGTAAGAGAATACAGTCAAATCTATTTCGTTGCCAGATTTCTATGTTTTAATGCATAATGAGTTAAATTGGCAGAAAATATCTCTGTTAACAGAACATTTCTTGAAAAAATGCAGAGGTGGAATCACTCAGTGGTTTAAAAAGTCATGATTTGTGCTGAGGCCACCAATCTTGTCTATCTTGAGTCAGTTTAAAATTCTATTTACACAGAATTTGTAGTTCAGATTCTCAGAAAATTCAGCCCAAAAGGTCTGATCTGGTGCTTACATTTCTCGGAAGGCCGCATTTAACTTGTCTTATCCTATCAACATATTTAAAATGATAGCAAAAGAAACAGAGGATAAGTTTTTTTTGCATAAGTGTGCTGTGATCTGGATTACATTACATGAAAAGGTATTGAAAGCAAATTTAATTTAACTTTGAAAAGGACACTAGATAAATACTTGAAGAGCATGAGGAAAGAAAAGCAGAGAAAGAGGTCTAATTGGATAACCTTCAAAGAGCAGGCTGTGGCATGATGAACCTCAAGGTAATCATTCCAAGCTTATAAATGCTTGAATTTCTTTCTTCCCTCATTTATGTGTTCTAACATGTATACAGTGTAATGATTGGGGTTGTTAACCTGATTCAATCTCAGAATTCTGGCTAACAGACATAAACAGGAATGTTGGAGGTTGTAAAATGTGAGGCTGGATGAACACAGCAGGCCTAGCAGCATCTCAGGAGCACAAAAGCTGAAGTTTCAGGCCTAGACCCTTCATCAGAGAGGGGGATGGGGTGAGGGTTCTGGAATAAATAGGGAGAGAGGGGGAGGCGGACCGAAGATGGAGAGAAAAGAAGATAGGTGGAGAGGAGAGTATAGGTGGGGAGGTAGGGAGGGGATAGGTCAATCCAGGGAAGACGGACAGGTCAAGGAGGTGGGATGAGGTTAGTAGGTAGGAGATGGAGGTGCGGCTTGGGGTGGGAGGAAGGGATGGGTGAGAGGAAGAACAGGTTAGGGAGGCAGAGACAGGTTGGACTGGTTTTGGGATGTAGTGGGTGGAGGGGAAGAGCTGGGCTGGTTGTGTGGTGCAGTGGGGGGAGGGGACGAACTGGGCTGGTTTTGGGATGCGATGGGGGAAGGGGAGATTTTGAAACTGGTGAAGTCCACATTGGTGCCATTGGGCTGCAGGGTTCCCAAGCGGAATATGAGTTGCTGTTCCTGCAGCCTTCGGGTGGCATCATTGTGGCACTGCAGGAGGCCCATGATGGACATGTCATCTAAAGAATGGGAGGGGGAGTTGAAATGGTTTGCGACTAGGAGGTGCAGTTGCTTATTGCAAACCGAGCGGAGGTGTTCTGCAAAGCGGTCCCCAAGCCTCCGCTTGGTTTCCCCAATGTAGAGGAAGCCACACCGGGTACAGTGGATGCAGTATACCACATTGGCAGATGTGCAGGTGAACCTCTGCTTAATATGGAAAGTCATCTTGGGGCCTGGGATAGGGGTGAGGGAGGAGGTGTGGGGGCAAGTGTAGCATTTCCTGTGGTTGCAGGGGAAGGTGCCGGGTGTGGTGGGGTTGGAGGGCAGTGTGGAGCGAACAAGGGAGTCATGGAGAGAGTGGTCTCTCCGGAAAGCAGACAAGGGGGGAGATGGAAAAATGTCTTGGGTGGTGGGGTCGGATTGTAGATGGCGGAAGTGTCGGAGGATGATACGTTGTATCCGGAGGTTGGTGGGGTGGTGTGTGAGAATGAGGGGGATCCTCTTTGGGCGGTTGTGGCGGGGGCGGGGTGTGAGGGATGTGTTGCGGGAAATGCGGGAGACGCGGTCAAGGGCGTTCTCGACCACTGTGGGGGGAAAGTTGTGGTCCTTGAAGATTTGGACATCTGGGATGTGCGGGAATGGAATGCCTCATCGTGGGAGCAGATGCGGCGGAGGCGGAGGAATTGGGAATAGGGAATGGAATTTTTGCAGGAGGGTGGGTGCGAGGAGGTGTATTCTAGGCAGCTGTGGGAGTCAGTGGGCTTGAAATGGACATCAGTTACAAGCTGGTTGCCTGAGATGGAGACTGAGAGGTCCAGGAAGGTGAGGCGACGGAACCCCGCCCATGGCTGACGCCGACAGAACCCCACTCACGGCCAATGACCTCATCACTCCGCCCACAACCTCCACAGCCAGCAACCCCAAAGAAGACAGCCACACTGAACCCTGCCGAATCTTCACCATCCCCCCAGACCTCCCACTGACTGAGGACGAACGGTCAGTCCTAAGCAAGGGGCTCACCTTTGTCCCCCCTACAACCACACATCAACAAATACCAGTCACGGTTGGACATAGAACAGTTTTTCCTCCGCCTTCGCCTCCACACCTACTTCTTCAACCCGGAACCTAACCCTCCCTCCACTGACCCCTTCTCCCACTTCCAAAACAAGTTCTCCTACTGGACACCACCCCCAGGCCTCCTACCTTCCCTCGACCTCTTCATCTCCAACTGCCGTCGAGACATTAACCACCTCAACCTCTCCACCCCTCTCACCCACTCCAACCTCTCCCCCGCAGAACAGGCAGCCCTCTGCTCCAACCCCAACCTCACCATCAAACCCGCAGACAAGGGTGGCGCTGTGGTAGTATGGCGCACTGACCTCTACATCGCCAACTCTCCGACACCACCTCCTGCCGCCCCCTCGAACATGACCCCACACCCGAGCACCAAACCATCATCTCCAACACTATTCATGACCTCATCACCTCAGGGGACCTTCCACCCACAGCCTCCAACATCATTGTTCCCCAAACCCGCATGGCCCGTTTCTATCTCCTTCCCAAAATCCACAAACCTGCCTGCCCTGGTCGACCCATTGTCTCAGCCTGTTCCTGCCCCACCGAACTCATCTCCACCGATCTGGACTCCATTTTCTCCCCTTTGGTCCAGGAACTCCCTACCTACGTCCGTGACACCACCCATGCCCTCCACCTCCTCCAGGACTTCCAATTCGCTGGCCCCCAACACCTCATTTTTACCATGGACGTCCAGTCCCTATACACCTGTATTCCTCATGCAGATGGCCTCAAGGCCCTCTGCTTCTTCCTGTCCCACAGGCCCGACCAGTCCCCCTCCACCGACACCCTCATCCGCCTAGCTGAACTCGTCCTCACCCTCAACAACTTCTCTTTCGATTCCTCCCACTTCCTACAGACAAAGGGGGTGGCCATGGGCACCCGCATGGGCCCCAGCTATGCCTGCCTCTTTGTAGGTTACGTGGAACAGTCCCTCTTCCGCACCTACACAGGCCCCAAACCCCACCTCTTCCTCCGTTACATTGATGACTGTATCGGCGCCGTCTCTTGCTCCCCAGAGGAGCTCGAACAGTTCATCCACTCCACCAACACCTTCCACCCCAACCTCAAGTTCACCTGGGCCATCTCCAACACATCCCTCACCTTCCTGGACCTCTCAGTCTTCATCTCAGGCAACCAGCTTGTAACTGATGTCCATTTCAAGCCCACTGACTCCCACAGCTGCCTAGAATACACCTCCTCGCACCCACCCTCCTGCAAAAATTCCATTCCCTATTCCCAATTCCTCCGCCTCCGCCGCATCTGCTCCCACGATGAGGCATTCCATTCCCGCACATCCCAGATGTCCAAATCTTCAAGGACCACAACTTTCCCCCCACAGTGGTCGAGAACGCCCTTGACCGCGTCTCCCGCATTTCCCGCAACACATCCCTCACACCCCGCCCCCGCCACAACCGCCCAAAGAGGATCCCCCTCATTCTCACACACCACCCCACCAACCTCCGGATACAACGTATCATCCTCCGACACTTCCGCCATCTACAATCCGACCCCACCACCCAAGACATTTTTCCATCTCCCCCCTTGTCTGCTTTCCGGAGAGACCACTCTCTCCATGACTCCCTTGTTCGCTCCACACTGCCCTCCAACCCCACCACACCCGGCACCTTCCCCTGCAACCACAGGAAATGCTACACTTGCCCCCACACCTCCTCCCTCACCCCTATCCCAGGCCCCAAGATGACTTTCCATATTAAGCAGAGGTTCACCTGCACATCTGCCAATGTGGTATACTGCATCCACTGTACCCGGTGTGGCTTCCTCTACATTGGGGAAACCAAGCGGAGGCTTGGGGACCGCTTTGCAGAACACCTCCGCTCGGTTTGCAATAAGCAACTGCACCTCCTAGTCGCAAACCATTTCAACTCCCCCTCCCATTCTTTAGATGACATGTCCATCATGGGCCTCCTGCAGTGCCACAATGATGCCACCCGAAGGCTGCAGGAACAGCAACTCATATTCCGCTTGGGAACCCTGCAGCCCAATGGCACCAATGTGGACTTCACCAGTTTCAAAATCTCCCCTTCCCCCATCGCATCCCAAAACCAGCCCAGTTCGTCCCCTCCCCCCACTGCACCACACAACCAGCCCAGCTCTTCCCCTCCACCCACTACATCCCAAAACCAGTCCAACCTGTCTCTGCCTCCCTAACCTGTTCTTCCTCTCACCCATCCCTTCCTCCCACCCCAAGCCGCACCTCCATCTCCTACCTACTAACCTCATCCCACCTCCTTGACCTGTCCGTCTTCCCTGGACTGACGTATCCCCTCCCTACCTCCCCACCTATACTCTCCTCTCCACCTATCTTCTTTTCTCTCCATCTTCGGTCCGCCTCCCCCTCTCTCCCTATTTATTCCAGAACCCTCACCCCATCCCCCTCTCTGATGAAGGGTCTAGGCCCGAAACGTCAGCTTTTGTGCTCCTGAGATGCTGCTTTGCCTGCTGTGTTCATCCAGCCTCACATTTTATTATCTTGGATTCTCCAGCATCTGCAGTTCCCATTATCACTGATACAATGTTGGAGGTTGTGTTCGCTCTGAGAGCTGGCTCTGAGGGAGCTGGACCAGTGTCAAGTACTATGCACACGTACATAAAGGGTGATTTGGTGACAGGGTACTGTCCTCTAAGGAGTTATTTAAGTGGTGTTTAGAGTGGGATATGACATTAGGGCAGATGAAAAGCAATGAGTAATTCTCCTGACAGCTTGTGGACACCGTAGCTTTTGTGGTAATTAGGAGCCTAATGTTTCCTGAGGCACCAGATACTAAAAGAGTTGATGGACATAGTTGAGGAATATTACAACCCCAAGCCTCTTCTATCCCCGAGATGCTATCAGTTTTATTTGGCATATAAGGACACCTCCATACTATCCATTGTCCAGTGGTCTGGCCGAATGAGCTGTCCAAATTTTGTAGGCAGGCTTAAAGGAACAGCCTACAGCTTCACTTGATACCAAACTGTCCTGGTTTGTATTTGGTTATCGGTCCAGTCCTCATGGAACTGCAGGGATAGCTCCAGCAGAATTGCTAATGGTGAGAAAGCTCTGTACCAGGTTAAATTTGATCTTCCTGTAACTGGGTGGGGAAGGTGAAATGACATCAGGAATGCCAGTGCTGGACACAAGACTTCTCTAAGAGAGAGACAGTTTACTTCAGCAGATGAAGTTTGATGCCAAAATCATGGAAATGGCCCTGCATGGGTAAGAGGCGTGGTTGATGTGAGGTTAGGTCTTGTAATGTACAATGTTCAGGTAGGTGAAGTGGTCCTGAACAAATATGTGGATTGTGTGAAAGTAGCAAATTCACAAATGGTGCAGGAGCAAAACATACTTGGCCCCTCAGAATAGCCAGAAAGGCCGTCATGATCTGTGGGTTTTCACCATCTGTCTAGCATTGAAGAAACTGTGGAGTCTGAGGTGGACATGGTAAATGTCATGGCTTCAACCTTTACTGCCTGAAGAAGCGGATGAATTTCTTCTGAAACGCTCCGGGTGCACGAGGTGGGCTATGGTCCGGTACATGCTGCCCATATCCGAGGCTGAATAGGAAAAAGTGGACCTGATGTGAAAATGGCGCAGGAAAGGCTCCAGGGAAAAGAACAGACCAGCATGCCTGAACTGGGATGTGGACCTTATAGAATACGTGTTCCCTGATAGGGGCTTTTAACCTGGTCCTATCTGGGAGCTCTGGCTGGCAGATGTAAACAGGAATGGCAGAGGTTCTGTTAACTTGGAACTAGCTCTGAGGAAGCCGGACCCAGTGTCAAATACTATGCATGTGTAAATAAAGGGGGACTTAGTGACAGGATACCAGCCTCTGTGGAGTAACTTTGTATGTTTTGGAATGAAACACAATTTTATCAACATAATTTATCAACATAAATTAGCTTTATGTAACTGCTATGATTTGCTTGTTGGTATAAAAATGTTTTCTTTTGGTAAGTTAGATGCATGTATTTGCATTATTTAATGGCTGTTCTTACATTCGTCTCTTTTTACGATGTCAGCAGTAAACATGAATGGTAAAATGCGCATTATTTTATGTAAAAGATAGGCTGATAGATCGTACTTCATTTGAGTTTCCTTAGATTACTATTTTTCTACTTTAATGATGCACTTGGTATTCTTGTTTAAACTTGACGGAATTTATTTTACTGCTATGTTGCCACGACCTTATTCCATGTCATAACTTTTGGTTAAATTTCAATAAGCATTCATTATTGTGAAATGTTATTCTAATCCTTCCCATTAAGTTTGCTATGTGAACTGTTAAAAATTCTGGCCAGCACATGGTTCTGTAGATTGAACTTCTGAAGCCATTGTGTCAATTGCATAGCCATCTTTTAAATAAACAAATATAGCTTTGTTCATTTGCTAGCTGTGATAATGTGATAGGGCATTCACTGATTTGATAAATATAGGAAAGAAAGAAGTTGGAAACATAAAAAATATTCAATCCTATGTCTGACTTTCCTGTATGTGTCTTTTGCCCTACATATCAACTCTTAATTTTTTATATTTGAAAACGTTTTTTTGTTTTTTCCATTACTGTGATAAAGCTGACAAAGAACCGTTTGAAGCTGTTTTAATAGCCCTTGGTGTTTATAGACCCTTTTAGCTAAATTCCAGCTGTGGAATTCTTAATTGTTAAAAAGAAGAATAAATTGTTGACTTATTCAGTTTTTTGCAGAGCATTTGACAGCTTGATAAGACTGATACAGTGACATAAATCAACAGCAATATTTGCACCTAAAATGGACGTACTACCCACATATTCAGAAGAAAAATCAAGATCTTATTGCACAACCTGTTTTAGCACAGCAGGACGTTATTTCATATACAGTATTTGATTTAAAGGAGTAAAGATAACATTCTGCCTTTAAATCTTCTCAAACCTTTTCTTTCACCAGCTGTGACGTGTGCCCCTTACTCCCAGTGAGTTCTTGCTGAGGAGAGATTGTGTCTCTTTTGTGGATTATCAAAGATTGAAAAATATCTGTAAATCATCAACACTGTGACCAAACTGAAATTTGTTTGTGTATTTTGACAAGATAGGTGCAAATTCAGTTCATTCGTGAATTATTTCAATTTTAAAAGTAAGTCGCAATGAGACAATACGGTGTGGAGTTGGAGGAATACAGCAGGCCAGGCAGCATCAGAGGAGCAGGAAAGCTGATGTCTCGGGTTAGGACCTGAAACGTCAACATTCCTGCTCCTCTGATGCTGCCTGGATTGTTGTGCTTCTCCAGCTCCATGTTGTGTTATCTCTGATTCCATCATCTGCAGTCCTTGCTATCTCTGCATTGGAAATGAACCAGGAACAGTAATTCAGAAAATGATACCCATACATTGTGACATAGAACAACATTTGTCTGTAAGAATATTATTGGTGCCTTTCAGACTAAGCCTCAGAGGCTGTATTGCCTCATGTTCTTGAAAGCCAGAATTTTGTTAAACTTTTTGTTGGGCACAGGAGGGGAACTAGATGAGCCCAGTATATTTGCCTCCCTTCCCATTGCTTTTGCCAAAAGTGATAGAACTCTTGAGATAGTAGGAATTGCCGATGCTGGAAAATCTGAACTAACAAGGTGTAGACCCCAGAAGGGTTCAGACCCGAAATGGGTCAGCGTTCCTGCTCCTCTGATGCTGTTTGGCCTGCTGTGTTCATCCAGCTCTACACCTTGTAATCCCAAAACTCTTGTGAAGCTTCCTGGTCAGAATCTGAGGCATATAGTTACTTCCCAAGAAACTGGTAAGCCTTCTTGCTTCAAAGGCGAAAGACTTACTGTTAGATTTGTTTACCACTGAAAACGGCAGTGAAACACATTTTTTGATCAAGATTATAAAATTTGCAAAATCTAAGGATTTTAAGAATTGCCTGTTTTCTGGAAGGAATGGATTTTCTCCAATCCCTGATTCTCTAAAAACTTAGAGATGGATCGAAGAAGCATTCCAATGCTGTCTTGACTTCACAGCCTTTCATAAAGGCGTATAAATTTCAATACAGGAGGTGATTATTTTCACCATCTTGCCAGTACTTTCTCTTTATCAGAGCCATTGATGCTAATTCCGTTTCTCTGTTCTTTCTTCATACCTTTGATATTTCTCTTGAAATTCACAAAGTACCTCTTAAAATCTCAATCCTTTCAATAGTGATTTGTAGGAATACATTGCATAATTACATTAACGCCTTGAAAATATTTTCTCTCACTTTGGTTTAATCTTCTAGTACTAAACCTCGATGCATCATTACTTTATAACTGATCCACTGTTCAGTAACAAGAATCTTTTAGCCATTTACCATTTGTTATCTTTTAGAAATTTCTATCATCATTGTTTTCTCCATCAACTCAGTTGTAAAATTTCAAGTTTTATCATTGTCACACTTCATTACACTTGGTGCTACTAGTAAAGTTGTGTTTCACCTTTTTCATGACTGAAATATAGTTTTCTGTATTTCAATCAGCATAATCATATTTGGTGTTGGAATATAGATTCAGTGTCAGCTGCTTGATTTTGTAGATATTTTCTAATAAAATTGTTCAGAGATGTTATTACGTCTGGAGTAGTCGGGTCTTGAACCCACATGTTCTGGGTCAGATGTAGGGGCACTACCACAACACCTCGAGGCCCTCTGCTCCTTGTTTTTGTGTTCAGTATTTATTTAAATGCATGTCAAAATTCAACTTACCATTTCTTAATGTGGGGTCATCAATCCGATAAATTAAGACTGTCACTCCACAATTGCTGTTCAAGTGGATGAGTGTTTCTTAAGATCAGAAGAAGTAGGAGGAGGCCTTTTCACTTGCTGAGTCTGCTGTGCTGTTGATTATGATCTTGGTTGATCTGATTGTGACCAAAAGATTCTCTTCCTGCCTGCTCAGCCATAACTCTTGATCCATTATAGATCAAAAGCTTGTCTAATTGATTGTTGGATATATTCAATGACTCAACTTCTAGTTCTTCTAAACTCCATTAGGTAAAGGCCCACCCCCTTCAAACTTTACTCATTGGAGAAATCCCAGGATTCAGCTGAGTGAATGTTTACGGAGCTGCTTCCAATGAAAATATATCCCTCCTGAGTAAAGAAACCAAACTCAACGTGCTTACTTGAGACAACACATTAGCAGATTAAACAAAAACAGAAATTGCTGAAAAATCTCAACAGGCCTGGCAGAATCTGTGGAGAGTTATTACATCTGAGTTAAACCAGAATTAACATTTCAATTCTGAAGAAGTCACTGGACCCGACACATTAAATCTGATTTCTCTCCGCAGATGCTGCCAGACCTGCTGAGATTTTGCAGCAATTTTTGTTTTTGCTTCAGATTTCCAGAATCCACCGTTCTTTCAGTTTGTGTGTAATTCTAGCAGATTAATCCTAGCTTTAATCTCAAACATTTTAAACTTGGAAAGACTAAAGAAACTTGCCTCTGTTCGTACAGTTTACTGCTGTCTTGCTGTTCTCTGAGGCCAAGAATCACCCCAGAGATAATTGTGAAATGAGAAGAGAGTTGGATTACCTGTACATTGGTTAGCATCATTTTGAAACTGACTGCCCTAGCGTTTTTAAATTTTCTGTTGTGACTGTATTCATTTGGATCTTTCCTGCTCTTGCTTCCATGTATCAAATGCTTGTTCTTTTAAGACTCTCTTTAACTAATGCTTTATTAAATGACATTCTGGCTACCTGTATTCTCATTGCCTTGATATTAAATGTGGCATGGTAATAACCTTTGGAGAACCTTGGCATTCTACCACAGAACAAATCTAAGATACTGATGTTTTCCCAATTAATTCAACTGTGATTATCAGCTCATCTACGTTGCCTGAAAACAGATCTTTGGCCCAATAGATACTTTTCCCTCCCTGACAGTTTCAAATTTAAACCCATTCTCTGGTTTAAAATTTTTGGCCAAGTCTCTCTAATTCTGTTTGAGCAATTCTTATAGATTTGGCTTCTTAAACCATTTGTGAAAGAGAAGTCTACACTTAAACCAACTTTTGTGCATAGAATATTCTTCCCTCTCTCATTAATGTCTGTTATAATTCTCTTAAGTTTGTTACCTCTGTTTATTGATTTATTGGTCAGAGGAAAAAAAATCTAGTCACTATTGGCTTCATCAGGAAAAGATCTGTAACATATTGGAAGCATCGGGCCATGTTAAATATCAATTCAAGGACTTGCTGGCCATGGAAGGTGAATTTGTAGCATGAACAAACAAGTTGATTGTCAGCCTGTAAATCCTTTAAATCAGGCAGTAAGTGTGAGAATGTTTCCTGGACACCCATCCTGCAGAATGCAGTGGCAAATCCACTTTGCTTTTAAGTATGAACAAATCTAATGGTAGTTCAAGGTCCAAATCTCAGAAAACCAAGAACAGGAAAACGTCAGGTGGACAACTTTTAAAGTGCTTCTTGACTAAATAGTCACTAGGGACAGTAAAAAATGTGAAGCTGATGCCACTATCGATCAGCTGTGAGCATATTGAATGATGGGGCAAACCAAAAAGCAGAATGGGAACCTCCGAATTCATATGCTCATGCATTCAGTCATGATCCATAATCTTGACCACATATTTGGTTGTCTGTTATTAAATGCTGTAGTACAGAAAAGTCCTAGCCTTTTCAAACAAAACAGAACATGAAGACAATAGAACTGTAGAAGCACATTAGATAAATCAACATTAATGAAAAGAATAGACAGGTTTTCATCGCTGAGTGCATTGCTTATGAGCTGTAAGAATTCTGTGATTAGAAGTGGGAAGGATGAAAACAGAAGAAGAACTTAAATGGATCCAGAAGAAAATAAGAAAAATGGGTAAGAAACACGAGGGGAAACATTAGTGGACGTGATCAATGCTTTGCAGGAAAGGAAGGAAAATAAACAAACCACATTGAAATATCTGTGTGGCAGCGGAGATCATTAACTCCAAAATGGAAATGAGAAACCAGTGAAGCAAAATACTAATTCTTAGTCAGAATACTAGCTGATGAAGGATCCCGCACTATTTGTATAGGCTTGGTTCTCTTTTTCTCAACCTTTGGGACTCCAGGTATTTCTTTGCTATGGTATAGTTCCAATTTGACTTTTGAGCATTTGTAGCCTTTCTGTCACGCATTTCCACTAAATCTTTACAGTGTTTTGATACACAAACCCTGGAGCTGTTTTTGTTCTAGACTGTAATCTGTCATCCCTAACAACATTTTAGTGAATATACACTGCACCTTAACTATCTTTCCTAATTTACAGCAGTGATTACACTAAACAAGTACTTAATGGCTGTAAATTACTTTGGAACATCCTTAGACGTAAAAAGAACCATGTAAATGCAAGCTTCTGATATTTAGATGTCCAAATTTGTACACAACACTTTGTGATGTGATTAAGTTATGTACAGGTTTTGCTTTTACTTGTGGGTTGTACACGTTACTCAGCCAGCATTTATTGCCTGTCCTAGTTGCCCTTAAGAAGGTAGTGGCGAGGTGTCTTCTTGAACTGCTTCAGTCCATGTGCAGTTGGTAAACCCGTAATGCCGTTAGGGAGGGAATTCCAGGATTCTCACCAGACGACATTGAAGAATAGTGATACATTTTGTCAGAGATAACAAAGTGTGGAGCTGGATGACATTTTGGGCCTCGACCCTTCATCAGAAAAGAGGGAGGGAGAGAGGGTTCTGAAACAAATAGGGAGAGAGGGGCAGGTGGATCGAAGATGGATAGAGGAGCAGATAGGTTGAGAGGAGACAGACAAGTCAAAGAGGCGAGGATGGACCCAGTAGAGATGAGTGTAGGTGGGGAGGTAGGGAGGGGATAGGTCAGTCCGGGGAGGACGGACAGGTCAAGGGGGCGGGATGAGGTTAGTAGGTAGGAAATGGGGGTGTGGCTTGAGGTGGGAGGAGGGGATAGGTGAGAGGAAGAACAGGTTAGGGAGGAGGGTGGAGCTGGGCTGGTTTTGGTTTGCAGTAGCGGGAGGAGAGATTTTGAAGCTTGTGAAATCCACATCGACACCATTGGGCTGCAGGGTTCCCAAGCAGATTATGAGTTGCTGTACCTGCAACCTTTGGGTGGCATCATTGTGGGACTGCAGGAGGCCCAGGATGGACATGTCGTCTAAGGAATGGGAGGGTGAGTTGAAATGGTTTGCGACTGGGAGGTGCAGTTGTTTATTGTGAACCAAGCGTTGGTGTTCTGCAAAGCGGTCCCCATGCCTTTGCTTGCTTTCCCCAATGTAGACGAGGCCACAACAGGTACAGCGGATGCAGTATACCACATGGGTGGATGTGTAGGTGAACATCTGCTTGATGTGGCAAGTCTTGTTGGGGTCTGGGATGCGGGTCAGGGAGGAGGTATGGGGGCATCCGCTGTACCCATTGTGGCCTCTTCTACATTGGGGAAACCAAGCGGGGGCTTGGGGACCGCTTTGCAGAACACCTAAACTCGGTTCGCAATAAACAACTGCACCTCCCAATCACGAACCATTTCAACTCACCCTCTCATTCCTTCGACGACATGTCCATCCTGAGCCTCCTGCAGTGCCATAATGATGCTACCCGAAGGTTGCAGGAACAGCAACTCCTATTCCGCTTGGGAACCCTGCAGCGCAATGGTATCGATGTGGATTTCACCAACTGCAAAATCTCCCCTCCCCCTACTGCATCCCAAAACCAGCCCAGCTCGTCTCTGCCTCCCTAACCTGTTTTTCCTCTCACCTCACCTATCCCCTTCTCCCACCTCAAGCTGCACCCCCATTTCCTACCTACCAACCCTATCCCGGCCCCTTGACATGTCCGTCCTCCCCGGACTGACCTATCCCCTCCCTACCTCCCCACCTACACTCACCTCTACTGGCTCCATCCCTGCCTCTTTAATTTGTCTGTCTCCTCTCCACCTATCTTCTCTTCTATCCATCTTTGATCCGCTTCCCCCAGTCTCCCTATTTATTTCAGGACCTTCTCCCCCTCCCCCTTTTCTGATGAAGGGTCGAGGCCCAAAATGTCAACTTTTGTGCTCCTAAAATGCTGCTTGGCCTGCTGTGTTCATCCAGCTCCACACTGTGTTATCTCGGACTCTCCAGCATCTGCAGTTACCATTATGTCTGATACATTTTGTTACGTCAGGATGATGAGTGGCTTAGAGGTGAACTTGCAGATGGTGGTGTTCCCTTTTCACCTTACATTCTTGCATATTAATCTATACCTTTTAAAAGTCCTATCAATTTGCATTTATAAAACCTTTTTAAGATCGTAAAACATCCCAAGATTTCAATCTTTTTATTTAGTTTTAAATTATTTGCCCTGGTCACTAACAAGTTTTGTCAATACTGATGTATGTCTGTATGTTTTGTTGGCACACAGAAAGAAAGAACAGTGCAGAATCCAGACTCTTGCATAGCAATACAAAGCTAAAGTTTTGTACTTGGTAGCTAGCTGAAGTGACTTTGCTTTGCTTCCAAGCCAATTTGCTGCTGCTTCACTTGCTGGGTTATATTTGCATTGTGTTCATCTTGGATAACTGGTTGCACTCTTGCATCAGAGACAGCAAGTTGTAGGTTCAAATCCCACTTCAGGAACTTTCACACAAAATCTAAGATGACAGTATTGGATGTGGCAAGTTGATGCCATAGTGAAATAAGACTTTGTCTTTTTGGATGGAGTAAAATATTTCATGGCAAGATTGTAAGAAGACATTGTCCTATTTCTTGATTGCTATCTCTCAGATTATTTTGTAATTCACTCTGTCATTTCCTATATTAGACACTTAACTGAATTCAAAGTAGTGCCATTGGCTGTAAAATGCTTTATGACATCCTGAACATGTTAAAGTCACAATATAAATTCTTAAGTGGGTTATCACGTAGTAAATCCATGTCAAAGATATGGAGTCAAGGGAGCAGTAACAGAATGGAAGGGAGTGGAGGAGAGTTCCACAGATCTTGACCCTCCGAGACAGAAAAGGAAAACTCCTCTTTTCTGTCTTTCATGGCTGACCTGTGTTTTTAAACTGTTTCCCCATGTTCTCATTACTTCCACAATTGGAATGCATCCTGCTCAGTATGCTCAGAATCATATACATTTCAGTACGATTGCAACCCATTCTTATAAACTCCAATGGATACAACGCTAATCTGTTTAACTTTTCTCATTTGATAACCTGCTCACTTTTTCTCTGGAATCATCTAGAGCCATAGAATCATATTTGAGTGAATCTTCTCTGAATTGCTTCAAATGCAGCTATGTCATTTCAACTAAGAGACCAAAACCCTACATAGTGCCCCATGTATGGTTTCTTCAATCCAGTAAAACTATAGCAAAACATCTGCTACTGGAATTTACAATCATGTTATTATACAGCTTGGTCTGTCTGTGTCTCTGCCAAGAATATATTTATACTATAAATTCTTTAATTACGAGGAGCAACAATAGGTGGGCCTGTTCTAAGAATATAAGAAGTAGGAACTGGAGTAGGCTATTTGGCCTTTTATACCTACTGTGCCATCCAGTGAAATCATTGACAATCTTCTAACTCAGACCTACATTCCTATGTTTTCCCCATTCTCTTAAACACCTTAGTATGCAGAAAACTATTTACCCATATCTTGAATATACCTCATTACTGAGCAGATACAGCCTTTGAGGAGAAGAAAACTTTTCTGTTTTGGTCCTAAATGACCCACACCTTATTATGAATTGCGAACGTCTGGTCTAGGTTCTCAGTTCTGGAATTAAGAATGCGTAATACTTTATGTTCTTGATATAATTGCAAATTTATTTGTTTGTTTTTAAAGTTGAAATGTAACACATCTCATATTGATTTTACTCAACGTTCTTATTCATTCTGGTAATAGAACTTCCCTGTTCAAGCTGTAGTTTTTTCATACTTGTAGAAAGTTGTACACAGCAGTTAAATATGAAAGTTGTGGCTCAATGCTTCACTGTAACCAATGTATCCGAAGGTCATGGTTCAAGCTCCACTCCAGAGACTTAAATATGCAGGCGAAGAGAGTTCTGCAGCGTCAGAGGTGTAATTTTTTATGCAGATGCTGAACTGAGCTACCGTCTTCCCTTTCAGTTGGATATCAAACCTCCCATGGAACTATCTGAAGAGAGCAGGGAAGTTTTCCTTAGTATCGTGGGCTGAAGGGCCTGTTCTGTGCTGTACTGTTCTATGTTCTATGTTCTATGTTCTATCCTAATAAGTATGTATTCTTCATTCAAATGCAGGCAAAAGACTTCATAGCAGAAAGTCTGAAATAAAAACAGAAACAGCTGGAAACACCCACTGAGTTAGGCTGCAACTGTTTGATAGTGAAATAGAGTTAAGGTTGATGAACGCTCATTTTCTGTTTTTATTTCTCCAGAAGAAATTATTTAATCATTTCACATGTTGCTATTTGTAGGAGCTTCTGGGTGCAAGCAGGATGCATTCCCTGGATGTGAGTTTGCTCGCTGAGCTGGAAGGTTCGTTTTCAGACGTTACGTCACCATACTAGGTAACATCATCAGTGAGCCTCCGATGAAGGCTTCGTTGGAGGCTGACTGATGATGTTACCTAGTATGGTGACGAAACGTCTGAAAACGAACCTTCCAGCTCAGCGAGCAAACTCACACCCAGAACCTCAACCTGATGCATTCCCTTTATTGCAACAGTGCATTCTTCAAAATAGTTGCAGTAGGTGATTTTGGAAGCACTGAGGTTGTGAAAGTTACTATATGTGTGTAGGTACTGCCTTTCTTTCATCTGTTCTTTTTGCCTTTCCTCTCAAATTTACTTTTTCTTGAGTTACCAACTTTCTCTCACTTGTGCTTTTGCTTACCCTGTCTCTCTCCATTTTTATTTTCTATCTGTCTTATTTTCCCCCTCATGAATTACAACAGCCAAGTATATTTTGAGCAATCTTGGTTATCTGACTGTAATCTGCCTGCGAGGTAACTTGAAAATTAGACCCAGTTCACCCTATATTTGTTATAAATATTACTTTCATTGATATCCGTTCATGAACTCATCATCCACGTTTATTTTGAAGTATTGTTATATTGGTGTTGGTATGCCTCTAGGTTGTTTTCTGGAATGTCTGACCTTGATAACACAATGAATTTTTCATTCATAAACACTGACATTTTTACTGCCCCCAGGGTTTTCTGTTAAGTTGTGATGCTTGATCAACAAATACAAACTTTTAAAAACTCAACATGTACTGTCAAACTTAGTTTGTATCATTGCAATTAAACTGAATGCACAGGTTGAAATTAAGGTAGAATTATTTTACAAACCATACAAAATTTAGTACATTTGAGTCTTATTCTGTTTTTCATTTTCCTTCCAGTTTAGGAAAGGGTCTACTTTGTGGACTTTTAATATCTTTATTAAATATAATTCTGCTTTAAACTGAAAGCCTTAAATAGTCACATGAACAAGTGCTAGTTGATTGTTTCCATATGAGTAAAAAGCATGGTGAATGCAGCAAACGTAGAAAGAGGTTGCTCTCAACTTTACCCAAATGCATTCGACCAACTTCATCCTGGTCATTATATTGGAGTTGACTTCCATTATTGTGCTTAGACCAACTCACTTTGAAGTTGATGGCTGTGGAAACATTGCTTCCAACTGGCCAAACTGAAAATTATAATTAAACAAATTTGAATGCAATTTGGGCCTCCTTTTAATTACTTGTGCTTGTAGAGATTTCATCTGCTATGCAAAAGATTCCTCTACAGTTACAGGAATGTTCCAGTTCAAAGTGTTGTTGCAAAGCCGATAAACTGTAGATACGCTTGCTTTCCTTTTCATGTAAAGGCGAAGTTTGTCTCGGAACGTTTCCCCTAGAAAGCTATAAATAATAGGATTCAGACAACTGTTAGAAAAAGCAGCCAGGTTGACAATATGACGTGTAAGTGGGTAATAGTGGCCCATTGATTTCTTGAGAGAAACTGATGAATCGTTTGTGCCTTGTAGGAGCTGAAGGCTGATGAAGACATTTTCAGGTAGCCAACAGATAAAGAAAACCAGAACAACCACAACAATCATGCGAAGGGCCTTCTGACGTCTTGGCCAAAGGCGGTTGTGCTTCTGGGCTTTTGTGAGAATCCGTACAATCAGTGAATAGCAGAGTCCAATGATGAAGAAGGGTATGACAAACCCAAGAGTTACCTCCAACCATTGAATCTCTGTAACATCTGCAAAGCAAAAGTGAACTTCCCCTGTGTGACGCACTTGTACCACAGCAAAAGGCATCATTGTAGCCAGGATAGATGTCAACCAGATCAGGCCACAGCTCCATTTTGCATGCTGCAATGTTCGGAGTGTGCCAGACTTCATCGATTGTGCCAGGGCAAGGTACCGGTCGAAACTCATCCATGTGAGAAAGAAGATACTGCTGTACATGTTGATCTGCAGGAACAGGGACATGAAGGTGCACAGAATGGCTATGTCATAGTACTTGTCATTCAGGTTGAAGACCTCAATGAGGGAATCTGCTACAAGGATCAGGTCAGCTACAGCAAGATTTACAAAATAGAGATCTGGGATGGTCATTTTCTTATGATCATTCAAGTTTACAACCAGGATTAATCCATTTCCAATGAAGCCTATGGGAAATAGAAGAACTGTATACAGGCAAGATAGAAAGAGGCTGATACTGTAAAAATGGCTGTCACTTTGGTTTTCAGTTATATAGCTACAATGTAAGGTTTCATTACAGTAACTGGATTTATTCAGTTCACTTTCATTGGGAAATAGCAATAATTGTGAGATTAATTGCAATTCCATCATCAAAGGCAGTAATACATTTTTCAAAAATTATGTTTTGAATGATCTATAAATAATTCTTTGCTGTTTTAAGTATTTACATTTGTCTATATTGATGCATTCAATCAATTCATCCCAATGTGTCAAAAATGCTTCTGCCATACTGTATAGTAGCATACTTTATCTGCTGTTTGGAGAATCCAGTGGGACACAACTTGGGCCCTGCAATGGCATTGTGTTTCTGGTCAATAGATGTAGTTTACTTATCTCCAATACAAAATGCATCTCCTTGGCGTTCATTCAGGTGTGTTTACTCATTTATCAGTACGTATTGTAGAAAATTGAGACTTTGGCACTGGAAAGCTGTGTGTATCTGCACTGGTTGCTTTTCTGCCCTTTGACTGCAGATCACTGTTCTTAATAGTTGAGGCCAAGCATTTGGGCTGCCAGATAAGAAATTCAGACCAGATATTTGCATTTGCTTGAGGTAGTCAAGTCCCACACATCAGGCATTGGTGTTTTGGTTAAGCGGGTACTGCGGTGACTGCTTTTCACTTATTTGGTGAGCTGAAATCTTTCCCCTTTTGCTTTGTATTGACTACCAATCAATAATTGGCTGTAAATCCAAACAGGCCATAAAATCCCAGGGATCATCCTGCAGTTAATAGAAATGTCAGGGAGAAAAGTAAAATATGGATCAACATATCTTATACATGCAATAAGACACTTCCTCATCAAAAGAGAATACAGTAAAGTGTAATTGAAAGTCTTTTTCTATTAATTGAAGATTAATCTAGACATACGTTTCAACATTTGCTAAAAACATACTGTTCAATTGTACTAGCAAACTGAATGAATAATGATGTATCATTTTATATCCTGTACTTGAATAAAACTCAGACACTGTGATGCGCACAGCGCAGAAATTTCAACCAGGGTAAGAACCTAATATTGAAACTTCCGACAGCAAGAAAAGACTGCATTTATATAATTCATGTTAAATGGGCTTGGCTTGGAACTGTTCTGTAAGGAAAGAAAATTGATCAATTTTTACGGTAAATTTCAGTTTGATATAGGTAACATCTTTCCATTTAGTACTTAAACTGTGGTGCAATCTCTTTAGATGGGAAATAACTTGAAATTAAAGTGGTATTTGTCAGCATTAAAACACAATTATGTTTGCATCTGTCATTTTATGCTAATTATCCCTGTTAATACTGGAGGAGAGTTTCAATAAAGAACTGGAAGATAGCTGCTAAAATCAGGAGTTTTCTTTTAACCTAATTAATACTCTGAAAACTGCAGTAATGTGGAGATTGTCTTCAGCCTTCTGTCACCTTGAAATGCTGAATTGCATTATTTATGTGGTACTTTACTTTGCTTGAGTGTTTTTCATTTGTTTTCCTGTCTTAGAAGGAGCAGCTACAGATATTGCATGATTAAAGTGACGGTTTTCATGTCTCCCATTATATTTTAATTTCTGTTAACTTTCTGTTATTTTTGGTGCAGGGTTGTTGATATAGTGCAAAGTTATGACAAAGCAACTGATGATGTGCAGACATTCATAGCTTTAAAAAGGCACATCATATCTTCCTTTCATAAACAATGGAAGCTTAAACACACACTCCGATAGGAAATAAAAATGCACAGTATCGTGATTGCCTTTCGATAGGGTCAGAAATCATGGGACTCCAGGTCTCCAGGTTATAGTCTGACAGGTTTATTTGAAAACACAAGCTTTCGGAGCCTAATTCTTCCTCCTGGTGTTAGTGAGAGAGATAGTATCAAACACAGAATTTATATAAAAAAGCAAAGGTTCACACCAATGATGAAGATGTACTAAACAAACCTAAGATGCTGTTAAATCTTTCATCATTTAGAAGGTTTCAACTGATTAATATGTATATGTAAAGCCCAAATTCCTTTGCAATCACAGTCCTGAGAGAACTAAAAGTTTTATCAATATAAAGAAGAGACGACATTTTATGTCAGACAGTGCATATTAGGTGTGAGACCTTGTTTAAAATCTGTTTTTGTTTTGGTTTGGAGTCAGACAGGTTCTATTTCTGAAGCAGGAATTTATAAAACACCACATTGTCTGTCTGTCTGTCTGTCTATAAATTGGGTGCTTTCTGAACAAAAGAGAATGTACCTGCAAATACAGTTTCACCCCAAAGATTCACAGGTAGGTGTGTGTGTGTGTGTGTGTGTGTGTGAGAGAGAGAGAGAGAGAGACTGTGTGTATGAGATGATCTGTGCGAATGTGTGTGAGTGTATAGTGTGGTGGGGTCACATGTAATGCGACATGAACCTAAGATCCCGCTTGAGGCTGTCCTGATGGGCTCCAAACTTGGCTGTCAGCCTCTGTTCGGCGACTCTGCATTGTTGTGTATCCTGAAGTCCACCTTGGAGGATGTTTACCCGAAGATCCGAGGCCAAATGTCCTTGATCACTGAAGTGTTCCCCCACTGGAGGGGAACATCCCTATCTGGCGATTGTTGCGCAGTTTCCATTCATCTGTTGTTGTAGCATCTGCATGGTTTGCCTATGTGCCATGCTGTCTGTTTCTATCTCTCTCTCTCTCTCTCGCGCGCGCGCGCGCGCGCGCGCGCGCGCGCGCGCACACACACACACAGACACACACACACACACACACACACACACACACACACACACACACACACACACACACACACACACGCATGCCTCTTGCGTGCTCTCTCTCGCACACACTTGCACTCTCCTTCTGTCTTGCACATGCACACATTCTCTGTCACATGTGCGTGCGCACACACACGTGAATCTATGGGGTGAATTTGTATTTGCATTTTATTTTGTTCAGAAAGCACACAATTTATAGATAGTTAGTCAATGTGGTGTTTTACAAATTCCGACTTGAGAAGTAAAACCTGTCTGACTCCAAACCGAAACACAGATTGTAGACAAGGACTCGCACCTAACGTAAGAGATAACAAGGTGTAAGGCTGGATGAAAAGATAACGAAGTGTGGAGCTGGATGAACACAGCAGGCCAAGCAGCATCTTGGGAGCACAAAAGCTGACGTTTTGGGCCTAGACCCTTCATCAGAAATGGGGGATGGGGAGAGGATTCTGAAATAAATAGGGAGAGAGGGGGAGGCAGACCAAAGATTGATAGAGGAGAGTATGGGTGGGGAGGTAGGGAGGAGATAGGTCAGCTCGGGGAGGATGGACAGGTCAAGGGGGTGGGATGAGGTTAGTAGGTAGGAAATGGAGGTGCGGCTTGAGGTGGGAGGAGGGGATGGGTGAGGTGGAAGAACAGGTTAGGGGGGTGGGGACGAGCTGGGCTGGTTTTGGGATGCAATGGGGGGAGGAGAGATTTTGAAGCTTGCGAAATCCACATTAATACCATTGGGCTACAGGGTTCCCAAGCGGAATATGAGTTGCTGTACCTGCAACCTTCGGGTGGCATCATTATGGGAGGCCCATAATGTGGAGGCCCAGGATGGACATGTTGTCTAAGGAATGGGAGGGGGAGTTAAAGTGGTTCGCGACTGGGAGATGCGAGTGTAGGTGTTCTGCAAAGCGGTCCCCAAGCCTCCGCTTGGTTTCCCCAATGTAGAGGAAGCCACAACGGATAGAGCAGATGCAGTATACCACATTGGCGGATGTGCAGATGAACATCTGCTTGATGTGGAAAGTCATCTTGGGGCCTGGGATGAGGGTGATGGAAGAGGTGTGGGGGCAAGTGTAGCTCTTGCTGTGGTTGCAGGGGAAAGTGCTGGGTGTGGTGGGGTTCAAGGGGAGTGTGGAGTGAACAAGGGAATCACAGAGAGAGTGGTCTCTCTGGAAGGCAGACAAGGGTTGGGATGGAAAAATGTCTTGGGTGGTGGGGTCGGATTATAGATGGTGGAAGTGTCGGAGGATGATGCATTGTATCCGGAGATTGGTGGGGTGGTGTGTGAGGACCAGGGGGATTCTCTTTTATTGCGGTTATTGCGGGAGCAGGGTGTGAGGGATGAATTGCGGAAAATGTGGGAGACATGGTTGTGGGTGTTCTTGACCACCACAGGTGGGGGTGGCGGGATGTTGCGGTCCTTGAAGAATGAGGACATCTGGGATGTGTGGGAGTGGAATGCCTTATCCTGGGAGCAGATGCGGCGGAGGCGAAGGAGTTGGGAATAGGGAATGGAATTTTTGTAGGAAGGTGGGTGGGAGGAGGTGTATAGCAGGCCAAGCAGCATCAGAGGAGCAGGAAAGCTGACGTTTCTGGCTTACACCCTTCCTCACCTCACATGCATTGATTGACCTAAAATGCCGCCTCTTCTTTACACTGATAAAACCTGTAGTTCTCTCAGGACTGTGACTTCAAGGGAGTTTGGGGATTTGCATGTACATATTAATCAATTAAAAACCTTCTAACTGATTAAAGATTTAACAGCATCTTCGGTTCGTTTAGCACATCTTCATCATTAGTGTGACCCTTTGGTCTTTTACTGATACCACCTCTCTCACTAACACCTCAAGAAGGCTCTGAAAGCTTGTGTTTTCAAATAAACCTGTGGGTCTATAACCTGCAGTTGTGTGATTTCTGACCTTGCCCACCCCAGCCTAGCACCGGTGGTGCCTTACAGAGGGTAAGCCCCATCACTTCTCCCTGCAACTGCAGGAAGTGCTACACCTGCCCCCACACCACCACCCCCCCCCTCCCCCCCACCACCACCACCACCACCACCATCCCAGGCCCCAAGAAAACCTTTCACATCAAACAGATGTTTACCTGCACATCAGCTAATGTGACATACTGTATCCACTTCCCGAAGTGGCCTCCTCTACATCAGGGAAACCAAGGGGAGGCTTGGAGACTACTTTCTGGAACGCCTATACTTGGTTCGCAACAAACGACTGCACCTCCCGGTCACAAACTATTTCAACTACCCCACCCATTCCTTGGACGACACTTCTTCCTGAACCTCCTCCAGTGCCATAACAACGACACCCGAAGGTTGAAGGAACAGCACCTCATATTTCGCTTGGGGACCCTCCAGCCCAGTGGTATCAATGTGGATTTCACAAGCTTCAAAATCTCACCGCTCCCAATTGGATTGCAAAACCAGCCCAGCTCGTCCTCACCTCCCTAACGTGTCTGTCCTTTCTCTCATCGCCCAAGCCCACCCCCACCCTTCTATCTACCAGAATCATCCCCGCCTCCTTGACCTGCCCGTCCTCCCTGGACTGACCAATCCCCATCCTGACTCCCCACCTACACTCCCCTTTACTGGCTCCATCCCTGCCTCCTTGACCTGTCCGTCTTTTCTCCACTACCTGTTCCTTTATCCATCTTATATCTGCCTCCTCCTGTCTCTGTCTGTTTATTTCAGAATCCCCTTCCCCTTCCCCATTTCTGAAGAAGGGTCGAGACCTGAAAAGTCAGCTTTCCTGCTGCTCTGATGCTGCTTGGCCTGCTGTATTCATCCATCTCTACACTTTGTTATCTCAGATTCTCCAGCATCGGCAGTTCCTACTGTCTCTAAACCACATAATTGCTTCCTTTTGAAATTATTTTGGAGAATTTTAATTTTAAAAACATACTCCTTTGTTACAACTGAATAAAAAATTCACATAAATGAGCTTATACTTGTCTAAATGTCTTTTAAATGTTATAATTGTAACCACATCAGCACTTCCTCTGGAATTTTGTTCCACACAAACCATGCTATGTTTAAAAAATAAATTGCCCAAGGTCTCTTTTTTTAAAAATCCTTCTCCTCTCACCTTGAAAATATGCCAGCTAGTTTTGAAATGCCCCACTCTAGGGAAAAGACACCAACCATTCACCTTATCTATATGCCTCATGATTTTATAAACATCTGTAAGATCACCTCCTATGCGCCAGTCAACAAAGATCTAGCCTATCCAGCCTCTGTTTATAACTCAAACCCTCCATTCCCTGCAACATACTGGTAAATTTCTTCTGAACGCTATCCATCTTCATAATGTATATTTGGATAAGCATATGGACGTACATGGAATAGTGTAGGTTAGATGGGCTTGAGATCAGTATCATAGGTCGGCACAACATCGAGGGCCAAAGGGCCTGTACTGTGCTGTGATGTTCTATGTTCTAATATCCTTCCAATGACAGGATGACCAGAATTGGACACAGTATTCTGGAAAAGGCTTTGTGTATACTTTTTTGGAAAAGCTAAAGAAGTTCTTTATAGTCAGTTAATTGCTTTTTAAATGTAGTCACTGCTATAATGTAGGAAGTTAATTTTTGTACAACAAATTCTGCAAATGCCACTGACCAGATAATTTGTTTTGTGGTATTAGCTGAAGATAATCGAGGTGTTTTTACAACTTTCTGTATTGTTCATTATTGTCAAACTTCTTTCCAACTTATGCATTTAAACTAAAATACTATGTAAAAGAAATGATCAGCTAGAAATGAAAATTTAACCTTATGTTTTGGTGTGATATGTTTGATAAACTAGATTAACAGTTCACAATTACTTCAGTTGCTAGAGACATTCGGAAGCAGGAATATTGACCGTTTCCTCATGATTCCACTATTGTTCAATTAGCAATATTAGCCATTCTGAACTGGCAGCTCTGAGTTACAGATTCTGCATTCAGTTGCCTCACCAGAGACTTCTGCATGTAATTTAGGCTCCTTACAAGTTTAGTACATGCAGAGGGAAAGCTACAGTTCGGAGATGCCTCTTTCAGATGGGATGTTAAACTGAGGCACGTCCCACCTTTTCAGGTGAACATAAAAAATAAATCCCATAGAACTACATGGAAGAGGACAGAGTTCTTTCAATGTCCTAGACATTATATATTTCTCAGCTAGAGTCACTAAAAAAATGATCGCCCTGGCATTATCATGTTGCAGTTTGTGGGAGTTTTCTGTAAATCAACTGCAAGTATGTTTCCTAAATTCCAAAAGAACTTCATTGATTGATTGTCCATTTCTGAAGAAGGGTCTAGGCCCGAAACGTCAGCTTTCCTGCTCCTATGATGCTGCTTGGCCTGCTGTGTTCATCCAGCTCTACACCTTGTTATCTCTTCATTGATTGTAAAGTGTTTTGAACATCCTGAGGCCTTAAGACTTCTATTCAGATCAGCTTCATCTTCCTGGAGTATTCTGGCCAACTGTAATACCATTGTCCTGGCTGAATTCAAGGCCAGCATCTGACCTGAATCTTCACAATGTGCATAGTCACTGGGAATCTAATTCAAGTCCATGTATACCTGATTTTCATCAAACCTTGTACTGCTCTGTAAACCATCATACAGTACATGAAACTAATAGGTGCGTGCTCTGAAAAATATCAAAACGTTACTTTTAACAAATAGTTCTATTTCTGTTTATAATCTCAGTCTAACACAAGTTGTAATTACTTTTAAAACACTAATATTCTCTGATCCTAATGCTTCTATCAAATTGAAACATGTCAGTACTGAAGAAGCGTAATAGTTCTTGTTTTACACTTTGAGTACCCAAACAGCATGGAGTACTTTCTGATAAGGTCTAATTATATGACTGTAAACCATATTTGACATTTTATCAACATTATACCTAAGTCTAATTGTCTGAGAGTAACATATTGCTGTCAAATGAAATCTGTACTGTATGCTCCCTGTCCACTGGAGATGGCTTTGAGCTTTCCTGACTCATTTTGTAGCAAGTAGACCAACACATTCATCTTATCAATTTAAATCAATTTTGAAGCTGGGCTACAAGAGCTGAAAAGACAAAGTAGTACTTTACTCAAGTATATCATGTATTTCTGAAATTTTGATTCTACAAAGTAACAGTAATTTGAGAGAAGGACTTCCTTGTTTATTTCTGCTCCTCGGCCTGCCCCGTCCTTTCCTCCTCAACGCTCCCAGAGCCAGTGACACCAGTTGTGATAGTCCTACTATCATCACCTATGGGAAGATGGTGGCACGGTGATAATTTTGGTGGACTTGTAATCCAGAATCCAAAATTCATGTTTTGGAGACATATGTTCAAATCCCACCATAGCAGATAATTGAATATAATGTGAAAATAATCTGGAAATTAAAAAAAAACTAGCTCAACCAATGTAAATTGTTGTAAAAACCTAATGTCACTAACATTGGTTCATCCTGTCCTTTAGGAAAGGCAATCTGCCATCCTTAGCTGGTCTGGCTGACATGTGATTTCAGACTCTCAGCAATTTTGTTGACTTTTAATTGCCCTCTGGGCAAATAGGAATGGGCAAGCCAGGAGTGCGCATATTCTCTGAATTAATAAAAACAAACTCTGAGAAGTGCCATTGTGCATGCACTTACACATACATATATTTAATTGTCAGAATTCTTTGGTAAGGTAGCTTGAATTTTATGGGCTGTTGAGTTTCCCAAAATATTGATATAATTGGACAAGTGAACTATAAGACCATAAGACATAGGAGAAGAAATAGGCATTCAGATGATCACGTCTGCTCTGCCATTTAGATAAGTCATAGCAGTGTAATATACCATAATATGATCTTTAAATAAAGAAAGCTTGTTATTTGAAATACCAGGTAATTGTAAATGTTGCTAACATACTTGAACAACAGCCCCGAATTTGATGTTGGAATTGAAAAGTTTGTGTGTCCTTTCAAATCACACCTTTGTACAAGCCAATGGAAGATTCATTTGTGTTTAGCACAGCAGTTTAGAAATGGCAAATACTTAAATATATCAATTAAGACTTTTTTCTACATTCACTATTTACTTCTCTGGCAAGTGGGGAAAATAATGAGGAATAAAATGAATATTATTTACCAATGAAGATTTGCTTGTTTGTTTTGTTTTTGGGAGAACAGTGATTTTTATTGGGAATTATGCGACTGTGATTTTTCATTGACCTACTATTGTTCTCCATCCCTAAGTCATTACGATGGCATTCCTAAAAAATGTCACTTTGAGGTGTTGACTAAGGTACCTTGCTACCTGTGGGATAAAGATGAAAGATCTTGAGCACAACTGGTATCAGTGCGTAAGCCAAAGTAATTTGTGTTCTTGGGCGCAGCTCAAGATTCAATTTGTGGAATGGAATATTAAAAACTCAGTAAGTCCTGTTCACCCTGTGCTCATTGTTCTACCATGGCTTCCAGGCTGACAAAAACTTGTGTTTAAAATTGTCAACACTGGGCCTCCGTGGTTTCATTCCACTTATCTTGGTATGCTCCTTCAGCACCACAAATCTCTCATCTCTACACTCTTTCAACTCTGATCTCTTGTGTGATTCCAATATTATATTCACCAGTAGTGGTTGCCAAGTCTTCATCTGTCTAGACCCCAAGGTTTGGAATTCCCTCCTCTCTTTCTCCCTCCTAAGATGCTCCTTTTAACATAATTAACATAGTGTTTTTGTCACTTGTCCTAACATCTTCCTGTGTCTCTGAATGTCAGACCTTGTCTGATAGCACATCTGTGAAGTACCTTGGGGAATTGTACAAATATCTGCTAATTACATTTACAGTAGACTTATAAGAATGTCTCTGCTTCATCAGCAGTACCTTAAGAACTGAGTGACTGTTACTGATGTGGTACTTAGGAATTTTTAAAACATTCAACAATGGGAAATTGCATACTGGGTAAGGAGTGTAGCTGGCTGAACTTTCATTCAGGCAAAGAGACAAAATCAGGAATGTGAAGCGAGGGGTTTTACAGTACATGCTATACGCTGTGTGTGATGCGGTGGATTTAAAAAAAGTATATTTTGTTGATGATTTGGTTACAAGGTTCCCGCAACATTTCAGATGGATGTTTATACCATGCATGAAGGATTCTAATTTTATAAATGTGTCAGATTCCAGTACCATGGTGTCATTTGGCTGGCCTCACCTAAACAATTTATTACAATTTTCCATGTAGATGAAACTGATTACAATGTGCAGAACTCTGCAGTATGAGTCTTAAATTGCATGAAGTCTATTTCACTCTTCATTCCTGTGCTCGATAACACACGTTTGGTCCTGGCTAAACCTTGGTTTTAAAATTCTCATCCTTGCTTTTAAATCCCCCAATCACCTTATTTCACTTTATCTCTGTAACTTCTTCCACCACCGATAACCCTCTGAGATAGCTGTGTGCCTCCAATTCTGGCCTCTGGAGAATCCCTGATTTTAATTGTGCCATCATTTTGGACTGTACTGCTGCCAATAAGGCTTTAAATTCTGGAATTCCCTACCTAAACCTCTTCTCCTGTTATGAACCTCCCTAAAGACTGCCTTGTTGGTCAAGCTTTGTGTCACCTGCCTTAAATCTGAACCTGTGTCAAATCTGTTTGATTGCTCCTGTGAAGCAATGTCAGGTAATCTGGTGAGTCATGAGCTGTTGAATAAACGCAAGTGGTATACAACGAAGATAATAAAATGTGAGGCTGGATGAACACAGCAGGCCAAGCAGCATCTCAGGAGCACAAAAGCTGATGTTTCGTCCAGGCCCGAAACGTCAGCTTTTGTGCTCCTGAGATGCTGCTTGGCCTGCTGTGTTCATCCAGCCTCACATTTTATTATCTTGGAATTCTCCAGCATCTGCAGTTCCCATTATCTCTGGTATACAACGAAAGCGTACCAGCACTGATAGCAGCTATTTGCCAGGAAATGTGGGGCTAGCAGCTATTTGCCAGGAAACGTGAGGCAACCGAAAGATTCTTGATCTGAAACCTTAACTGTGTTGCTCTCTCTACAGATGTTTCCAGTTCTGCTGAATATTTCCACCATTTTCTGGTTTTGTTTGGGAAGACACCTGGATTCTGTATCCATGTTTTTAACAATGAACCTTATCTGGTATCTCTGAAAAGTACAGTTGTAACCAGATTTTACTGAACCTTTCAGTTGTACTGCCAATTCTTATGAAAACTCAGGCTACAGTCTGCAGGCAGAAAGGCACAAAATGCCAGCCATGCACTTCTCTGTACTTGTTACCTACTTTTGTTCTCGACCTCTGCCTGGAAGAATTCTATTCTTGTGTTGAAATCTCCATTACCAACTCCAGCCCTATTAACTCCTTATGTACCTCTAATTCTGGCCAATTGCATGTTTCTAAATTTCATTGCTGCACCATTGTGAGCAGATCTACCAACTCCCTAAGGTCTGGAATTTCTTCCCTAAACCTCTCCACTTTGCTCTTCTCCTATAAAATTCTCATTAAGCCTTCAAGCTTGACCAAGCATTTTGTCACCTTTCTTTATGTTATTGCTGTTATATTCTGTTTGGTAATGGTATCTTGAAGCATCTACTGCCAGGTTAACTGAATGCAACCTGTTGCTTCATACAAGCTGTATGAAAATTCAAATTGTCTTCTGATCATTTAGCTGGTAATATGTTGCAGGCTTGCCTTCTGATCTGGAGGTCCTAAAATGTACTGGGAAACATTCATGCAGAAATCAGTCCAAGTCAGGAACCTCACCAAATGGGTCATTGATCAAGTACAAACCTAAATAGTAGGTTCCACAAATTCTCACTCACTATCTGTCAGAGTCCAGGGGTTTTAACATGAATGGTTTCTATCTTCCTGCCACAGAGTTGAAATTGGGTTTTTCTTGGAATTGAAGTAGGGACATTACTAGGAACTCAGGAACAGGAGTAAGCCATTCAGCAACTTGAACCTGTTCCACCATCCAGTTGGATCATGACTGATTGATAGCGTTAGTGAATTACTTACCTTGGTTTGCCATCCTTGCCTCTCAAAAATCAGTCAATCTTGGTTTTGACATTTTCATTTCAACACCAATTTCATTAGCTTTTCTAAATATTGTATTCTGGATTTCCACCACTACTTCCACCATGTTTCCAAGCAATGATTCCTGATAGCATCTCCTGAGCTGTTAACTTTAAGCTGTTATTTGGGTGCTGTCTGTGAATTGAATAGCTAAGGCTGTAGAGAGAGCTTTAAATAAATTAAGGGAAAGAGGGTTTGGAATTTGGATATGTAGGTTTACAAATCAAAAGGATGTAGTGGCAAAGTAATGCAAATATTTTGATAATGATACTGGATTGGGATAGGAAGGTGTGTACAAGTAGTGTGTGCAACAATACCAGCAAATAGGGACAAAGGGGAAAGAATAGTTAAAAAGCCAACATTAATTGCCCTTCACTTAAATGCACATAGTATATGAAGACAAATAAATTCATTTATAGCACAAATAGAGGTTTCTGGATATAATTCTACAGGTAATACAGAGGTACTGTTATAAGGAAATAAAACATGAGAACTAAATATTCAGGGCACGTGAGGTTTTGAAAGGACAGCAGGAAAGGAAGGGTAGTAGGATAATTTTGTTCGTATGAAATAGAATAAATATGATAGCAAGAAATGATATAGGATCAAATGATGTTGATTCATCTGTGGATGTGGAGGTAAGACCTAACAAGGAGCAGAAGATACTGGGGGGAGTAGCCTTATAACTGACTAACAGTGACTGTTATAAAGGATTGAAACAGTTAATCACGACATAATGAGGGCTGGTAAAGAAAACAGCATATTCGTAATGGATGACCTTAATCTTCATGTAGATTGGGAAAATCAAATTAGCAACTCTAGCCTCAAGGAAGAGTTCATGGAGTATTTTCAGGACAGTTCCTTGGAACAATATTTTGTACAAGCAACCAGTTTTGGAATATTTTGCATCTGGCAATGTCTGCGGTAGGTTTAATAAATGGTCTCCAAGTAAAAGATCCCATAAAGAGCAGTGAACATAATATGTTAGAATTTAGCATTCAGTTTGAGAATGGGAAACTTGGTAGGTAACAACTGTGCTAGAGGGTGGTCATTAAGAATATTAACTGGACTCTAAAGGTAAACTAGAAGGAGAGTTTACACAAACCAAGGTTGTACTCGCTGAAATTTAGAACATTTAAGGGGTGATTTGAACACAGTTTGCGAGATATTGAACAGAACCGGTACAGAAGATGGAGAGAAATTAATTCGTCTAATTGAGCAGTTTAAGACTAAGGCATTGGCCAAAATTCAGCGTCGAACCCGTTGAAGAGTTAATTCAGATTCAAAGGAGATAGATGTTTGAAATGTTGTAAAAAGCAATTGATGCTTGATCAAGAGTTCATTTTAAATCTGATGTTGATAATAAAAGGTATTAAAAGTTATGGGTAAATGTTGGTATGTGGAGTTGGGTGAGATCAGCTGTAAGCTCATTGAATGGTGGGGCAGGTCACCTGGAGCTGAATTATTTCAAATTTCACAGGATGGATGTGTCATTTGGTAGGCCAGCATGAATTTCCCATCTCTAATTGCCCAGTGGACAGTTAAGAATCAGACATTTTGATGTGGATCTGAAGTCACGCGTAGGCTAGACCAGGTAAACATGGCAGATTTCCTTCTCTCAAAAAATTTGTTTTTAATAACAACTGACAAATAGTCCCTATTAGGCCATCTTCTGAATCTAGTGTTTATTCAGTTCAAATTTCACCATCTGCTGCAGTGGAGTTTGCAACTAAATTCCCAGAACATTAACCCGGAGTTCTGAATTGCTAAATGAATGGCATTTATTACCACTGTTCTTCTGGTTCAGTATTGCAACCCCTTCAGGTCTAAAATATCTTTACTAAAGCACTAAGCCAATGTATATGGATCAGTAACACAAAGGAACAAGCCAAATGATTGATCAGCAGGCAATTCCCCTCAAAAGAAATGACAGTGAGCATAACTGAATACAGAGGACATTGGCTGTTAATGGCAGATACTGAATATTGTTCCAATGATAAAACGAATATTGTTCCATCAATAATTTTGCTCAAAGAGAAACCAGAAAAACCTGTCCCCGTTCACTTAGCATTCAACTGACACTAGTGGAGAGAGAAACAGGAAGGGTTTCAATTTGATAACCTTGAAGTTTTGCTGAAAAGTCACCTGGATGAAGCCTCTAATTCTCTCTCCATAGCTGAATCTGCTAAGGTACATTTTTTCTTTTGGACCATTATCTGCTTTTTATTTCAGACTTTAAGTAACCACAACCTTCTACTTCTGTTCAATTTCCATTTATTCTCTCGGTAAGAGAGAGCAGTAAGCACCATCCGTAAGCTCTGCAAAAACTCAACACTGTTCTTTAGACAGCACTTTCCAAACCCATCACCTCTATCACTAAGATGGGCAATGGCAGCAGATATATGGGAACACCATGCTCCCCTCAAAGCAACACACCATCCTGACTTGGAATTATATAGCCGTTCCTGAAGTGTTGCTGCGTGAAAATCCTGGAAGTTGCTTCCTAACCTACACCACAGAGACTGCAGCTGTTCAAGGCAGCCCACCACCATCTTCTCAAGGGCAATTAGAAATGGGTAATATATGTAGGCTGAGCCAACAATGCCTACACCATATGAATGAATATAGAAAAAAGCACTAGGTGATCTCCTGGATTGCTTCCCAGTACCTCCAGCTGAATTTCCTGTGTATTCATTTTTTTTATTGACCTTGGGCTTTTATCACCATTTTTCCTGTGAATTTGTGGAAATTGCAGAGACAGGAGGGGTTCTTGGGCTATATTAGGCGGTGGGAGAAAGAGCGAAGGAAGTAAGTTTAAGATGCTCCAGCCACCGTGGTGTGCGACCAATTTGATGGTCCAGCTGGTCATTTTCTGCCTGTTAGTTTTATACATTTTACTGATGTCCCGCAATTTCCTAGTAAGCGGCTACTGACTACCTTTTTTAATAGCCATGAACTGTACTGCACATGATCATATCACAGCCACAGAACTACTGCAGTGCAGAAGGCAATTATTGGCATATTTGTGCCTGCAATGGCTCTCTTAAATGGGCATTTCATTTCGGGCTGTTCGTCTGCTTCTCCTCGTAACCCTGCATATTTTCCCTTTAAAAGAAACAACCTAATTCTGTTTTGAATTCTCCAATTGAATCTGGCTCCACCACACACCTAGGCAGTGTTTTTCAAATTCTAACTACTCACTGCATGAAAATCATTTTCCTGTTCTTAAAACTTATGTTCCTCTTTCCTGGAACCATTTTTATAAATCTGTTCTGCAACGTCTCCAATCCTTCACATCTTTTGTGTCGAGTGTAGCACCTAGAACTTGACATGATACTTCAGCTGAAGCCAAAACAGTATCTTAGAAATGTTCAATATACCTTCTTGCTTGTGTACTGTAAGCCTTGTGAGAAAGTGTAAGACACTGTACCCTTTATTAAACACTTAATCTGCCTTGCCACATTTAATTATTTATACACTTAGGTCCCTGCACCCACTTAGAATTGTACTCTATTTTGTATTGTCTTTCCATATTCATCTTGCCAAAATTAATCGCTTCACATTTCTATGCATTTCACTTCACAGGCTGTGTGACCATCCATTCTACCAGCCTGTCTATGTCCTTTGAAGCCTGCACTATACTCCTCACAGTTTACAGTTTTACATTGTCCACAGAGTCTGAAATTATGCCGTGTACACTGAGCTGTAAGTCATTAATATTTATCAGGAAAAGCAGTGTCCGAACACAGATCCCTGGGGAGCTCCACGATAAACCTTCCACCATGCTGAAAATCATCCATTAATCATTACTCTATTTTTTGTCACTCAGCCAATTCTGTTTCCAAGTCACTAATGTCCGATTTTTGTTCTTAGTACCATTTTTGTGTGTGTCCTCCTGTTGTGATTGAAATAGGCTTCATATGGAAATTGAATCATTGCAGTCATTTGTGAAGCATCCAAACCCCACATTTTTAAAAATTGCTGATGTAATATAATCACAAACAGGGATCCATTCATCAAAACCTCTGCACTTAATCATTAGAAATTTTCCTGAGCAATCTTGAATTGGGTTACACTGAATTACACTTTACAAAACAAATTACCTTTTGTGCAACCTCTGCCAATTTGTTTGTGCATAAGTAGTTTTAATGAATCCTCAAATTTATTGAGCACTCAAATGCATTTCATCTGTTTAACAAATAATCTTCTTGAAAACACAAGGTTATTGGCAATGTGCTTTCTCGAAAATCAATACCCAATTTACAATTCAGATGCTGGATGCTAGAAATGTAATTCTATGGTGAACCTTCTTAATTTGAAGTACAGGAATAATGGAAAAATACCCTGGATTGTGTTTTTTTTTGCTGTGTTGAAAGATGTTGTCATGATCTGTGGAGGATCACAATCAGGTTTTCACTAGAAAACAATTCAGTACTGTGAGCAAATTCTTCTGGGACATTTTGATTCAATACTTTAAGTTATCTTCATCTGTCTGAGTTTTCATTCTGCCTTCTAATCTAGTTTTGTATACAGGAAGTTTGGAGGCAATCAGGTACAATGAATTTATTTGTAATATACCTAAATATAGTCTGCAGTTCAGTTTCAAACCTGCTCTTTAATATGAACACTGCAATCAACATTTATGTTTTAATACTGTACTGAAAAGATTTCCAGAATAATGAATGTTTCTGTTACATTTTATTGTTAATGTGTTTGGTGATAGTAGGAAAATGCAACCTTTTTCACCAAACATTGTCAAAGTCCATTTGCTACACTGTCTCCAACTCTGGTTGAACTTATTTTTGGAGTTTTGCTCTATGATTTTCACCCTCTAAATGTGTGGCCCAGTCAAACAGACTTTTTTATACAACAGACTTCAATATTTCTATAACTAATAAAGGTTCATGATGAAACTTTTTCTTAAATGTTCCAGGTTTTTTTAATGCAAGATGTTTGCTCATATCGCTTCATAATCTGGGAATTAGTTTTGAGGACAATTCTGGAGGATGATTGCAACCTGTTTTGATTCTGGCTAGATCATCCATTATCTTTTCATTTAGTCTAGATTAAACCAGATTTTGTAGCCAGTAGCAAAGGACATCCAGTGTTGCCCTTGAGGAAAACTCTAGCAATCAGTCTGATACAAATTTCACTTTCCTTGACATCTGTTTTAATCTGCCACTAAGTGAAGGGAGTTTCAAGATGTGCAGTACCAGTGAAATCATCACCCCGCCAACCTCCGGATACAACGCATCATCCTCCGGCACTTCCGCCATCTATAATCTGACCCCACCACAAAAGACGTTTTTCCATCCCCACCCTTGTCTGCCTTCCGGAGAGACCACTCTCTCTGGGACTCCCTTCCCACTCCACACTCTCCTCCAACCCCATCACCCAGCACTTTCCCCTACAACCGCAGGAAGTGCTACACTTGTCCCCACACCTCCTCCCTCACCCCCATCCCAGGCCCCAAGATGACTTTCCACATCAAGCAGATGTTCACCTGGACATCTGCCAATGTGGTATATTGCATTTGCTCTACCCATTGTGGCATCCTCTAATTAGGGAAACCAAGCAGAGGCTTGGGGACTGCTTTGCAGAACACCTATACTCGGTTCGCAATAAACAACTGCACCTCCCAGTCGTGAACCATTTTAACTCCCCCTCCCATTCCTTAGACGACATGTCCATCCTGGACCTCCTCATTATGGGCCTCCCATAATGATGCCACCCGAAGGTTGCAGGAACAGCAACTCATATTCTGCTTGGGAACCCTGTAGCCCAATGGTATTAATGTGGATTTCGCAAGCTTCAAAATCTCCCCTCACCCCACTGCATCCCAAAACCAGCCCAGCTCGTCCCCGCCTCCCTAACATGTTCTTCCACCTCACTTATCCCCTCCTCCCACCTCAAGCCGCACCTCAATTTCCTACCTACTAACCTCATCCCACCCCCTTGACCAGTCCGTCCTCCCCGGACTGACCTATCCCCTCCCTACCTCCCCACCCATACTCTCCTCTCCACCTACCTTCTCCTCTATCAATCTTTGGTCTGCCTCCCCCCCACTCCCTATTTATTTCAGAATCCTTTCCCCATCCCCCTTTTCTGATGAAGGGTCTAGGCCCGAAACATCAGCTTTTGTGGTCCCAAGATGCTGCTTGGCCTGTGGTGTTCATCCAGCTCCACACTTTGTTATCTCCAATCACAATGATATAGGCTCACAAACAGCAAATCATGAAGTAAAACTAAACGAATTTTTGCACTTTCTTTAATGGTAAAATTTTTGAGTAGAGTGAAATGAATGATGGAAATATACACATGAGATTTCAGCATCTTCCATAATCTCATAAATCTCTTAAAAATGTAAAAATTTGACATTTCATAATATAAAATTAGCTTTTTTCATGGCCAGTGAGGCTGTTTTGTCATAATTATGAACTTATTATAAAATTAAAAGCCCAGTTACGTCGCAGAGGATTTTAATGTAAAACCAATGGTTTTAAAGGTCGATTTTTTTTTAATTGGTCCAGTTATTTCCATTTGATTAAAGCGGGAACCCAAATATGTGCCCTAAGGATAAGTATAGAATCACCTACCATCACTTGTGTGTGGACTGCACGAGTTGCAGTCAGTTTCAGAGACATACTGGAAGCGTGAGGTTGTTGAGTTGCTCGCTGAGCTGGCTTGTTTCCATTGAGATGGTTTGTCACTATGCTAGGTAATATCACCAGTGAGGCCTCTAATGAAGCGATGATATTCTACTCCACTTGGAATTTATACTCTCCAGACCGTTATGGCGAGTAGTGTCATTTCTGATTTTGTTCTGTATGGCTTAGTATATAGGGTCCAATTCTGTATGGTTGTTGATTTGCATTATGGGTTGAGAACCATGCCTCTAGGAATTCCCATGTGTGTTTATGTTTGGCTTTGGGTACTATGGTTAGGTTGTCCCAGTTAAACTGATGGTCTTCATTGTCTGAGTGTACTGATAATAAGGAGAGTTCATCATGCCATTTTGCTGCTAGCTGATGTTTGTGTATTCTGATGGCTAGTTTCCTTTCTGTCTGTTGATGTAATATTTGTGGCAGCCATTGCATAGTATTTTGTAAACCACATTGGTTCTGCTTGTTGTGCGAATGGAGTCTTTATTTCTTGCGTGTTTCTTGTAGAGTGGCTGTGGGCTTGTAGGTTACCATGATTCCTAGTGGTCCTTGGAATCTTGTCAGTTCTGATGGGTTTTTGATGTAGGGCAATGTGGCCAGTGTGTTAGGGCATACTGTGTCTTGTTGTCTGTTTAGTAGGCACCTGCGGATGAAGTTGCAGGGATATCTGTTCACAACAAAGTTTTTGTGTAGGTGCTGTTCCTCTTTCAGGTATAGTTCTGGTGTGTTGCAGTGAGTGGTGGCCCATGTCCTTTATTCATTCATGGGATGAGGGTGTTGCTGACTGGGAAGAATTTATTGCAGATCCCAGAGGGCAGGTAAGAGTCAACCACATTGCTGTGGGTCTGGAGTGACATGTAGGCCAGACCAGTTTCCTTTCCTAAAGGACATCAGTGAACCAGATGGGTTTTTCCAACAATCGACAATGGATTCACAGTCATCGTTAGACTCTTAATTCCAGGTATTTATTGAATTCAGATTCCACCATCTGCCATGGCGGGATTTGAACCCAGGTCCCCAGAGCTGTATCTGGATCTCAGGATTAACAGTCCAGTGATAATACCATAAGGTGATTGTTTTCCCATAAATAGTATCTTAATACAGCTTTGTTGACATTAGGATGGTTGCTGTGGAAGTGAGGATTTGGTCAGTTTGGGTTGCTTTCCTGTATATCAAGTTTTGGAACTCTCCGTTGGTCATACGTTCAACTCCTACATCCAGAAACTGAAGCTGATTGTTTTTTTTTCTCTCACGAATTTAATCCTGGCAAATAAGTTGTTGATGAGGTGGTGGGTCTCATCAAGCTTGGCCTGTTTAATAATGACAAATGTGTCATCCACATACCAGATCCACAGTTTAGGTTCATTGAGGGGCTGGGGGCGGTGTGATCTAGTGTTTGCATTACTGCCTGTGCGATGAGTCCTGAGATGGGTGAGCCTATGGGTGTGACATTAATCTGTTTGAAGACTGGACCATTAAAGACAAAGTGCGTGGTGAGGCACACATCTAGTAGTTTGAGTATGTTGTCATTGCTAATCGAGCGGCTGGTCTGCATTCCTGCTTCCTCTAGTAATGTGGCCAGTGTTTTGTTGGCTAGTCGGATATCAGTTGATATGAATCATGCTGTTATGTCAAAGGATACCATAATCTTGTCGTTACTGATTTTATTTTCATGCGGGTATTGAGGAATTTTTGGGTTGTCTGGGTGGAATGGGGTGATCCGTCATCTAGTGTATCAGCCTCTGTTGTAGGTCCTTGGCCAGCTTGTGTGAAGGCCATCGGTTTAACTGGGACAGTGTAACCATAGTAGCCCAAGCCAAACATAGACACACACAGGAATTCTTAGAGTCATGGTTCTCAACCGATAATGCAATCAACAAACATATAGAATAGGGCCCCATATACAAACCTATGCAGATCAAAACTGGAAATGACACTACTACTCATAATGGACTGGACAGTATAAATTCCAAGCGGAGGTGAACAATGTATCTTGTTGTTCTTTCTTGTGTAAGAATATGTAAGTTAGAATTTGGCATACACCATTCAGCTCTTTGAGCCAACTGTGCCATTTAATATGATCATGACTAATCACAGCTTTATTATCCTGTATTACTCCTATATTTGTTAATTATACTTAATATCAATCTTCCATTCAAACATACTTCTGAGCATCAACGGCTCTCTCAAGTTCAAGAATTCCAAAAATTCACAATCCCATTTAAGCGAAATCTCTCCATGACTCAGCCCTAAATGCCTGACCATTGCAAGAATCAATTTAGTGAACTTCTGCCACTTGCCCTTTAAGGTAAATATATCCTTCCTTGGGTGAGTCACTAAAAACCATGTACGCCAAAGGTAACCTGACCAAAGCCTAGTACAATTGCATTAAACCTCTTTCAGTCTTATTGTTAAAGGTCTTTAATATAAAGACTTAAATAATATTGGCTTTTCTAATTACTTGTTTGTAACTCTCGAGATTCATCTACAAACATAACCAGAACCTTGTGGTTCCACCAATGGTTTCCACTCACTCACCATGTTAAGTAAATCTTTTTATTTTTTCCATCAAAAATTGATTACTTCACTTTTCTTCACATTATATTCCATCTGCCACATTCTTGTCCACTCACTTTAACCTCTCCATGATCCTTTGCACCTTTTTTGCATCCTGCTTTATTTCCCCAACCTACTCAAGCAAACCTGGATACGTAACACTCAGTTCCTCCAATTAATTGATTTATTGAATTGTAAATGTCTGAGGCTAGGGCATTGATCCTTGTGATACCCTGCAGTAACAGCTCGCTAAACCAAACATAACTAGAAATTTTTTGTAACTGTTCAAATAATAAAAGGTTATGGGTTCAAGTCCGGTTCCAGATACTTGTGTACAAAGACCTAAACTGACCCTGCAGTGCATAGTGCAAAGTGTCATTTTTACTTGAAATGATAAACTCTGTGAGGTTGCAAGTACTTTCTCAGGTGATTATAAAAATCTCAAAGGATTATTTTAAGAAGACCAGGGGAGTCAACTTCAGTGTCCCGTCTAATATATATATACTTTGACTAAAACTGGTTCACCGGTCATTGTCGCATTGCTGTTTTTGGGCAATTATTGTGTACATATTATGCATCATTTTTTTTTGACAGTGACTATGCTTTATATATATTAATTGACTGTCGTTTCCTTGTTCTGCCCATTCCATGACTCAATACGTGTCCATGCCAAGTGAAAACCAAACAGAATTTTAGTTACATGATTCTCTTGTGTTTTCATGAATAATCAATGGTAGCACTCAAAGAAATGAAACAAACACAAACTGTTTTTGATGTGCTGCTCTGATTTTTCTCCCACATTTCTGCTGTGGTGTCCTGGAGATTGATTAATTCCTGGAGACTCCCAAGGCAACCCTGGAGGGCTGGCAACCTTTTTAAGTGGCGTTATATTTCTACTAATACTCAGACATTTTGTAAACACATGCTGACAAATTAGCCATGTAGTTCCCTTGACACGCAATACTTCCTCAGCTCTGGAAAGGGATATGTGATGTGTTCTTCAAAGTGATTTGGCATGTTCTGAGGTTGTGAAAAGCATTTTGAAATGAGTTAATTTTTCCTACATCTTGTCACTAATAGTTGTCGGGGTCCTTTCTCCCTTTTGTTATTCCCTTTTTGTCTTTTACAAGACCCTCCATGCGTAGAAATGCTCCAGCGTTGGTTTGGCATCTACTCAGTCAATGCAGTCTAGATTAGGAAGCAGGACCCAATGCGGCGCTCCACCTGATGCATGTCACTGAGCAGTAGTGTGAATACTATAACAATGCCGGTTTTGTGTGGCTTTTATATTTTCGTGATGAAGTTCCAAAGTGAAATTGATTGCTTAATGCACAAGTTTAACCTATTCTGTCTGGTGACTCCTAAAGTTACAATAATTTATTTCATTATAGTGTTGTAGGAATCAGCTTTGAAAGTGAGCGACACAGAGTTAGGTTATTCATTTGTTTGTGTTGAATAAGAGTTTAGGCTTATTGTCTACTTGTAAATGCATTATTTTGGTTTGTAATTTGTTTTTAGTTTGTAAAGATGAAAGCATTTTAAATTGCTACCTGATCCCTTTGATTAATAAAAAGGAAACACATCTTTAGGATTGACTTTCATGTTTTTCACTGCACTATCTCTGACTTAATGTCCATGTAATCTGACCAGGTTGCAAAAGGTTGGTGACTGAAAGAAATATTTCATGCTACAAGTGGGGGAATGGGAAATGGGGTGGATTGAGGAGGGAATGTTAGAGCGACGACAAATGTACACAAATTCCTTAACAAAAGATCATAAACGTTTTGATCTTATTCAGTGTTGACTGGTATATATTTACCCAAAATACAATACTAAAAGGATGAACAATAAACACAGTACAGAACGCTACTGTTACAGTGTTGTCTATTGTACCTCAGCACACATTCAATAAACATTAGCAAGTGAAATCGCTGCAAAAATGGGATATTGCTGCAAGTCCTGATTACAGAGCGGTTCAGCTTTCAAAATAGTACCTGTTAGCTCAGTCTCCAGATGGTAGATATCCTCTCCCAAGGAAGGATCGGCAAAGAAACTGATAGAACTGTTTCGCTTATTTTCTTTTCAAATCACCAGCTGAGTATTAATCTAGCCTGTGAGCTCTGTGCAGAATTTGGGTGTAACTGAAAATATCTAGACCAAACTAAACGCCACCTGCTGTGCAACAACTGACTCTAGCCGGTATCAGATGCCTTGAAGAGTAGCAAATCAAATAAGTCTGGTGCTAAGTTGAGCAGTCGCCTCTGCTGCAGCAGTTAGTTTATCCTGTTGTGTTGTATCCTTAGCAACTGAAAGATGGGGGGAGCCGGGGGGCTGTGAAGAGTTATCTTTGAGCAGACTACACCAGCCTGTCTTGATGTTTTATCCAAAGTTTTGCCCTAGTTTGTGTGAACAGGAGTAATTTGTTACTAAAACAGTCTGTGGAAAAATCATGACATTAACTCCACTTTGTACACCATCAACCCTGGGTAGCATCTAGTTGTATGTTAGATACTGTCAAAATTGATGGTTAAACCTGCATGCTGCCTATAAATAAATTTTCTTAATCAAATCATTTTTGTACTGGGGGCTATTGAAGCAAAAGTCAGCGACTAACTCTAGATTTTGACAACTACCACTGGCTCTTATTTTTTCCTGATAATCAGGGCAAACTGATGATATGGGAAACAGGGAGACTTCCCAAGTGACTCCATCTCCATTAAAATCTTCAAGACCCTTCACCCTTTTAGAGGCAAGCCTGGCTCTAAAATGTGACAGCATGGATGAATTCGTTGAGAAAGATACTGAAAGTAATGGGAATTGAAAAGAATCAAGCATGATAAAAATGAGAACACTGGCTATAAAGGAATTCCAAGGAGGATAACTGTAATGATTTTGCGTACATTTGAATTTTTTAAAAAATTACCTTTCTTTTCAAAGATAATTTGAATGCAAAGCAAAAGAGCACTGAATAAACAGTTACAGGGGCATAGGAGAAAGGAGGAAAGGCTGTGCAGAAAGTTTTTGATTCTTCCTCCAGCCTTTGGGTGGGAGGGGCATAAGGGGGAGGATATAGCAGTGTTGAGAAAGACAGAGGTCAGTCGCTAAGGTCTGTACCATATCTTGTGAACAGAGTGGGGAATGTGTAGGTGAATTGGTACAGCCTGCACTTGTGCTTTTAGCAGTCTGCCAGCATCCTCGGCCAGGCCAACATTCCCAGTGTTAAGGCACTGACCTCCCTTGATCGGCTGGGCACACCGTCTGCATGACTGACATGAGACTTCCAAATAGGCCTCAACTTGCAGCTGTGTCCACCTGGCGCTTGCTTGCTGTTTCAGAGGACGTGCTTGAGCGATATCTTCAAGGCCTCACTAGCAACGTGCAGTATTTCCCCACACACCTGAGAATTACTAACCAACGATTGTCCAAAGAAGAGGAGGAGCATCCAGGAAGGTGTCGAGCACCATGACACTTACTATCGGGAAAAAGTGGAAGCCAGATGAAAACAGCACATGGAGTGCATTGCCACATCAACGCCCCACCCAACCCTTCTTGTGACCTCCGTCTGCCCCAGGTGTGGCAGGGCCTGTGGAAGCCACATCGGCCTGTATAGCCACTTACAGACTCACTGTGAGAGTAGAAGAGAGTCATTTTCATCTATGAAGGACCACCAAAGAATGAATATGTCAGTTGGAGTGGAGGCCTGGTTATTTCTCAGGGCTTGGGAAGAAGTGAATCCTTGTAGAGCAGATTGTGCAGCAGGATCTAAGAGTGTGCAACACTCTCAACCAGTTCTGTATCCTCATTAAACCTTGCTTTTCTGAATTAAGGGCATCGGAGCCATTGACTCACTAATTAGCCAATAATTAACAAGAATGTTCTTGTTCGTTAAATCGTATTATGAGATGTTTTTGTGAGTACTAAAGTTTTCGTTTTCTTAAAGTTTTAAGGGTTTAAAGTGTCACTTAATTTCATTTGAAAGACAGCACCTTTGGCGTTGCAGGACATTGGGTTCTGCGTTGGAACGTTCATTGGAGTGGGACTTGACCTTCCAACCTTGCCCCTTGGGGAGGAGCGCCATCCACATTGAACCACAGCCGAAATTTAGGCTTCAGTATTATATGTTTTGGTTGTGGCCTTTGATTGTGAAGTGTTGAATTGTTTTCTTTCTTTTAGTAAATATGTGCTCTGCTTCTCACCTCGTGCTTTTCTCCATGCCTTCTGCTGTGCGGGAAGCTAAGAATCTTATTTTTAAGACACTTCTCATATAACCTGATTATAGAAAAATGTAATCAGGTGCACTTCAATGAACAGATAGACATTCAGTACAGTTTCACTCAAAATGAACAATGTGCGTGCTGTGGCTGTGGGTAACTATGATAAACATCTAGAACTAACAAGCAAAAACCCTGCTTTTAATTTATGGAACATTATTGACCAAGAAAACTGATGTTGTGAAATGCATTTATAGCACAGAAGCAGGCCATGAGGCTCTGCTTGTTTATTATCAGTGTCTGTGGTCCACACAAAGCCTTTTCCCATTTTGCTTCTTCCCATACTATCATTAAATCCTCCCATTCCTTTCTCCTTCATGTATTAGTTTAGCTTTTCCTAAAATGTATTTATGCCTTTCACCTCTGTAATTGTATGTCTTTAATTCTAAAGCATTGACTCGGCTTGAAGCAAAAACTATGAAGTAGCTTCTGTCATAGATTTTGAACATTCAAGATATGCGTAAACCCACATCCTGGTAGGTGTGCTCCTATTTATTACCCACACTGTCCTTGTAAACACTTCCATAGCCTCATTAATCAAGCTTTCATCTGGAGCCCAGAATTCAATAATAAAGTAGAGCCTATCTTTGTCATTTGAAAGAAAATTTGGGTGTTAGTAGCTGTTAGTAAACAAGTTTTATAAAAAAGAAAGTGGAATGTCACCGCACAGAGACAGACACAAAGACAAAAAGTCAAGCTTCAGTTTTATAGGTCCTCGATCAAGCCCACTTCGATTGTTACATTCTATCCTGGACTCAATTACTGCATTCCATTCTGGATTAACTCGCCATAAATAATTTTGGAGAGGTACAACATAGATTCATCTGAAAGATACTCGAATTGAAATAGTTAAAGTATGAGATCAGGTTGCATAAACACAAGATTGAGGGGCGTTCTTTGAAAAGTTAAATAGATTTAATATGTTTGATACAGAGAAACTGACCTCTCTGTTGGAGGAATTGAGAATGAAAGCACATAATCTTAAAGTTACTATTTAGGTGGGAAAGCAGAAAAATATTTTTTCCAAAAAGGGCACAGAAATCATGAACCTTCTCCTTATAAGTCCGATAACAAGGTATGGAGCTGGATGAACACAGGAGGCCAAGCAGCATTGGAGGAGCAGGAAAGCTGACCCTTCTTCGTAAATAGGGGAGGGGAAGGGAGTTCTGTAATAAATAGGGAGCGAGAGGGAGGCGGATAGAAAATGGATAGAGGAGAAGATAGGTGGAGAGGAGATAGACCGGTCAAAGAGGCGGTGATGGAGCCAGTAAAGGTGAGTGTAGGTGGGGAGGTAGGGAGGAGATAGGTCAGCCCAGGGAGGACGGACAGGTCAAGGGGGGTGGGATGAGATTAGTAGGTAGGAGCTGAGGATGGGTCTTGAAGAGGGGATAGGTGGGAGGACAGACAGGTTAGGGAGACGGGGGATGAGGTGGCCTGGTTTTGGGATGTGGCACAGGATTGGGGAGATTTTGAAGCTGGTGAAGTCCACATTGATACCATTGGGCTGCAGGGTTCCCAAGTGGAATATGAGTTGCTGTTCCTACAACCTTTGGGTAGCATTGTTGTGGCACTGCAGGAGGCCCATGATGGACATGTTGACTGTGAAATGGGAGGGGGAGTTGATTTGGTTTGCCACTGGGAGGTGCAGTTGTTTAGTGCAAACCGAGGGTGGGTGTTCTGCAAAGTGGTGCCCAAGCCTCTGCTTGGTTTCCCCAATGTAGGCGAGGCCACAACGGGAACAGCAGAAGCAGTATACCACATTAGCAGATGTGCAGGTGAACATCTATTTGATGTGGAAAGTCTTCTCGGGGCCTGGGATGGGGGTGAGGGGGGATGTGTAGGGGCAGGTGTAGCACTTCCTGTGGTTGCAGGGAAAAGTGCCGGGGGTGGTGGGGCTGGAGGGGAGTGTGGAGCTGACAAGGGAGTCACGGAGAGAGTGGTCCTTCCAGAAGGCAGATAAGGGTGGGGAGGGAAAACTGTCTTTGGTAGTGGGGTCGGATTGCAGGTGGCAGAAGTTTCAGAGGATGGTGCGTTGGATCCGGAGGTTGCTGGGGTGATACATGAGGACGAGGGTGTTTCTCTTGTGGTTTTTATTGTGGGGAGGGGATGTGAGGGATGAGTTGCAGGAAATGCAGGAGACATGGTCGAGGGTGTTCTCGACCACTGGGGTGGGGGGGGGGGGAGTTGTGGTCATTGAAAAACGAGGACATCTGTGATGTACGGGAGTGGAATGCCTCATCCTGGGAGCAGATGTGGCGGAGACGAAGGAATTGGGATTAGAGGATGGCATGTTTGCAGGGAGGTGTGTTCTAGGTAGCTGTGGGAGTCGGTGGGCTTGAAATGGATATTGGTTTCTAGTTGGTTGCCGGAGATGGAGACAGAGAGGTCCAGGAAGGAGAGGGAGGTATTAGAGATGGTCCAGGTGAACTTGAGGTTGGGGTGGACGGTGTTGGGGAAGTGGGTGGACCGTTCGAGCTTCTTGTGGGACCTCAAGGTGGCACCAATACAGTAATCAATGTAACGCAGGAAGAGGTGGGGTTTGGGGCCGGTGTAGTTACGGAAGATGGATTGTTCCACGTACCCTACAAAGAGGCAGGCATAGCTTGGGCCCATGTGGGTGCCCATGGCCACCCCCTTTGTCGTTAGGAAGTGGGAAGAATTAAAAGAGAAGTTGTTGAGGGTGATGACGAGTTTGGCTAAGTGGATGACGGTGTCATTGGAGGGGGACTGGTCGGGCTTGCGGGACAGGAAGAAGCAGAGGGCCTTTAGACCATCTGTATTGGGAATGCAGGTGTCCAGGGACTGGATGTCCATGGTAAAGATGAGGTGTTGGGGATCAGGGAATTGGAAGTTCTGGAGGAGGTGGAGGGCGTAGGTGGTGTCAAGGTTGTAGGTAGGGAGTTCCTGGACCAAGGGGTAGAAAATGGAGTCCAAATAGGTGGAGATAAGTTCGGTGGGGCAGGAGCAGGCAGAGACTCGGGTTCTCCAGGATCTGCAGTTCCTGCTATCCCTGTAAGCCCATGTTTGCCAGGACCATTGAAGCTTTGAGGAGTGAGATAATAGATTGTATTAAGGTATATTGAACGAGGGTTGGATAGATGGAGTTCAGATACAGAAGAACCAGAATCTGAGTAATGTAGCAAGCACATAGGACTGAATGGTCTATTGTCTGTTCCAATCCTGAAGATGAGAAGCTAGCCATATAACAATATCATGGTTTAGTCTGTAAGCCATCAGGAGAGAAGGTATCTTTGTTAAATCTGTTATAAAATTCCAATTTTCTTCGAATTTTGCTGCAGCTTCTTGTATTGAGTGAAATTTCAGAGCATATTGTGTGTTGATACTTTAAATTTGGAGGGATGTATTTCCATGTATTTATTTAAATAGAATATTGAAGGACACTGTGTGCATTAGCTCTAAACATTAATTGAAACTTGCCTCCTATTGTAAATTTCAGAGAATATCTAAAATAAATTTCGTAAATGTCCACAAATTTAAACTGGAGTTGAAATTGTAAAGTTGATGTAATAGAAGATGCTGTATGGAATATTTGGGAACAGGAATAGGCTATTCAGCCCATAAAGCCCGCTCTGCCATTGAATACAATCATATGAACACTTCATTTTCTTTTACCCACACTGTACTGATAACCGTATATGCCATCAGCGATCATAAATCTATCAATCACTACATTCAACATACTCAAAGACTGAACTTCCATGACACTCTGAGTAAAACATTTTCTTCTTAACTTGGTCCTAAATGGTGTATTCTTCGGTTTTTAAATTGTGCCTCTAGTTCTAGACTCAAGGATTTAATGCATAGTAGCAATGTGAGACAGAAAAACAGAAATTGCTGGAAAAACTGCAGATATGGCAGTATCTGTGGAGAGAACTCTCTGTTCTGAAGACGGGTCATTGGACTCAAAACATTAACTTTGCTTTGTCTCCACACGTGCTGCAAAACCTGCTGAGTTTTTTCCAGCAATTTCTGCTTTTGTTTTTGTTTTCTGGCATTCACAATTCTTTATTTTTGCTTTAAGCAATGTGAGATGCCAACTTCAAATTTTTCATACACCTTCCTATTCCAGGTTAAGCGGAGATAGAGACACAAACAACAATTACTGAAAAACTCAGCAGATCCGGCAGCATCTGTGGAGAGAAAATCAGAGTTAGCGTTTTTGGATTCAGTGACCCTTCCTCAGATTGCCTCATTTGACCCAAAACATTAATTCTGAATTCTCTCCTCAGATGAAATTAAGAATCTAATGATGGCCATGAATCCATTGTTGATTGCCAGGGGAAAAACCCATCTGGTTCAGTAATGTCCTTTAGGGAAGGAAACTGCCATCCTTACTTGTTCTGGCCTACATGTGACTCCAGACCCGCAGCAATGTGATTGACTCTTAACGGCCTTCTGGCCAATTAGGGATGGGCAATAAATGTTGCCTGACCAGTGATGCCCATATCCTGTGAATGAATAAAGAAAAAAAACGCTGCCAGACCTGCTGAGCTTTTCCTGCAATTTCTATTTTTGTCTCTGATTTACAGCGTCCGCATTTCTTTCAGTTTTTGTTTGATCTGAGGTAGACTGGGGATCGCTCAGGAGCAAAGTTGGCCCAAGCCACTCACTACCCTGACTTGGAACAACAGTGCCATTGCCTCACTGTAACTGGGTCAAAATCTTTGATCTCCTTCGCTAACAGCTCCCTTCCCTGGCCCCCATTCCCCATCCACCTTGTAGTTTGCAGTGTCAATACCAGTTGAAAATTCCTAAGTGGATTCCACTTTCACTGGGTCTAACAAAGAGAATTTGAAGCCTGCTTTGAGTTCATTAATGGGTACCTTGTCTATTGCAGTGTGTATTTCAAGGTGCTGTAGCCTTTAACCTCTCACAAATTAACTTACCATATTTCTTTCTAAAATAAAAAACCAGCATCGCTAAAATTTAAAAAGTGTAAAATCAACTGGAATGCCCCAATTTATAATACAGTTCAAAATGTTCCTGAAATTGCCAAAGAAAGGAGCGTCTTATTCTTTCGGGAAGGATGGCAGCATTTGGTGAACCCTGTCTACAGTTATTAGATAGAAACGAGGTACAGGAAATTAAAATTTCAGTGTGCTGCTGTAACATTTTTATGTACAATATTAAATTATGCATTTACTGCATATTTTCAAACTGTCAAATTCTCAGCCAGGAATCCTGAGCATATATTGTGGACTGATGCTCGATGCAGGACTTATCACTGTAGAACAAGTCACCCAGGCTTCTTTGGCAACATATTCTAAACTCATGAGGGACCCACCACTGAGAAGGACTTGGGAAGTAGTCTCCAAATTCATTTTCAAGATACAGACAATCACAATTTTATAAATTCAAGGAATCACATAAATGTCAAAGTAGACCGTTCAATCATTGATGTCTCTGCCAGCGTTTTGAAAGAACTACCAAAATAGTCCCATTCCGCTGCCCTTTTCCCATAACCTTACGTTTTTTTTTCTCTTCAGTAGTTTATCCTTGTCTCCTTTTGGGTCTCTGAGATGAAATGCTAGAACTCTATCCCTAACAGCACGTGTGAGGATACCTATGTTATGTGTACTGCAGTGATTCAAGAAGGCAGCTCAACACAATTTTTTCAATGACAGTCAGGATGGTCAATAAACGCTGACCTTGCCAGTAATACCTACATTCTCAGAATTAATCCGATGAATTGAACTGTGCATGATCTTGCTTGCTAAAAGGTTGATAGGTAGAACTTGTACTATTTTCGAATTACGTATCAGTAAATCTTTGTGTATAAAACTGCTAGTTCTTCATTTGCTTGCTCACATTTCTAATAGAAAGTGAGCTCTTGCTAAAGCAGGTTTTATAACACTGATGTGCAATTGCTTCCTGGTGCACAGCTCATCATACTACTTATAGAATAATAGACTCTGAAAGTTGATTAAATTCTTCTTGGCCAGCCTGGCAATTAGGAAAGCTGCTGGCCTGGTTACACCCTGCACCTTTGCTTCAGAATTATTTTTCCTCCATGTATCAGGATCCAGTACCACTTGCTTAAAGTGAAAATAAATTTGCCCTGGATCTGCTACCATTGTCTGGACGTTTGAGGTGGAAGGGTGGCTGAGAACTGCTCATCCCTCTAAGGCTTACCACTCACTAGTTTAATGGCATAATTTTGAATGCATCCCCATACATAAATTGCAAGCTCGGTGGATTGAAGTTGTACATAGGTTCCCCTAGAACTTGCGTCCAAAAATCAACAAAAAAAATTCCAACTTCCCAAAGCTGACTCGCCTTGCCCTCTGTGGGGAGAGTGCTAATGGGCGTGTTAGCTTTTGTGCTAACATTGCTAACTACCATGAGCAAGAACCAGGAATATTGCAGCAGTAGGCTCTAGACAAACTATGTGATCGTGTTTGTTGGCCATTGGGCCTTGAGTATAAACTTGATTTGACATAAATCAACACTTCATTCTGACAAGATTAACTGTGCATTGTACTGTCATTAACGTATTTAGTTGTTGGTGCTGGGGAGATGCAATGATACAGCATTTAGTTTTTTAGCCCTCCATTATTCACGAAATAAAAGCTGTTTCAAAGTCTCAGAAGTGTTTGACCTGGAGGAAGTAACCAGCTGCTTGCCACTTGATAATTCAAAATATTGCATCTTATTTTTGGAAGGCTGTTCTTGGATTAACATTTCTTTTAACTGCATTTATTTCAAATGAAAAGAAGAAGAATTAAAATGGAATGTGAAATTTTGAGATGCTATGTTTCTGACCTTGTGTGATCCTTAATATATTTTCATGTATTGACTTGCTTGACATTGCTTGAGATTTTGGATTATTTCTCATAATCTTCCAGATAACTGTTCCTCAACTTTCCACTGAATAATCAAATCAATTATATATCAAATAATATTGCTCATGTAATCAAACTTTTTAAAACTGCTTTGCTATTGACATTTAATTTTGCTTCAAAATCACTTATTTGTCAGCTTAATTTGGTAGCACAGTCACTCCTGAGCCTTGAGGATCTTGATTCAAGTCCCACTCCAGGACTTCAGCAAAAAATCAAGGTTGACACCAGTACAATACTGAGGCAGTTCAGCCCTGTCAGAGATGCCATCTTTCAGTTGGGATGTTGAAACAAAGTCTCATCTGCTTGCTCAGATAGATGGAAAAGATCCAGTGGCACTGTTTTGAAGAGGAGCAGGGAAGTTATCCCTGATCAATATTTAACCCTTAATGAACATCACAAAAATTATTTGGTCATTGTCACCTTGCTTTCATGGAAGCTTGATGTATATAAATTAACAGTTGCATTGCCTAAATTATAATAGAGACTACTGTTCAAAATGTATTTTATTGGGTGTAAAATATGATGGGGTGTCAGGTAGTCACTAAAGGCACTGTATAACTGGAAGTCTTTTTAATAAATATCGAAACTGGAACTTCAGCCTCATTCAATTCAATGTACACTTCCACAAAGAAACAGTAATTCCAGAAGTAAACTCGATATACCAGGGTTAATTTTAATCAGAATAGTGGGCTGTGAAGGAATGACTAACAGAGTTATAAAAATTATGAAAGAATTTGAATGAGTCACCAGTAGCAAATTATTTCCATCAGTTGTCGAATCAGTATGAAGAGGGCGTAGATGTGGGATTGAGGCTGAAAGACAAAGGGTAAAGTGGCATTTTCATGGTGATTCTTTTCTCAATTGTTCATTGGATGTGGACATTACTTTCTAAACCAGCATATGTTGACTATTCATAATTGTCCTGGAGAAGGGGATGTTGTAACTTACAGTGCACTGCCTTGAAAGATGGTGATACTAGATCTAATAACTTTCAAAATAAATTGAATATATTCACTGGTGAGAAGGTGTTGAAGTGATAATGTTGTGGAGTACTGATTTAGAGGCACTGGCTAATGTTTTGGAACATGGGTTCAAATCCCGTGATGACATGATGGAATTTAAATACCGTTAATAATTTTGGAATTATTCTAAGTAATATTGTGTGAACTATTATCAATTGTTGCAAAAACCTATCGAGCTCATAAATGTCCTTTAACAAAGGAAATCTGCCATCCTTATCTAGTGACTCCAGACCATAACACATGGGGTATGTGATAGACACTGCAGAGTGGAGCCTCAGTTACTGTGAAATCCTGGCTGATGATTCTGGAGAACATTACGAAGCATGTTAACAGTTCTGAAGCCATCCTGAAATGGTTTCCAGTTTGTGTGCTGCAGGATCTTTGTCTGCCATTGACCTGCTACATATAAGAGGATGGTAAATGCAGCACTGTGCGACAGTTTCCCTATTCCTGCCTGAGTGGAGTGGAGGATGGGGAATCCTTCTAGACCAATATTGAAGCAACTTTGGCAGCATCTGTGAAGAAATAAACAGAGTTAACATTTCAGGTCTGGTGACCCTTCCTCAGAACTGATGGTGGCTGGGAAAACGTCCGTTTATATGCAGAAAATAGGGAGGTGGGTGGGATAGGGAGTAAACAATAGGATAAAATCCAAAGAGAGAGACAGACAGTTGGACGAACAAAAGAGTTGCTAACAATCAGGCTGGGAGAGTGAATAAAATTGTATCAGTGATAATGGGAACTGCAGATGCTGGAGAATCCAAGATAATAAAATGTGAGGCTGGATGAACACAGCAGGCCAAGCAGCATCTTCTAGGCCCAAAACGTCAGCTTTTGTGCTCCTGTCATGTTGCTGGGCCTGCTGTGTTCATCCAGCCTCACATTTTATTATCTGGGAGAGTGAATAGTTGTTAATGGGGACTGTTAGTGACTAACAACAGGGGGTGTGTAATGGCAGGCTATGTGGTAACGAGGTCTGGTGTGTGGGGTAGGGAGCTGGGACATATTTTAAGGCCTAAACTCTCCCACACTCCTACCCCACACACCAGGCCTTGTTACCACATAGCCTGCCACTATACACTCCCTGTTGTTATTCAATAACAGTGCCCATTAACAACTATTCACCCTCACACCCTGATTGTTAGCAACTCCTTTGTCTGTGCAACTGTCTTTCTCTTTCTTTGGACTTTTTCCTATTGTAGTCCAAGTCGGGAAGGGGCCATACTGGACCTGGTGTTGGGGAAAGAGCCCGGCCAGATGGTTGATATTACAGTAGGGGACTGCTTTGGAAATAGTGACCTCAATTCTGTAAGTTTTACAATACTCATGGACAAGGATGGGAGTGGTCCTAAAGGAAGAGTACTAAACTGGGGGAAGGCCGACTATACCAAGATTCGGCAGGATCTGAGGAATGTAGATTGGGAGAAACTGTTAGAAGGTAAATCCACATTTGATATGTGGGAGGCTTTTAAGGAGAGGTTGATTAGCATGCAGGAGAGACATGTTCCTGTGAAAATGAGGAATAGAAATGGCAAGATTAAGGAACCATGGATGACAGGTGAAATTGTGAGACTAGCCAAGAGGAAAAAGGAAGCATACATGAGGTCTAGGCGACTGAAGACAGACGAAGCTTGGCAAGAATATCAGGAATGTAGAGCGAATCTGAAACAAGGGATTAAGAGGGCTAAGAGAGGACATGAGATATTGCTGGCAAACATGGTTGAGGAAAATCCCAAAGCCTTTTATTCATATATAAAGAGCAAGAGGGTAACTAGAGAAAGGATTGGCCCACTTAAGGACAAAGAAGGAAAGTTATGCGTTGAGTCAGAGAAAATGGGTGACATTCTTAACGAGTACATTGTTTGGTATTCACCAAGGAGAGGGACATGACAGATGTTGAGGTTAGGGATAGATGTTTGCTTAGTCTAGGTCAAGTTGACATAAGGAAGGAGGAAGTGTTGGGTATCCTAAAAGACATTAAGGTGGACAAGTCCCCAGGTCCGGATGGGATCTATCCCAGGTTACTGAGGGAAGCGAGAGAAGAAATAGCGAGGGCCTTAACAGATATCTTTGTAGCAACCTTAGACACGAGTGAGGTCCCGGAGGACTGGAGACTTGCTAATGTTGTCCCCTTGTTTAAGAAGGGCAGCAAGGATAATCCAGGTAATTATCGACCGGTGAGCCTGACGTCAGTGGTAAAGAAGCTACTGGAGAAGATACTGAGGGATAGGATCTATTCCCATTTGGAAGAAAATGGGCTTATCAGTGATAGGCAACAGGTTTTGTGCAGGGAAGGTCATGTCTTACCAATTTAATGGAAGTCTTTGAGGATGTGACAAAGTTGGTTGATGAGGGAAAGGCTGTAGATGTCATATACATGGACTTCAGTAAGGCATTTGATAAGGTTCCCCATGGCAGGCTGATAGAGAAAGTGAAGTCACATGGGGTCCAGGGTGTGCTAGCTGGATGGATAAAAAACTGGCTGGGCAATAGGAGACAGAGTAGTAGTAGAAGGGAGTTTCTCAAATTGGAGATCTGTGACCAGTGGTGTTCCACAGGGATCTGTGCTGGGACCACTGTTGTTTGTGATATATGTAAATGATTTGGAGGAAGGTGTAGGTGGCCTGATCAGCAAGTTTGCAGATGACATGAAGTTTGGTGGAGTAGCAGCTAGTGAAGGGGACTGTCAGAAATTACAGCAGAATGTAAATAGACTGGAGAGTTGGGCAGATAAATGGCAGATGGAGTTCAATCCGGGCAAATGCGAGGTGATGCATTTTGGAAGATCAAATTCAAGGGCGAACTATACAGTAAATGGAAAAGTCCTAGGGAAAATTGATGAACAGAGAGATCTGGGTGCTCAGGTCCATTGTTCCCTGAAAGTGACAACGCAGGTCAATAGGGTGGTCAAGAAGGCATATGGCATGCTTTCCTTCATTGGGCGGGGTATTGAGTACAAGAGTTGGCATGTCATGTTGCAGTTGTATAGGACTTCAGTTCGGCCACATTTGGAGTATTGTGTACAGCTCTGGTTGCCACATTACCAAAAGGATGTGGATGCTTTGAAGAGGGTGCAGAGGAGGTTCACCAGGATGTTGCCTGGTATGGAGGGTGCTAGCTATGAAGAGAGGTTGAATAGATTAGGATTATTTTCATTAGAAAGACGGAGATTGCGGGGGACCTGATTGAGGTCTACAAAATCATGAGGGGTATAGACAGGGTGGATAGCAAAATGCTTTTTCCCAGTGTGGGGGACTCAATTACCAGGGGTCATGAGATCAAAGTGAGAGGAGGAAAGTTTTAAGGGAGATGTGCGTGGTAAGTTCTTTACACAGAGGGTGGTGGGCGCCTGGAACGCATTGCCAGCGGAGGTGGTAGACGCAGACACATTAGCATCTTTTAAGATATATTTGGACAGGTACATGGATGGGCAGGGAGCAAATGGACACAGACCGTTAGAAAATAGATGACAGGTTAGACAGAGGATCTTGATTGGCGCAGGCTTGGAGGGCCGAAGGGCCTGTTCCTGTGCTGTAATGTTCTTGGTTCTCTTTGTTCTTTGCTCTTTGTCTACCCCGTGCCCCACCTGCCTCCCTATTTCCTGCATATAAACTGACATTTTCCCAGCCACCATCAGTTGTGAGGAAGGGCCACTGGACCTGAAATGTTAACTTTGTTTATCCCCTCACAGATACTGCCAGACCTGCTGAACTTTTCTAGCAACTTAGTTTTTGTTCCTGATTTACAGCATCTGCAGTTCCTTTGGGTTTTTATTGAAGCAACTTTCATTTCTATGGTGACTTAGACATAAGTTAACCCAGGGTACTTCACAGTTGGCTGCTTGAGGTGCAGGAGTGTTAGATGGAAATTTTCCATTTTCTGTGATCAAAGTACTGAAGTTGGACCTGCTCAAAAAGTGGTTGTTAGACTATGTGCTTAATTTGAGAGTGGAAAATATTGTGTGGAAATGTTTTTTTTCAAGCACAATACTGTGACCCACCATTATGGATCTCCTACCCTTCATTTTAATGAACTTGATTAATTTGACATGGTGACCTTGTATTATTAGTGCTCTGCATATCCTTTCTTTCACATAACACCAAGGCTTGTCATGATCTAAAAAAACATTTTTTTGAAAATATGCATTAGCTCTGGATCCCTTGCTTTCTCTTCTGAAGGGGTAACTGTTTACTGAGTTTATCCACTCAGCGCTGATTCTGAACTTGCACATATTTCTGTTTGGAATGGCTTGGCACAATAAGATTAGTTTTTTTAAAACAAAAAATGAGACACATGCATTATGGGTTATCTCTCCAGTCTTCGATCCAGGTTGATTTTAATCAGTTATGACAGACATGGCCCAGATTTCCAGCACAGATCAATAGATAGTGGCCAGTACTGTCTGGTCAGATGAAATTGCCACTATGCCCTCTGACTGAAAAATGAGATGGCCAAGCAGTTGTTCTGCAGCAGTTACTGTGATTGTCAGAAAGCACTTTTGCTGACCTCCATAGCAGATTGAACTTGCACTTGAGTGCAGTGGGAAGTCAGTCACCAATACTGGAACCATTCATTCCTGTTTTAACATGATGCACAGTACACTAGTATAATTACTGAGGACTCTCAATCAGAAAATATTTGATAGCCATAATAATTCACTTGAAGCCAATTTATTATACAGTCTCGATGCAGCAGTGGGCAGTTCAGAATTGCACTGTAGCATAGATACGAGAAAATAATTATTTAATCCATATGCCCAAATATTTCTCCTTTTTTAAATCTTTTTAGTTATATCCTTTCTGCCCAAAACCAACGGCTTAATTTGAGGAACCTGCTGGCCTGCAAATAACTTTGACTGAGATCTTGAAGTGCTCTTTTTCTGTTCTATATTCAACCCTTCTCAATCCAATCAAAACAATGGCATTTAGTCTTATTAATGGCTAATCTAGTAGAAGAATGGAATTCAAATTACTGTGTCATTTAGTGAAATTGAGGTGCCAATTGAATATTTAAAACAGAGATTGATAGATTTTTGCTAGGTAAGGGGATAAAATGTTTTGGAACCAAAGTAAGTTGGTGCAGTTTGTACAAATCAGCCATGGGGAGGTGACAGGCTGGTGGTATTATCGCTGGACTGTTAGTCCAGAGACCCAGATTATGTCCTGGGGACCCGTGTTCGAATCCTGCCATGGCAGGTGGTGGAATTTGAATTCAATATCTAGAATTAAGAATCTAATGACTGTGAATCCATTGTTGATTGTCGGAAAAACCCATGTGGTTCACTGATGTGCCATTCTTACCTGGTCTGGTCTATATGTGACTCCAGACTCTCAGCAATGTGGTTGACTCTTTACTGCCCTCTGGGCAATTAAGGATGGGCAATAAATGCTGCCTAGCCAGTGATGTCCTCATTCTGTAAATGAATAAAGGAAAAAATTGTTCTAATTGAATGGCAAAAAAGGCTTGAGGATATGAATGGGGTCCCTCTGTTTTTATAATTTGTTGGCCAATCATGTCTCACGAATCTATGCCTCACTATTTCACTTTTATATGAGGTTTACAATTATAAAATTTGGGGGGGTTAAGATTTATGTGATGTATCAATCATTCAGTTCCCAAACCATGGTTTGTTAGACAAGCGTGGGTCGATAGTTTGGAGATTGAATCTGAATCTAAATGAACCAACAGCTTGTGTTGTATATTTAAAGAAAAAGCCAGCGATGCATATTGGCAGATGGCTTGTGATATGGAAGAATAGAGATGATAGCAGTTCTCTGACGCATTTTATTGATCAAGGCTGATGCACTTTTATATATTTTTGCTTTGTATTTTTCATTGCCACGTAGTGTGATCCATTAATTGAGCTGAAAAGCAAATTTAAAGACTGATGTCAGGCAATAATTTATGAGCAAAGGGTGAGCAACATTTGAGATGAATTTTTAAATGGTAATGGAAGCTAAATCCCTTTGCCGGGTTGAGGTTAAATGCAGAGATGAAGCTGTAATTTGTTGGAAGGATGAGTTGAGACGTCCTTAATGGCTGACCACATTTGTTTCTGTTTGTATGAACTGATCTCCTTGAAAACTACAAAATTCTTAAAAGGACTGGACAGGGTATGCGATACTTTCCCAGATGACCACTGCTGGCATCTTATGGCATTTGCCACTCTTACCACAATGTTGTACCAGGGGTAAGGGTTTTTTGAGTAGCTTTCTACTGCCAGACCTCCTTCGTCTTTGCTTTGTCTTGGGGCGAATGAGTGAATAGTGGTAGAGGATATGTTGCTGCAAAATATCTGTCAGAGAGACACTGTTCTTCGAAAATAATAAGATTCATTGCATGAGAGCTAAAATATCTCCACAGATGCCAGTATCCCATCACCAAGCCACTTGTTATTTACACATGAAGGGTCCTTGATACTGAACCAACTCTCTTAGAGCTAGCTGTCAGAGTGCACAGGATGTCTGATATTCTTGTGCTTATCTGTCAGCCAGGGCTCACTGATTGGACTAGATTAACAGCCCAATCAAGGGGCTCATATTCTGTGAGGTCCATCTGGCTGACCTCATGACAATCACGACAGCCCTCCCCTTCTGAGTCTGAGGACGTAGGCCAGTTCTTTTCATTTAGGAGCTGCTCCTGGGATATTTTAGCACTGGGTCAGGTTCCCCTAACTGTACCTCTGATACGGGCAGCAAGAAATACAGAGTAGTTCATCTCTTGTACCTGGAGTGTCTTGGAAGAAATTCATTCTGTTCTTCAGGCAACAAAGGCGTCAAGGCAGCGACATCCACCGTGCCCATCTCAGATTCCAAGGTATCTTCAACGCTTGATGAAATCGGAGAACTTACAGATTCTGTAATAGTTGGAAAGGCTGGGCACATTTTGTTCCTGCACCATTTGCGAGTTTGCAGCTTCCATATGGTCCATGTGCTGGTTGAGGACCATCGCACCTACCTGAACCTTATACAACACTAGACCTGACCCCTCATCTTAGTCATGTATAGTTCCTACACCAAACTTTGTCCCTTGAAGTAAACTGTCCTTCTCACTTAGTGGAGTCTTGTGTCTGGCATTTGTTTGGCCGATGCAATTTCAGTCACCCCCAGATCCGGGAAGACCTGGTGCACCATCTTCTCCCCATTAGCAGCTCTGCTAGAGCTATTCCTGTAGCTGAATAAGAGGTGGTCCTATAATCAAATAGGAATTGGGACTGTTTGGATTTGAATGTAGCTGCTCCTTTAAGTCTGGCTTCAACGTTTGATCTGATCTTTCTGCAGGCAATTTGATGATGGATGGTATGGCGGTTGGCTGATATGTTGAATAACATTCGACATAAGGAAAATTCCTGTTAGTAAATGATGGCCCATTTTCTGTGATGAACACCACCAGAACACCATCATATAGCTAAATATGCATGCAGGTTTTTTTATTGTCGTCCCCCTGTTTGACAAATGAACTCTATGCATGTGCGGCCACCTTGACTGGGTGTTCACAATGACTGAGAACATGGAGCCTGTGAAAGGACTTGCATAGTCAATGTGTAACGGAGTTCAGGGTTTACCTTGCCATCCCTGTGAATGTGGGGGAGCTGCTGACAGTAATTTCTGTCCTTTTTGGCACTTTGGGCACTGCCTCACCAATGCAGCTATGTCTACATCCAGTTGTGGCCACCATGCAGAACATCTTGCCAGCATCTTCATTTTGGAAACCCCTGGAGACTCTGGAGTTCAGCCAGTATCTGGTGGTCACCTTTGTTTGGGACAATCACTCTTGCTCCCCATAATAATATGCCATCTTTTACTGATATCTGGTCTCTCTGGGTCTAAAAATGTATCAATTCTGGTTGTGATGGCCCTTTGGTTTCCTCTTCTTCCACCAGCTGTTTCAATTTTGTCAAGACCGGATCTTTCTGCGTCCAAAGACTGATACTGTCAGCTATGATCGGAAGTGTGTCCAGAAAATTTAAAAATATTCTGGATTCTTCCATTGGTGGTACCACCTGTAGTCTATCTGTCAGCAGGAGGTGGCTCACTGCATTTGCGTTTGCTGCTAGGCTTCCTGAACAGTGTTCCAACTTGTGATTATATGCACTTAGTATTAGAACCCACTACTGAGTTCAGCCTGAAGCTATGGGTGGCACTGCCTTGTCCTCTTTAAGTAGACCTAGCAGGTGTTTGTAGTCTGACGTTATTATAAATTTATGTTTATAAAGGTATTAGTGGAACTTCCTAACTCCAAATTTGACCGCCAAACCTTCCTTCTCTATCTGGGCATATTTGGCTAATGCAGAATGTAAAGTCCTGGCTATATACGCCATGAGGTGTTCCTCGGACTGCCCATGAGCTAATACTGCCCCGATGCCATACAGGGAGGCATCGCATGTCAATACCAGAACTCACTTGGGAGCATAGTGTCCTAACACTTGAGAGAATGATAGCTATTTCTTCACTTCCCTAAAAGCAATGACTTGGCTACATGCCCATTTCCAAGGCTGACTCTTTATTAAGAGTTGATGCTAAGGTGCTAGGATCGAGACCAGATCATGTATGAACTTTTCGTAATAGCTTATCAGCCCAAGGGAAGACCTAAGCTCCAGTATAGATGTAGGAGCCTGGGCATCTTTGATCATCCTCACTTTATCTTCCAATGTGTATAACCTGGTCTTGCTGACTCTGTACCCCAAGTAGGTAATTTGGGCTGCCTGCAACACATTCTTCCTTTCTAAGGCATATGTCTGCCTGGGAGAAATGTCCAAAGACTATGCTCAAGTTCCCTAAGTGGTCCTTGTTGGTCCTCCCTGTTATTAGTACATCATCTAGATAATTATCCATCATCTGCTGAAAAATTACACAGGCTGCCTATGCCAAATAGCAATCTCGCATATTAGTTACAAATCCTTATAGGTATTAATTGTAGCAGGCTTCTGGGAGTCCTCATCTAACTGCACTTGCAAGTATGCATGGCTGGTGTCCAGCTTCGTGAAGGACAGCTCCTGCTGCCAGCTTTGTGTATAAATCCTCTATGCAAGGATTGATTATTTATTCAGCTGCAAAAAGCACTTTTCTGTTTTTTGCTATAAGGCAAATGGCAATGGGTGGGCCATTGCAGAATCATGGAATTGTTTCCTGGTCGACATGCAAGGTGGTCTTGGCTCCCTTGATGGGTCCTATAACTTCCTGAAAAACATCCGGTATTTATTAGGACTTCAGTCAGGCAACCATTTTAGAGTTGAAAATATTGAGTCAATCTAGGTGAACTTTTGTCAACCAATTTCGCCCCGTCAGGCTTGGGCCTGAGCCTTTTACTGCAGTCAGTGGTAACTATGCCAGCTGCTTCTTATAAGAGACCAGAACCAAAATTGTACCCTCAATCTGTAAAGTTCCCTGGTATAGGTTCTCAGTCTAGCTGGCGTCTTGTGCAAACTTAAGGGTTAAAGTCCAAAACAATTTCTTTTAAAGACTGGTTCTGCAATCTTTGAAATGGCCTCGCTTGTCCGACCTCCGTTAGATCTGGATAACCATTTAACCAGACATTTATTTTGGTTCTGATTTGGATGTTGCTAAGCAATTTAACTATTCCAAACTAAATGTAGGTGGACTTTCCAGGGTATGCACTCTCCTGGATACTGCACTGAGTTCTCTTAGTCCATTTGGATCAAGTGATCTTTGACTTGATAGAGGTGCACAAAATGATCAGTGGTATATATAGAGTGGACAGCCAGAGACTTTTTCCTAGGTGGAATGTAGCTATTATGAGGGGGCATAGTTTTAACGTGAGTGGATGTAGATGTAGGGGAAATGTCAGAGGTAGCTTCTTTACTCAGAGAGTGATAGGGGCGTGGAGTTCATTGCCGGAGAGGGGAGTGGACTCGGCCTCATTAGGGGCATTTAATCAGCTATTAGATAGGCATATGGATGATCGTATAAGGTAGGAGTGGAGGTTAGATCTTAGGTTTAGGGTAAAAGTTTGGCACAGCATCGTAGACTGAAGGGCCTGTACTGTGCTGTACTGTTCTATATTCCATGTTCTAAGTGGGAACCTTCTGCTGTCTCAAGTCTGCATATACGCTGCAACTACAATGGCTTGCTGGCCCGGATCCTGAAGAAAATTTGAACTGTTTCACTGAGGTTTGGCTTTGCTTTGGAGTTTTGCTGTGTGCTGGCCTACAGTCCCTCTGTTCAGGATATGTCCTGAGTGAGGCTATGCAATTGCTTTCTCACAAGTGGTGAGCCCCAAGCTCAGCTAGACCGGCAAGGCTGTCCACTTGCCACATTTTCTGATGCCAAAGCCAGTTGTAATGCCCGTTTGAATCCAGTTGGGCTTCAGCCAGTAGGCACTTCTGCATGGTTAATCATTGATCCAGCACACCAAGTAGTCTCTCAGCATCTCATTAGGTTTAAACTGAAATCACATGCCTCTGCTGGTCATCTTAACCTAGTCAAAAATCCTGATATGGATTCCCCTGGTTCTTGAATTGTCAAGTAAAACTCTGGGGTCATAATATTCCTTGACTAAATCCATCAAATCCTGAAAGGTTTTAGTATCCGTTGCCTCAGTGAAAGTAAGGTTCTTAATAACCGAAAAAGCTGCGGGTCCACAAGCTTCAGAAGCAATACTCATTACTTTTCGAGTCAAGCTTCCCAAATAATGGCATGATGCAGAAAGGCTTACCCCAACTCAAAGACGATTATTGCGAGCAAATTTCTACAGGAGCATGCTTTTCTCTTGCCACCACCGAAATAACTCCAATAAGGTCGGTATCCAGTCACCCTTCATTTACATGTGGAGGGCCCTTGACCCTGATCCACTCCCTCAGACCCAGCTGTTGGAGTGAACAGGATGTCTGATACCCCTGTTCTTATCTGCCTGCCAAGGCTCTCTGACTGGGGGTAATTACCTCGTCCAGTCAGGGAATTCAGGTTACCTGGCTGAACTCGTTACAATCATTACAGTAGCAATAAGTCCAACTACACTTGGTTAGGCATAAATATTAGGATTTTAGGGAGCTGGTCCTGCATCTGATCCCCCTGAAAGGTACAGTCGAACTCCTTGTCTACACCTACAAACTAATTGCTTTCACCATTAGAATAGGTAAAGCAATGTAACAGAACCAGAACTGCTGTTTTTGCACAAAAGACTGAATATAGAATGAATACTTGCCCTAGCTGTGGGATAGCTGAAATATAGAGAATACAGCCTCAGAATAGGGACAAGCCCGAAAGGATTTTCAGGGATACAGTGCTTTATTTCCCCCTGCAACTCCATATTGATTTAGTCTCTTGTTCCTCTGCACCCTCACTTCTGATGGTTTTATTGCCACTAATGGGTTTTGCATGTAAATGTCTAATTGGCTGCACTTTAGATTAGTGATCCTGGTTAATTGTTAAAGGCAAAAACAAAGGTCACAGTGATTTGGTGGGAATTTTTGTTTGGTTGTGCCTGAACCACACCACGGTTATATCAAAAAAAAAGAAACAGACCCAGAAAAATAAAAAAAAACGCTGACCAGGAGATGACTGGTGAGCTCAGATGATCAGAGCTTAGACCTGATAATGCCAAGGTCACGTGTTCAATCCCCTTTACATAGCCAATCCTGTTGGCTTCCAACCACAGCTTTTGCGTGGTCATTACTTCCAATGATTAATAGTTGAAAATAAAAAAGACAGAGTTCTTGTGGCAAAACAAAAAAAAACAGATCAAGTGGGATGTTGTGGCACTGTGGTAGTATCCTTGTCTCTGAGCCAGGAGGCCCAGTTTCAAGTCCCACTTGCCCCAGAGGGGTGTAATGACATCTCTAAACAGGTTGATTATGAAAAATATAAAGCAGACCTAGGGGTCCTTATGGCACAGTGAAAGTGTCCTACCTCTGGGCTGTGGAAGCCTGGGTTCAAGCCCCACCTGTTCCACAGGTGTGTAATGACATCTCTGAACGGGCTGTTTGAAAAATAAAAATGCTGACCCAGTGCGGAACAGTTGTTCAACAATAAACAGTGTTCCTTTCCAGTTGGATTTACTGAGTTATTACAGAAACCGCTGAAAAATATAATAACTGGAACAGAAACATGTACTAATTGGATGATAACTCTGGCTGAAATGTACTGGGTAATTAAGTGGACCTACCTATTTTCTGTTTCCAAAATAGGGGAGTTTTTCTCCTGTCAATAGAATAAGAATTGATAACAGAAGGGAGTACTTTATTTTCAGCTTCATACCCTAAAACTATTTGTTTTAACAATTTTTTTCACTTCAATGAAGATCTGTCATTTTTCACTGCTTGTTTCTTTACTAAAACTATTAATGAATGAGATCAGCTCTCAGTAGGCCACAGAGATTCCTGCGTACCCAGATAACCACGGCAAAATGGCCTCAATTTGCTGATCCTCTGGAGTTGTCAATCAGTTGTGTGAATGGGATCTGAGCCGTGTGGTGTCAGTTTGATTATCTTTGATCCTGATCCACAACGATGTAGTTCATGACTCTGTCTAAAGGTAAATAAAATCAATGATCCTTATGCAACAGCATATTTACACAATTTAGTAGATTTATTTTTCTTTGTCAGTTACCCATGCCCTCTTCCTTAGTTACTGGTTACATTTACACTGACGTGGCTTCAATTGTGGTAAATTTGGATTGCACAACCAAATAGTGCAATATATTACTGTGATGTCCTGTGCAAAGCTGCAAGTTTGTAATGATAGTATTTTAATGATACATTTTGAAGACTTGGGTGCACATCTCTCAAACATCTCAAAGCACTTTACATACAATTTACTGTGAAATGCAGTGACTTGTTATATAGGTAAGCATGTTGGCTGTTACATACACAGCTGGATCCCACACAAAGTCCAACTGCGTGTGATCTATCTTTTAGTCTGATTTTGGTAGTAACAGTATTGATGAATATTCAATCACAGCATGTGAGTGTTGCTGGTTAGGCCAGCATTTTTTGCCCATGCACTTTGAAAATGGTGATGAGCTACCTTCTTGAACCATTGCTGTCTTTGGGATGTAGATACACTCTCAATGCTGATAGAGAGGGCATTCCAAGATTGTGTCCCAGCAATACTGAGGAACAACGAAATAATTCCAGATCAGGATGGTGTATGGCTTGGAGTGGAACTTGCAGATTCTGGTGCTCCCATGTTCCTGCTATCCTTATTTTTCTAGATGGTAGTAGATGTGAGTTTGCAAGTGGAATGATAGCGAGAGGAATGTAACTAGACAGGACGGGCTGTTCTTTTGAAGTAAGCCCCAGGAACTTGAATGTTCGCCTCAATCACAAGATTAAGCATGCAGGATCTCCGTTCGATGTCTGAAGGATGCTACCTGTGATAATGCAACGTTCAGTCAGATTTTGTTTGGTCTGTTGACCTTAATACATACTATATTCATGGTCTGGAGTGGTAGTTGAACTTTCTGAATGAGAAGCATGCTACCAGTTGAGCCAAACCCATGCATTTGTAAGTACATAGCATAAATGTCAGGCTAATTGTATGGGAATATAAGGACAGACAAGACCAAATTAAATAAAAAAAATCAGAATGTACAGTACAGTAACTGTTCAGTTTCCTTTAATTGATTTCCTTAGCCAATGCCTGTCTATGTTCAAGACTAATAACAACAGTAATTCTGTTATCTTCCTCAGAGTACATTTGAAACATTCAGCAGTCTGTACTCTTTATGTATCGGATCTATTCATTAATGTGCCCTATTTTGAGCTCCACCCAATTCCCTTGGAATATTTCAATAAGTTGTAGGTGCTTTGACTTTGCATGTTGTTGCCATTTCTGGCGCCATGGTAAACAGTTTCTTGGGGTGGAACTTGTCAAAGTCCTTTACAGTTTTTCAAATACGTTAAAAGCAGCAGGTGGTCAGAGCGAGGTCCACGCAGTAGTTCAGAGATGTCAGTGAGTTACAACACATTTGATCTAATCCGTCACTGTGGCTATTTCAGCAGAGACCCTTGGTCTTGAGTAGAACACAGAAGCAAAGTAAACACTGACTAATAGAAGAACATGCCTTTGAGGAAGCTTTTAAGAAGGAAGTAAAACAGCAAACATTTGGGGTTGGAATTCCAGGTCATGTATCAGATCTGCAGAATGATGGAAGCGTGTACAGAAAACAAAGCTGGAGGGGTGAAGGATGCACCTTGGAATTTAGGCTGAATGAAGTTGCAGACATATTGAGTGATGCTCCATAAAGATTTGTGAACAAGAGTTTTGAATTCAGTGCATTGAATAATAAGTAACTTGTGTACAATTATGAGAACAGGCCTGACTGAGATTTTAATGCAGGACAAACAGTGACAGTTCCACACAAAGTTGAGTTCATGTAGTGTGGCTAATTGGAGGAATCTAATGATGAGGAAAGAAAATAGAAGAATTTTGGCACATTGGTTTGAGGGAAGATTGGACGTGAAGTATATGGTGGTGGAGTAGTATTTATAATAGAGAGACTTGAAATTTAAGTAGGTGTATTTGATATCCAATTACATAACGTGTACTGGTGGAAAACTGTTTCAAAGTTAAATGTGCAGAAGTAGCTGAATAGGCTGGGGCTATTTTCCCTGGAGTGCCAGAGACTGAGGGGTAACCTTTTGGGAAATATGAAGTCATGCGAGGCATGGATGGGGTGAATTGCCAAGGTCTTTTCCCCAGGTAGGGAGTCCAAAAGGTTCAATGTGAGAGAGGAAAGATTTAAAAGGCACCTAAGGCCAACTTTTTTTATGCAAAGTGTGGTGGTATGTTTATGGAATGAGCTGCCAGAGGAAGTGGTGGAGATTGGTACAATTACAACATTTAAATTGCATCCGGATGGCCATATGAATAGGAAGTTTTCAGAGTGATATGGGCCAAATGCTGGAAAATGGGATTAGATTATTTTAGGATATCTGTTCAACATGGCTGAGCTAGACTGACGGGTCTGTTCCCATGCTGTACATCTGTGACTGTATTGTATGACTGTCATATTGCAAGGCTTGCCACTGGGTGGAAATGTAATGGCATTTTACATTTTTCACAAATTTACTTCTGTACAGAGCCATCAAGTGGTTTGAATCCAGGTCAGTATTGCACTGTATTGTTTTATTACTGAGAAACAAAGGTGAAAAGCTGAGATCGATAATGCACCGAGAAAAATGAACAACATGAGAAGTTAATAGAGAGAGAGAGAGAGAGAGAGAGAGAGAGAGAGAGAGAGGGGGACAGGCATAAAGTTACAAAACCAGCAAGAAATAAACAGTACTGCAAGTAGAATATAATGACACTCTTCCTTCTGATTACTGATGAGATCTGACAGCTTTTATTGCTCTTTCATTAATTTACATTGAATACAATTATAACGTCAGTACGATTTGAAGGTTGTGCAGCTGAAGATAACCTTGAATATAATTTAGTTTTGTCTAATTCACTGAGGAGAAACATCTAAAATAAGAAGTTTTACTGATCAGATCATACTGGCCTTGGCTGTCCAAAGCTGGAAGGTTGTCATAGAAAGGAATCACTAAGGAAAATTCGGAGTCCTGTAGTTTTGAGGACCGAGGAAAGAACAAGCTGGAGTCATGAATCTGAATTTCAACAATGTGGAACATAAGGAAGAGAAAGCATACTGTATCTAAAAAAGTTAATTTTCAGGCGAAGCGGGTAAAGAGGGTAAGGTTAGAGCAGCACTAATTAAAATCATAAATCAGAGCAAGATTAAAAAAGCTGTGGCAGGCAGGTTTTGCCATTGGGAACAAGCAATCAAGCGTTGAGCAGATTTTTGTTATTGTTTCTAGTCATGGTGAATGAGGGAGCTCCTAGTAGAATAGCCTCATCAGATCAAGGAGCAGTATTTTGTTTTGGATGAAGTTGGGCTTCGTAGAGACTGAATAGAGTTGAGATGGGCATGGAGGCTTCTTGAGGTAAATGAAGCAGATATGAACATTTCAATTTAAGTCGGGGGAGCGTTAAGAATGCTAAAGATTAATTTTCCTTTCTTTATAGTCTATCCTCCTCCCTCCACCTTGAAATTGACTTCATTATCACAATCAGTCAGTATTAGGAGCCTAAACTTGCTCCTGACACCCCCGTAAAGACTTTTTAATCACTAGCTAAATGGCCGTTTGGCTACTTGTAACTAAATTTAGTGTAGCAAAAGATAATAGACCAATACCAATGCTGTAACAAGGATTCAATGCTTATACTCCTCCCCTTGTTGCAAAGCATTGCAGGAGTGAATCACAGAATTATTACGATTTGGAAGGAGGCCATTTAGCCTATCATGCTTGCACTTGTTCTCTTGTGCCAAACTCCTATCTTTTCCCCATATCCCTGCACACCATTGGTATCCAAGAAAACATCCAAAACAGTCTTCAATACCTAAATTGAACCTACCTCCATCACATTTTCAGGCAGTCCGTTCCATACCCTAACAATCTCTTGTGTGAAAATGTTATTTTCTCACACCACCCTTGCCTAATTTATATGTCAATTTAAAATCCATTCCCTCATGTTCTTGTTTCTTCAACACGTGGAAACAACTTCATGTCATCTATTCTATGATATTATGACCAGTCCCTCCGCAATTTTTACCTTCACTTCCTTTACAATCCTTGGCTGCGGTACTGATATCTTTTAAATTTAAGTACTAACGGTCTATCCAAGACTTCTTTTTTGTTCATATTCGTCCCTTCAGTTGATAGGGTTTCTTCCACTGTCACCTGGGCCTGGACATCATCATCGTTTATGACGCCAAATGCAAAATATTCATTGAACGCCTCTGCCTCTGTCTGTGAATCCACTTTTTGGTCTCTGACTGTACCACTCCTTTAACTACTCTATTGTGCTTATATTCCTATAGAAAATTTAGGTATTTCCCTTTGTTAGCTTCCAGTTATTTTCTCATTGTTCCTCTTTGCTTTTTGACTTCTCCCTTAAACATTTGGTATTCCTGTTGATTCTAATTCTGTTTTCTGCCTGTCATAAGCAGCCCTTTTCCTTCTAATGTTAATTAATAAAATAATCATGTGAACCCTGGATTTGTTTGTCTTACCTTTCCAATCAAAGGAAATATACCTTGACTGTACCCAAACCATTTCCTCCTCGAAGATGGCCCATTGTTCAATTACTGATCTTGCAAACCAATCTCTCGTTCCAAACAATCCTGCTCAGCTCTGTTCCTGCCCCATTAAAGTCAGCTCTCTGCCAATTGATTTTACTCGCCCTGAATTGATGCATGTCATTCTCTTAACACCGGCCTGAACCTTATGATCACTGCCGCACTAAATGTTCCATTTGGCCCACCTCATTTCCAAGCACCAGGCCCTTGTTGGACTAGATACACACTGTTGTAGCAAAGTCACCTTAATACACTCCAGGGGCACTTGACCCTCATTGCCCCTCACAATGTTGGTATCCCAGTCTTTGGGTAATTGAAGTTCCCCCATTATAACAGTTCTACTACACCTACAAGTAATTGCACCCTTTTTTTCTGTAACTGTGGTTAAACTGACTCCATCTTCCAACCCTCGAAGTGCTCAGGAAAGCTTTCTTTTTAAGAAAAGAATCTTTTTTGCTTTAGTCAACATAATGACTTCTGCAGAGTCACCACTTTTGCTTTACCCTGATTAAATTAATTTGTTAGAGGAAAATATATAGTGTTGATTAAATTAATTTGTTAGAGGAAAATATATAGTGTTGTTAGTGCAGTCATTAGGTAATGGAAAACTGCAATTGGAGATGGATATAAACAGTCGGAATAAACATTGCTGGTCATTGCTGCTCAGTGGATAGTTTTTTTTCATCTAAAGTGGGAAAGGAAGCAGGAGGTAAGTGCCTCTCATCTGTCAAAAGTAACATACTCAGGAATCGCTAACGCACAAGAGTAAACTACCGCATGACATTTCAAATCCTTTATACAGTAATTGTATAATAACTAATGCAAATAAAATAAGCTTCCTGGACCATTTACCAGATTCTTATGTGGCACATGTGACCAGTACACTGCAGTTAGATATCTTTTAATTTTCTGACCTGATTTAGAATGTGGCAAAAATATATATTGCCCTATATTGTAACATCATGTCAGTTGGTACTATTTTGAGATACAGTGTATGAGTAATTTAAGACATGACGTGTAGTATGTACCTGGGAGGAACAGCTGACTTTGGACCAATGGTTCTCAAAGCTGCGCACATGGGAGTTTTCTTCATGTCAGATCTGAACCTGTTATAACTGTGATACAACAGTCAGGATTCTAATGGGCAAAGCAGACAAATCATTGCACTTCCTTTGCCTATTCCTGCAAGTCTACCTATGTACAGTTGATTGGATAGTCTGCACAAGATTTGAATCCATTTAAAGTCCGTTCTCCAAATATATGTGGTTAGAAGCTTCAAGCAATTTAATTTGACGTTTACATTTAGTTAACATGTTTACTAAATTTAACTTACAGTTAACCTTTTTTTACCCTTCAGAATAGCACTGAATATTTTTCATTGTCTGTATGCTGAAGAATACTAAATCAGTTAAGATATAAAATCCTAAAGTCAAAATATTTAACTTTAATTTCAGATCCAAGATGTTAACGGAAGGAAGTTGCATTTTTTGCAGGAGCTGGTATAATCATTTTTATATGTTTTTTAAAGTATGATTTTAATGTTGATCATGCACCTCATTTGTAAATGTGTATTCAGACAATCTTGCAGAAAATGATCCCATTTTTGCTTTCGTTCTTGGAATTAAGTGGGCTATGAATCACTTCACAATATGATTGTTACTTGATTGCAATGCCGTCGTCACTAATTTCTTGCGCGCTTGCTTTATTGGTGGATTATCACAAGTTTAACAAAGTGTTGTTAGCTCATCTCTCCACTAAATACTTCACACTTGCTATTCAGTACTGTTCAATATTCAGATTAATGGGTCTCCACAGCACACATTGGTTGGGCATCTGTGGTTCTGAACCGTTGAGCATTGCCCAACCTTTAAAACAAAAAGTTTTCACTATGGAGGATGAAAAGATTTCACAAGTTTTGAGGCTAGAGGAGGAACTAACTGCAGTCACTCAACAATCGGCTTCTTCTCATCAAAGAAGTTTGGGTATGAGGCCACATTTTAGTAAAATCTGTCACTCAAGCCTATGGTTCTAATCCACTGCCATTATTACAGCACTCCGTTTCTTGAGTAAAAGTAAAATTTGCAATTTTGGCACTGTTGGCGTTCAGCTAATGTTGTGTAGTAGCTCATTAACGTTGGCACTTTACGTAATGCTATCAGTTAAAACGATGGCTGGTGTCATTTGCATGGATTGTTCTGAAGATTTACTGCTGGCTACAATCAAGTGTGGACATTTTTTCCCACTCTACATGCTTTGGAGCTACAGTGCTGTGCACGTTTTATAATCTGTGACCTCCTTGGTAAATAAGGAGTGAAAAGACCAAATCCTGTGGTTTTAGGAGTAGTATGCTGTGAATCTCTTAACTTTGTAACTTGTAGCCTATTTTCTGCAGCTGCATCTGTTTTTCTGCATCTTAAATTTTACAAGACCTTTACCATTTTGATATTAAAAAATAGCAAATCAAAACTTTCTTTGTTTTAAACCAGGGATCATTTGTGTTCATAAAGCGATTTATAATAATTTAACTCTGTTATTCTGTCACTTTTCTAAGCTAAATCTGTGCTTGGCCCCATTATATTTAAAAAAAGGTGTTCATGAGTTGCTTGTACTGTGGATTTTCCACACTTAGATTTTCCATACTTCGTCTTTTCAATGGTGAAACACATATCACTGTAGTAAAGTTGCCCTGAGGGTATTGTCTTCTACCTAATTCCTTCCAGAATGTAGTTGTATCCAGAATGACATTGTAGAGGCTTAAGACTGGGTGTAGGTCATTGTGGAATAGGTCTTCAAAAGAATTTGAGAATGTTCAAGAAGCCAAAGTAGATAAAACCCTACTTCAAAAAAACTTATTGGGACAGAATTAAAGCAGTAGAATTTATCACTGCATTGTTTGAGTTAATTGTTGCAGAATTGTATCCTTCCTGGGTTGCAGGTACTTCAGTTAAGCGATGCAGACTCTTCGTGGTTCCCAGTGATCTCAATATTGGGACTCATGACATTATGGTTTCGGTAAGCATTGATCATGGCTTGGTGGCGCAGCTCATGAAAAATTGCAATGAACATCAAGCACAGGCAGCTCCCAGCAAACATGACTAATTCTCTGATAGTCACCAGAGGCATGAGTTTGAAACCACTAATATGGTGCGATGCGTCCTCTTGAGATTTGTGGAGAAGCAAAATATTATAAATCAAGCGGCAAATAAAAGTCACTGTTACCAGCATCAGAAACACCCGTTGAGGGTGGAAGCACCCAATGTGGTCTTGGTGCTCGTGTGCTTTCTGCAAGCATTTGGAATGGACCAGGAAATGCAGGAGTAAGCCCAGAATGATGAGTGTGGGTATTAAGAATCCAAAGACAAACTTGAGAATGCTGTATTCGTCTGGGGCTTCGAGCGGGTCCACGTGGCAGTTCACTGACATGTTTGGGTGTTGTCCAGCCCCACTTATTGATGTGATCAGGATGGAGAAGGTGATGCTAATGCCCATTACAGCCAAGATGGAGATATACACTTTTTTTAAAGCTCTCCTTGCCACTTCCAGGTGGTCGTATACCAAGAAGAAAATCACAATGTGAGTGTATCCTGTGTAAAAGTAGGAGATATTGAAGAAGAATGAGAGAATGGCACAGCCAAGCGCAGTGGTATTTACTTCCTCTGGTCTGACCACATCAGTGAGTGAGAAAAGAATGAGTGTGAAATCTGCCACTGTCAGGGACAATAGTATGATGTCAAGTTTCTCAAAATTCATGTTCTGCTTATAGTTTCGAATGTTTCTGATGAGGATAAGGATGCCCATTACTAGTCCCAGAAGTCCAAATATACTGTAGATGTAAACACTTCTTGAAACTAAGTTTTGTGCTTTCAAAAACTTGATGATTGTGCGATTGTCTAAACCTAAAGTAAAGTTTTTGGAATTTCCATTGTCTGAGTTCAAGTAATTTGGTAGATCGGTGGCATTATGGAACATTACTTGTGAAGCCATCTCTTCGAGCGTGGATTGCACGGTAATTCAATGTTTTCCAAAAAGCTGCTGATTTATATCCCGTATTGTAAACTGTGGCATTCAGTTTTGCAAATTGAGTTCAGGAAAGTGACAGCAACCTGTGAAGAACAAAGGAGATGATTAGTTAATTTCTATCTACCAAAACATTTTCTTGTGAAATTATAACACAAGTAAGAATGGATTTAGGTATCACTTTGCTCACTGATAACAGGCTTTCCCCCTGTCAGAAGATCATTATTCAAACTCCATACTGGATATTTGAGCACATGGACTAAGATGACTCTTAAGTATTGAGGGAATATTGCACCATTGGAAATGCCACCTTTCTAATAAGATGTTAAAACAATAGCCTGCCTGTGAATTCAGATCCCAGAAAGCATGATCAATTCTCTGATAGCCCCCAAAACCTTGAGTTTTAGATGACCAATATGATGCCTTTCCATATAAATATTAACTTGCCATGATGCGAGAAGCCAAAGAGCTGTAGTGTCACAACAAATATTTATTCTTCGACCAACACAAGGGGCACAGGTTACTTGAGGTATTTTATCTCAGTATCAGTACCTAAGACTTAAGTTTGCTGCTTTGCTTCCGACATTTCAATAGTGATTATTTCAATGGCTGTTAAACCCTTTGGAACATCCAAATGTCATAAAATGCACCATATAAATGCATGTTGGGTCCTTTGTCACACAGAATCTATCTGGTGTAATTGGAAGAAATGTACATAAAACCATTGGGCAGGATCTTACAGGGGCCTATGGTGAGAAATTTGGCAGAATCGCACACGAAATCCAGCGAGGCCTATCCCAACATTTGAAGGAACTCTCTATTGTTTAGCTAAAATCCGAAGGTTGAGGTTAGATTCTCTGTAGGTAACAGCAAGTTGCCTATTAGGGGTGGATTATCACTTGTAATTGACCTTATTAACTTCACATCTTGCTTCTTTCATATTCAGTTTCCTATCCTACCACCTGCTGCAAGCAAACCAGATGCTGAGAACTTGGCCACGTTCAATCATCGGTTCAGGCCAGTCACAGTCAATGGATATGCCTGACTATAATCCAGGGACTGGACAAGGATCAAACTTGTAGGGCTACCACAAACAGTCAAGGGAATCACATGTTGCTTGTCTGGGAGCTACAAAGACAGTGGTCAGGAGTCAGGCCAGTCACGTTTAAGGGTTGTTTGTCAAAGTTGGTCAGAGGTTTCTAACAAATGCCATGCTGGAGGTCTGCCCATTGATTGTTGAGGAGGTTGCAAGAAAGACCTCTCATTACTGACAAGCATGGGGGCAGTCAAGGCAGTGGGAGAAGCACGTGTTGAGGTGGGGTCATGGCTGGTGAACGGAAGTTAAGTTGAGGTATGAGAGGCATATGTGGAATAGCATTGGAGGATATTGTAGGCTATGGGAGGGGGTGTCATTGACAGTGACAGTATCCACAGAGGCAGCATGGATGACCATGGTGGACATCGGTTAGGTATACAGGTGGGACTCAGGGAGCAAGGAGAACAGTTAGAAGCTAAGTTCAATGTGGTGGGTCTCCAATTATAGGAACATAAATTGTGGCAAGATTAGTGGTAATGCAGAGGATTGGACAAGTTTTTTTTAAATAACAAAAGATAATCAAATAAATTTAAAACGAAGTTAAACTTAAGGGAAAAATTTTCAAGTAATATCAAAATGGCCAACAAGAGCTTGTTTATATATATATATATATATATATATATATATGCGTGTGTATATATAGTATGTAAAGAACAGAGGTGTCAATGTGACTATAGGACCTTCATGCACAAGGCTGGAGAAATAATGGGGAATATGAAAGGGCAGAGGAGTTGAATAATTGCTTTACATCAGTTTACACAGTAGAAGACACTAATACCGGTCCACAAATGCTAAATAATCAAAGGGCAAAAGGAGGCAGGGAAATAAATGCAGTAAGTATCACCAGAGAAAAAGGTAGTAGGGAAATTAATGGAGCTAAAAGACCAATAAACTTCTTGGGCCCGATGAGGCATATTCTTGCAAGAAGCCTTAGGTTCTGAAAAATTGCCAGAATATTAGAAAATTGCTAAATGTAATACCTTTTTATTTAAAAAGGGAAGGAGACAAAAAATGGTTACAGTAGGCCAAGAAAATTAACGTCTGATATTGGGAAAAAGTTAGACAGTTGTAAGCAGCAGAGCATTTGGAAATGCATAACATAATCAAACAGTGTTAAAATGGCGTCATGAAGTGGAAACCATCGATGAGAAATTTATTCGAGACAGTCGGAACTGCCAATGCTGGAGAATCTAAAATAACAAGGTGTAGAGCTGGATAAACACAGCAGACCAAGCAGCATCAGAGGAGCAGGAAAGCTGATGTTTCGAGTCTAGACCTTTCTGAAGATGGATGCAGACCCGAAATGTCAGCTTTTCTGCTCCTCTGATGCTGCTTGGTCTGCTGTGTTCATCCAGCTGTACACCTTGTTACCTGAGAAATCTATTAGACTTCTTTGCAGAGGTAACAAGCAGGATAGATAAAGTGGAGGTAGTATAAATTTGGATTACGAGACATATTTGCTAAGATATTCGACATTAGCTTAATGAATAAGATGAGAGCCCATGATGTTGGGGGTAGTATATGAGCATGGGTGGAAGATTGGCTTACTAATGGAAGACAGAGTTAGAGTAAGTTGGTCATGTTCAGGATTAGTTTGTAATTAGTGGAATGCCACAGGGATTAGTGCTGGGGCCACATTGTTTACAATATATAATGATCTGGATGAGGTAAATAAACATACTATATGTAAACTTTGTGGGTAACCCAAAAATGATGGGACAGAAAGTAGTGAAGAAGACACAGTGAGTCTTCAGAGGGTTATAATCAAGTTAGTGGACAAAAACATGACAGATGTAATATAACGTTGGAAAATGTGAGGTATTGCACTTTGGCAGGAAGAATAGAACAGCTGAATACTATTGAAATGGGGAAAGACTACAGAAGGCCATAACTCAGAGGGATTTGGTGAGATGGGTGCTCATACTTAAATTATGAAAGGCTAGCCTCCAAGTTCAGCAGATACCAAGGAAAGGAAAATTGAGGATTATCCAATCAAACATGATCTCATTGAATGGCATAGCAGGCTCAATAGGCTGGATGTCCACTTTGACACCTTTTAGTTTATGTAATGAAGAAGGGACATGGAGACTCTAGGAAGGGTACCTGGTGACCAGCAATGCTCCTTGCCATTGTTTGCCATTCACCATATTGTAATTGCAACTTAAAAATGGCTAGGACAGCACCTGGGGTTTAAAGGCGAAATGTGCAGGATTCATAGAATGTTAAAGGACAAATACATGAAGCATGCCCTTGCACATTGCAACTATGTTTAGTTTGCAATGATTTCATTGATTCAGCATGCACTGCAAATGGACAATTGTGTTTTAGATTTCAAATAGTGGTTAAAACCATGCCATTGGTGCTTGAACATTGAACATTGGCATCTCAATGATGCAAGTGTTTGGGGTAATGACTGAAAAAGAGGAGAATGCTGATGAAGTGGCTCATAACTTGTGAAACTTTCAAGGGAGCTGTGGGAGATGATCACTTTATCATCTGTCTTGTAAGTATTACGATGCAGTCTAGTGAGTGCAATAAGTTTCATGGCCAGTGCCAGCCTGGGATGGGAAAGACGTCAGAGCTCAGCAGGCATTCCTTTCTTAATGTAATAGTTGTTTGTGGAACATTGGTCATTGTGTTTGCCTTTCTAAGAAGGCAAAGGCAAATACAGGATGACCAGGATGAATAGCAAGCTCAGGAGTAGCAACAAACTGCCATGGAAGCCAAGAAATGCCCTGCACTGGCAGGCAACTGCACACCTCCAAGATGTGCATCAGGTCCGCAAGAGGACAGGAGCTTTTTGCCCTGCTTCCTTGTCATGAGTGAAGCGCAGAGAGAGTACAAGCTCCATATGCCTTGTGACACTATGATGGACCTATGCTGGATACTAGAATGGGAACCAAAGGCTGCAGGGTTAGGAAGCCACTGTCCCGGTGGCTGTGAAGGTGACAGTTGCACTGAATGCTTGAGCAACTGGCTGTTTTCAGGAAGTGATGTGAGATTGTCTCAGTCATGCACTGACAAACGTATCAGGACTGTGTGTAATACCGTCTAGTACCATCTAAGCAAGATGACTGTGGTTCATTTTGTTTTCTGATAATTAGGACAGTGCTAAAGCCTGAACAGTAGCGTTTGGAAACATATCTGGTTTCCCCCATGTGAAGGGTGCCATGGATTGTTTGCACATGGCACTGAGAGGGCTGCATAATATACTGCAGAATTCACCAAAAGGAAGTGCTTCCTTTCCATTAATGCTTATATGATCTTTGGCCACTATTAGCACTTTTTGCAGGTATTTGCCTGCTACCGTGGCAGTACCAAAAATCCCACATCCAGGAGCACCCTTGTGTACTTAGTGTGTTTCAGGGTCAGTGGACTTTACAAGGCTGGTTACTAGGAGATAAAGGCTGCCCATTTTGATCATGGTTCTGGTGGAATTGGATCAACTTCTGAAGGCCAGGACGATGACATTGGAGAGGCACGACAGAGCTCAGCTGCTTTGGGAGCCAGGCAGGATCTGATAGAGCATGATATGAGAGAGCAGACGTTCTGATGGAAAAAACGACCTCACTATGTTAAGAAGCGTGCATTTGAATAACTTATCCACAAGGTGGCAGCAATGTGTTTGTTTTCAAACTGTACTTAAGCTTTTGAAATAGGTACACTGACCAGTGAACTTGAAGTACAAAGTAGATTTTTGCTGCTGAAGTAGCCACATGTTCAATGGCACTTGACATAAGTAATGTGTAAAATTTCCAACATCTTGTCAGAAGGAAGAGATTTTCCATCAGTTGCAAGTTGCCACATGATTATGCCCCACTCTATTGTTAGTTTCACCAAAACAACAGCTAGCTCTGAAGCTCCTGATAAATTTCACCAGAGAATTCCAGGATAATAAAATGTGAGGCTGGATGAACACAGCAGGCCAAGCAGCATCTCAGGAGCACAAAAGCTGACGTTTCGGGCCTAGACCCTTCATCAGAGAGGGGGATGGGGTGAGGGTTCTGGAATAAATAGGGAGAGAGGGGGAGGCGGACCTGAGATGGAGAGAAAAGAAGATAGGTGGAGAGAGTATAGGTGGGGAGGTAGGGAGGGGATAGGTCAGTCCAGGGAAGACGGACAGGTCAAGGAGGTGGGATGAGGTTAGTAGGTAGATGGGGGTGCGGCTTGGGGTGGGAGGAAGGGATGGGTGAGAGGAAGAACAGGTTAGGGAGGCAGAGACAGGTTGGACTGGTTTTGGGATGCAGTGAGTGGAGGGGAAGAGCTGGGCTGGTTGTGTGGTGCAGTGGGGGGAGGGGACGAACTGGGCTGGTTTAGGGATGCAGTTGGGGAAGGGGAGATTTTGAAACTGGTGAAGTCCACATTGACACCATTGGGCTGCAGGGTTCCCAGGCGGAATATGAGTTGCTGCTCCTGCAACCTTCGGGTGGCATCATTGTGGCACTGCAGGAGGCCCATGATGGACATGTCATCTAAAGAATGGGAGGGGGAGTGGAAATGGTTTGCGACTGGGAGGTGCAGTTGTTTGTTGCAAACTGAGCGGAGGTGTTCTGCAAAGCGGTCTCCAAGCCTCCGCTTGGTTTCCCCAATGTAGAGGAAGCCACACCGGGTACAGTGGATGCAGTATACCACATTGGCAGATGTGCAGGTGAACATCTGCTTAATGTGGAATGTCATCTTGGGGCTCTGCTTAATGTGGAATGTCTCTCTGATGAAAGGTCTAGGCCCGAAACGTCAGCTTTTGTGCTCCTGAGATGCTGCTGGGCCTGCTGTGTTCATCTAGCCTCACATTTTATTATCCTGGAATTCTCCAGCATCTGCAGTTCCCATTATCTCTGATAAATTTCACCTGTGTGTTTCCAATGCAGATTACTTGCTAATTAAACTCAATGCAGAAAACTAGGCCTGGTAGTTAACAGTATTTGTTATTTTATATTGCAGTCCCATTTGTGGATAGCATGAAATTTGGAGTGTTGTAAACTGAGAATAGTAGAGATTTTCAAAAGGTCATAGACAAGTTGGTGGAATGGTGAACAAATGGCAAATGAAGTGCAATGTGCAGAGCTGTGAAATGATTCATACTGTTTGGAAGAATATGGAGAGACAATGTAAAAAAAGGGGCACAATTTTAAAAGGGGTGTAGGAATAAAGACACCTGGGTGTAAAGCTGCATGTGTCATTAATGGTGGCAGGACAGGTGGAGAGGCTGGCTGATAAAACACAGAATATTTTAGACTTTGTTAACGTAGGGTACAGAAACAAAGAGGTTATGTTGAAGTTGGGGCCATAAGTTTTGATTTCAGACCAGAAGGCTCAAGGTTCTAGTTCAGGGGAAGCGGTCACCCTTAGCAGAAGAAAGTTTAGCCTGTGAAGTATCCAGGTTGTATGTATAAGTGTATTAGAAGTGTTCCATCTATACAAACTGAAAAGAGTTTTAGGCCTTTAGAATTGATAAAGTTTCAGGCAGCAGACTTGGAAAGAAGTAATCAAACCGCCTCAGCAGTACAAGAGCTGGGAGGAGTCAGTTAAACAGCTGAAACAAGGGGGATATTTCTGTCAGATTTGAGTGTCTGTATCGTATTTTTGCTGTTTAAGCTTAGGTCTTTCTAAATTTTCAGTTATAGCTTTTTAGGTGTTGGTGATAGACTCCATAAGACATAGGAGTGGAAGTAAGGCCATTCGGCCCATTGAGTCCACTCCTCCATTTTATCGTGGCTGATGAGCATTTCAATTCCACTTACCCGCACTCTCCCTGTAGCCCTTAATTCCCTGTGAGATCAAGAAATTCTCAATCTCTGCCTTGAAGACGTTTAACGTTCCGGCCTCCACTGCGCTCTGTGACGATGAATTCCACAAGCCCACCACTCTCTGGCTGAAGAAATGTCTCCTCATTTCCGTTTAAAATTGACCCCCTCTAATTCTAAGGCTGTGCCCGTGGGTCCTAGTCTCCCTGCTAACAGAAGCAACTTCCCAGTGTCCACCCTTTCTAAGCCATGCATTATCTTGTAAGTTTCCATTAGATCTCCCATCAACCTTCTAAACTCTAATGAATACAATCCCAGGAACTTCAGCTGTTCGTCGTACGTTAGGCCTACCATTCCAGGGATCATCCGTGTGAATCTCCGCTGGACACGCTCTAGTGCCAGTATGTCCTTCCTGAGGTGAGGGGGCCCAAAATTCTATTCTAAATGGGGCCTAACTAGAGCTTTATAAAGTCTCAGAAGTACATCGCTGCTTTTATATTCCAACCCTCTTGAGATAAATGACAACATTACATTCGCTTTCTTAATCACGGACTCTACCTGCAAGTTAACCTTTAGAGAATCCTGGACTAGCACTCCCAGATCCCTTTGTACTTAGGCTTTATGAATTTTTCTCACTGTTTAGAAAATAGTGCATGCCTGTATTCTTTTTTCTAAAGTGCAAGACCTCTCATTTGCTCATGTTGAATTTCATCAGCCATTTCCTGGACCACTCTCCTGAACTGTCTAAATCTTTCTGCAGCTTCCCCACCTCCTCAGTACTACCTGCCTGTCCACCTATCTTTGTATCATCGTCAAACTTCGCCAGAGTGCCCCCAGTTCCTTCATCCAGATCATTAATATATAAAGTGGACAGCTGCGACCCCAACAGTGAACCCTGCAGGACACCACTTGTTACCGGTTGCCATTCCAAAAAAGAGCCTTTTATCCCAACTCTCTGCCTTCTGTCAGACAGCTAATCCTCAATCCATGCCAGTAGCTCACCTAGAACACCATGGGCCCTCACCTTACTCAGCAGCCTCCGTGAGATGCCTTATCAAAGGCCTGTTGTTTTATAACATTTGCAGCCTTGTGTGTGAAAATGTGGTCAGTAATTAACTACTACAGTAACTAACTATATAAAAAAAAGTATATGATCTCTCAAGCCAAGCTTTATTCCTGGAATGTGTTTTATCCAGTAAAACTGTGAAACATAATTCCTTCAGGGAATAAACTGTTCATGGGAATTTTCAAAATTTTAGTATTTAATTTTTGATTACTTTTTCTTTCTCCTGTATTTTCTCTCCCACTCTATATTTTGTTTTTTCCCTTTCTATAATTGATTTAATTGCAATTCTGTTTCATTTCCTTCTCCACCAATCCTGTTTTTCTTCACTTTTAAGCTATAAGGAAAAAGGACTGTTGTGTTGCTGCCACGTTATCTGATTGCATATTTAGCAACTTAAAAGCAAGTTTTTATTTAAGCTGAATTTGAAATAAAATATGCCCCATTAAGCTCAGCTTGCATCTTATCACTTTTTCGCATTAAGTTGAAGATAAAATTAGTGAAAATTTAACATGGAAAGTAAATAGATCTTCTGGTTTTGTTTAATTGAATTATGTCATTTTCGGGTGAATTCTTTTCACTTGCATTTATTCTCCACATTAAATCATTTAAAGCTGTCCCTTTTTAACAGATTTTACTATTGAGCACATTGTAGTTTCCATAGACACCTCACTGCTCACATTACATCTCAAACCTAACTCTTTTGTTAAAATATTATTTCAGTGACCTCACTTGAACTGTAATATTGAATGATTCTGTTTTCAGAGAAGCTGGTAATGGTAAGAGTTTACAATAAAACTTTAACCTAATACACTTAAATATTTGATGTTTCAAATGTGGATTTGAAACATCTTGTTCATTGAAACACTGTAAGTCCTTGCTATTATCAGAGACTGTAATTTAAATAAAGTACATTTATGGAGCACCTTTCATGACTTCAGCGCATCTCAAAGTGCTTTAAAGCTAACTGTCTATTTTTTGCAGTGTCATCACTATTGTTATGTAGGAGGACTAAATCATAATGCAAAAAGAACACTCTTCAAAGACTTTACTTTTCATGAATGTGTAGACAGTTGTAAGCTACATAGTCGTTTTATTTAAAATTTAACTTTTGGACGTTGTGTTTGAATCTTTAATAAGGATGTTAATTTTTTTAGAGTAATATCTTGCCGTATTTGTCAAGTGGGACTGGTAAGAGCCATTACAAAATTGGAAAGCAGAGAAAGCCTTTCAGTCCAAGTTCCAAAATTCAGCCCATCATGCCTCTGCTGGGTCTTTGAAGAGTAGCCAATCAGTCCTCTCCTAATGTCCTTTTCCCTCTAGTCCTGAGTATATGTTTTCAAGTGCATAGCTTGTTCTTTTTTGGAAGTGATCTTTGAAACTGATTCCATTGCCCTTTCAGGCAGTGCATTCCAGATCATAACACCTCCCATAATTTTGTACACCCCGATTAAATATTCCTTTGACCATCCCTGCTGTCAAGAAAATATTCCTAGCTTTTGTAGACTCTTCGGAAAACTGAAGTCCCTTAGCCTGAGGACCAGTTTGATCAATCTCCCATGGATCCTCTCCAAGGCTCTGACATCCTTTCTGATGTGTGGTGCATAGGATTGCATACAAACCCCCACCTGTGATCTGAACAATGAAGATATTACTTGAGCAGTGATTGAGACAGTTTTAGTTATAAATATTGAATTAAGAAACGGTAATTTCATTCAATCTTGTGCTCCTTGCTGCTGCCAACTTTTACAGTGAAAGTACTTAAGGATGTACAAAAATCACTGCGGGACTCCATCCCAGAGTTATCAACTTAAAAATGCAGCGTTGCATTGGGTAGAAGTGCCAAGTGTTCATCACATTTATTACACTGAGCTTGCACATTGACACTGACATTTTTTGGAAAGCAGTGATATATTGCCAGAGGTTGCATTATTGTAATTGGACGTTTTGGCAAGAAAACATAAAAACTATTTTTCAAACTGCAGCTTAAATTACAAAAGAAATGCTTGAGGTGAAATAAAACTCAGCAAGAGGTAACTGGTTTCTTGATCAGATGCCATCTTCTTTCACTGTTTCAAAGGCTTTGATGTGGAAATAAGAAGAGTTTTTACAGAAGTAAAGTACAGTAGATACTAGAAATCTGCAATAAAAATGGAAAATACTGGAAATAGCCAATACTCAGACAGAATGTAGAAAGAGTTAATATCTCAGCTCTGTGACCTTTAATCAGAACTGGGAAAACACACCCTATTTCACATAGCAATAGTTGCATATTCTATGACTTAAATGTACAGCAGTCAAAACAGCAACTTTGAAAACCCTGAGAAATGGTACATTTGTAAGCTAAGTGTGAGGGTAAGGTGTCAGGTGGATAAGGTGCTAGGGTACCAGTGGGTAGAGTGGCAAGATACCAGTTGCGTGGGGTGCCAGGTAGGTGTGGTGCATGCTGCAAAGAAGGAAGGGTGTCAGGGATGGTGTGTGTGCGTGTGTGCGCGCGCATCATGATCTTGGCAGAGAGGAATAGTGGATCTTGGAGAAGTAAGAAATGTTGCGTTCAATGGTGCATGGGCAGAGGGTGGTGTCAGGTCTGGTGTGGGGTTGTTTGATCCTGGAGGTTTGGGAAAGTGGGTTGGTGGTCAGAGGGATTGGAGAACGCTGGGTCGGGGTGTAAGGGGCCCAGGAGAAGTGTAGTTAGGGATATGTGTGGTACGTTGCAGGGTTAATATAACAGTAACCCAAGAATTTGACTGGGTATTTGTCTAATGTTTTCTGGGTAACTGATAACTGCAGCGCAGCCATCTGAATACTCAGATTTAAAAGGATACTTCTGGAGAGTTCCTGGCACAGGGGATTTGTTCATTGAAATCTCCAATTTCCCAGACAATTCTCTTGGAGTGTGCTACGCTGAGGGATTCCTCAGGGTTCCAATGTGCAACTCCTTTCTGTGCTTCAGAAGTGATTATCTGGCCATCAATAAATCCGCATAAATAAAATGGATTAAATGTAAAGAACAAAAAAGTAGCTTTATAACTGAATGGAAGACAATAAAGACTAAAGGATTAAAGGGATGATGGTGCAAAGCAGAAGAAAGAATTGCAAAGCAACAGACCGGGAAAGAATATACATGTCCAGAAGAGGTGGAAATGGGATGGCAAAGTAATTTTCAACATCTGCTCTCTAGGAAGAAAATTGTGAATCATTGTTATAACTGATGACCTGAAATTATTGAACTTGATAAATCTGGAGTCTTAGAACATGCCTGATCAGAAGATTACTTCTACTTCTTTCTAACTTAGCACACAGTGCTTGCTGCTGACAATGTGCTCTACTTTTTACTGCAAAAGCTCAATGCTAACTGGGTGGCCACTGTCCAGAACATCTCTATTCAGTCGGGAAGATTAACCCAGAACTCCTGGTTACCTGTTGCTTAACTTTCCATCTTTCTTCCTTCCAGACCAGTCTGTTTTTGGCCTACTTCAGTATCCCATTGAAGATCAATATTAGGTCAAAGAACATCTTTTGATTCAGCCTTTTACAATCTTCTGGAGTCAACATTGAATGAGATTAATAGAATCTCTACACTTCTCCTGGGCCCCGTACACCCCCACCCAGCGCTCTTCAATCCCTCTGACCACCAACCCACTTTCCCAAACCTCCAGGATCAAACAACCCCCACGCCAGACCTGACACCACCCTCTGCCCGTGCACCATTGAACCCAACATTTCTTACTTTTCCAAGACCCACTATTCCTCTCTGCCAAGATCATGATGCGCGCCTGTGCGCGCACACACACACGCACGCGCGCACGCACATGCACACCCGTTCAGCCCATCAAATTCACACTGACCTTCCAGTAACATCTCACCCTGACCCACCACCTACCCTATTCCTGGGGCCTTGCATTTTCCTATGGCCAATTCACTTAACCTGCATATTCCTGGACACTTTGGGCAATTTGGCATTTCCAATCCACCTAACCTGCACATCCTTGGACTGTGAAAGGAAACTGGAGCACCTGGAGGAAACCCATGCAGACATGGAGCAAATGTGCAAACTCTACACAGTTGCCTGAAGGTGGAATCAAACCCAGGTCCCTGGCACTGTCATGGAGCAGCGCTAATCACTAAGCCATCATGCCTCTCCACGTTCACCACTTTCACATCATGTTGTCTGCCCACATTTTTCTGGGAGTAGTTATGGGTAATGATTCTGCTTTTGCCATTTGGATTTCCTCCAGACCCATCTTTGTCCCATTACTATCTCAATTTGCCTTCCATTATCATCCATTTTTGTTGTAATCATTCCTATATTTCACTCTACTTTTCCCTTTGTTTTTCTATACCCCTCCCCACCCCATCATCTCCTATCGTTGTCCGTACTTGTCCAAAACGTGTTTGATTTCCAAATATCCAAATCAAAGTATTTGATTCTTTCTTGAGATGTGGGCATCCCTGGCTAAACAACCATTCATTGAACTTTAAAACCTGCAGTCTGTTAGGGACAGATTGGAGGATTTTGAACTACCTACAGTGAAGGAACTGCAGTATAGTGCCAGAATGCTGTGTGCGTTTCATGTTGCTTTTTTCCCATGTATCTGCTGATCTCGTCCTTCTAGGAGATGGATATCACCCGTTTAGAAGGTGCTGCTGAAGGATTGTGATTTAAAGTGTTAACTTTTTTTGTCTTCACGGACATTGGCCTGCTGCGTAATTTCAGCATTTACCCATTTAAATTTTACCTCCGGTTTCTGCAGCCTCAACACCCAAGCAAGAAACACTGGGGTCAAAGCTTCGTGATGGAAAGCCATGGTAATACAGAGCATAGCCCAGATTACAAAGGCTGGTCAACTTTATATAAAAAAAAGCAAAAAAATTAATGATTGTGATTTCAAAGTAGCAATTAATACCACTCACCAGTGTGCAGGGTGTGCTGTAGCAATGGATCTGATCACATAAATGCATACAGTAGATCAAAAGTGTGTATTTCCAAAATTTCTAACTGGGACATTTTTCTTATTGTTTATAAAATTAAGTATTATGATAATTGGATGAGTTTGAATACAGTAATTCCTCATTTATTATTGACTCCATTAACATGGTTTTACTTTAACATTGTTAATAAAATAGAGACGTTATATTTAACAATGTGTGTTTCAGCTTGACATTGTTTGGTACAAATTTGATGCTTTGCAGGCTGCCTATATTGGAAACTTTTCCCTCTTCCTTCCACCACAATCAGTTTTCCTGGATCTCCTTTGATTTGTGTCTAACCTCAGTTCCCTCCAGCGCAGGTAGTTTTCTGACCAGTCTCTACCATTAGTTACAGCATGATCAAAGCAAATGTTATCAGGTGAGGTTAACATTTATAGCAATTACATTTATAAGTAGAATAACCTTTAAAATTATGAATATGGGCATTTAGCAACGTTTCAGCTTAATTCTATTTCCAAGTTGTTTTCTGCTGAAAATGGTCCTGGGCGACTTAACTATACAGTGTTTCTTTTATTTTGTCATTTATTTTATTTTGCAACAGTACTACACATATAAGGAACAGCATTTCAATCTATGTTTATCTTTATCCCCAGCCAACAACTGTCATAGGAACCTAACTCCAGCTTTAATGTTGATTTCTGTGGGAAACCAGACTCTACTTGAGATAACAAGATAATAAAATGTGAGGCTGGATGAACACAGCAGGCCAAGCAGCATCTCAGGAGCACAAAAGCTGACGTTTCGGGCCTAGACCCTTCATCAGAGAGACTCTCAGAGACTCTACTTGAGATAACACAATGTGGAGCTGGAGGAACACAGCATGTCAGGCAGCATCAGAGGAGCTGGAAAGTTGACGTTTCGAGTCGGCACTGTCTCTGACTCTGGTGTCGACAGTTCTTGCTATCTCAGACTTGACTTGAAGTTGTTTCAATTAAAGTTGTAATTTTCAGGAGCATAAAAGCAACTTTTAGGGTAATTACTTACTGTACTTCTTCCAAAGATGCTCAATGTCAATCTATGATTTTAGTTTGCTTTTTTCACAGACTTTAACATATTAAGTTCCCAGAAAGCTGAACAGTGATATGTTAGCAGAGTGGTTTAGGTCAGCCCAGGCAGCTAAAGGAACAAATTCTGGTAAATCTGTGTACACGTGTGTGTGACAGAGAAAATTATGTTGCTTTTGTAGAATTACAAAGGATTTCAAGTGTCTTTTTACCAACTTTCTTTCTCTTGTGCCTCATTTTGTTAAATTTGATTAAACACCATTATGATCTCCAAGACTTAAATAGTTTATTTACACTACTCATAAGATAAACAGAAAGTGTACAACAGAAATCACAAGTCCAGCTTTGATGGAAGTGACTGTGCATCCCAACTTGACCAGATGTAATCCTGTCCACTTGTACAAGTCACTGATACACAATGATATTCTTGCTGGGTCAGAAAAGCAAAGACAGTTATTTCAAGTGAGTGACTTTCAATTCAGTGATGGGTTTGGAGAATGAGTTGTCGGCCTCCATCATTAAGATGCATGTTGAATATCTGTGTTAAGCAGTTCCATTCTTCTTACAACCAGTATCATAACTTCTTACAAATTATATTTTGAGTCATAGCTACTCAAGAAAGATGGTGGCAGAGTAGAATGCTCCTGTTGGAGCTTCTCTGTTCTGCCTGTCCTTTATCCGTCTTTTTCCTTTCTCTTTCCCTCTTTTCTTCATTCTTCCCTGTCCTCAGCAGTGGACGTGAATACTGCAGTGGCATGCTCTGGCACCAAGTCCCCAGAGCAGCGTGGGGAAGTGCCCTGCAGCAGTGCGTGGGCTGCAAGTCCCAGAGCAGTGTGGGGAAGTGCCCTGCAGCAGTGTGTGGGCTGCAAGTCCCAGAGCAGTGTGGAGAAGTGCCCTGCAGCAGTGTGTGGGCTGCAAGTCCCAGAGCAGTGTGGGGAAGTGCCCTGCAGCAGTGTGTGGGCTGCAAGTTCCAGAGCAGTGTGGGGAAGTGCCCTACAGTAGTGCGTGGACTGCAAGTTCCAGAGCAGCGTGGGGAAGTGCCCTGCAGCAGTGCGTGGGCTGCAAGTCCCAGAGCAGTGTCGGGAAGTGCCCTGCAGCAGTGCGTGGGCTGCAAGTCCCAGAGCAGTGTGGGGAAGTGCCCTACAGTAGTGCGTGGGCTGCAAGTCCCAGAGCAGTGTGGGGAAGTGCCCTGCAGCAGTGCGTGGGCTGCAAGTCCCAGAACAGTGTGGGGAAGTGCCCGGCCGCAGTGTGTGGGCTGCAAGTTCCAGAGCAGTGTGGGGAAGTGCCCTACAGTAGTGCGTGGACTGCAAGTTCCAGAGCAGCGTGGGGAAGTGCCCTGCAGCAGTGCGTGGGCTGCAAGTCCCAGAGCAGTGTCGGGAAGTGCCCTGCAGCAGTGCGTGGGCTGCAAGTCCCAGAGCAGTGTGGGGAAGTGCCCTACAGTAGTGCGTGGGCTGCAAGTCCCAGAGCAGTGTGGGGAAGTGCCCTGCAGCAGTGCGTGGACTGCAAGTTCCAGAGCAGTGTGGGGAAGTGCCCTGCAGCAGTGCGTGGGCTGCAAGTCCCAGAGCAGTGTGGGGAAGTGCCCGGCCGCAGTGTGTGGGCTGCAAGTTCCAGAGCAGCGTGGGGAAGTGCCCTGCAGCAGTGCGTGGGCTGCAAGTTCCAGAGCAGTGTGGGGAAGAGCTCCGCAGCAGTGCATGGGGTAGCAGCCCCAGAGCAGTGTGGGGAAGAGCCCTGCAGCAGTGCGTGTGCTGCGAGCCCCAGAGCAGTGTGGGGAAGAGCTCTGCAGCAGTGTGTGGGGTAGCAGCCCCAGAGCATTGCACAGGCAGCATGTCCCAGGGGCCAGCAGTGAGAGGAGGCAGCCTCATGGACCTGCGGCAATAGTGGGAGCAGGCAGCCCAATGCGACAGTGAGGGCGAAGTTGGGCCTTGTGAGGAATGCAAGCACAGGACTGTGATGTTAAACTGTTAACTGTGCTTATTTGTTTTTCTATGCTTTAGTAATAAAGATGGTAATGCAGGCTTGCTTTCTTTGTTTTTCTGCTTTGTACTCAGATTCTGTGCCTAGGTATATTTGTACTTAAGACAGCGCTGCGAGTGGCAGCTTGTAAACTTTTCACTGCAATTATACAAGTGAGTACATGTGACAATAAAAGCTAATCCAAATTCTAATATTTGGATATTTTATAAAGAAGTTGAATTTAATAATTTTTGTACTGCTGAAATTCCGTGCATCAGGATCACTAGTACTGCTTCAGCAGATTGAGAGGCTGAATAACAAAAGACCACAGTGTTTAAAACTAAAAAGGGTAAATAAAAATTAAATAAAGAGAGGGTGTTCCCATAAGCAGGTGAAATGCTAATGAGCGCATACAGATTGAAACAAAAGCAGAAGTTGCTAGAAAAGCTCAGCAGGTCTAGCAGCACCTGTGAAGAGAAATCAGAGTTCATGATTCGGGTCTAGTGACCCTTCCTCAGAAAGTCATGAAGCTTTCATAGTTTATAAAGAGTTTCAAGTGTTGTCACCAACTTTCAGTCTCTTGTGCCTCACTTAGTTAAATTGTGTGAACACCATTCTGATCTCTAAGCCCTTAAACAATAAGGAAGGGTCACCAGACTGAAAACATTAACTCTGATTTTTTCTTCACGGATGCTGCCAGACTTGTGAAGCCTCTCCAGCAGCTTCTGTTTTTGTTTCTGATTTACAGCATCCACAGTTCTTTTGGCTTTTGTTTAAAATACAGATTGAATCCTTTCACCAAAAGATGGAAAGAGAAACAGAAAGATCTTTTACATTAGGATTCTGTGATTCACAGTGGTGGCAGTTAAGTCAATACACGATGTTCCCTGTTGTTGTGAGGATGCACAAGGTAAACATGTAGATTCTTCTACTGGTGTAAGTTATGCTGTGTTTAGCTTTGTGAGATGGGCAGCTTTGCAGGCCGCTACCTTTGTGGTCTGTATGGCCTTCTTCGATAATCTCAATGGTACAAGAATGATGTTGGTTGCCCGTGAAAAACAGTGCATGGGTGACAATGCCAAAAAAATTCTCCTCATAAATTTTTTTTGCCATGAACGAGGGCATGTATTGGGAAGAAGCTTCTCTAAAGATATCTACAGGCTAATAGTAGAAAATTACAGCTCGGGGCAGAATGGCAGATGCGAAAAGCAGAGCCAGGAAGTGAGATTGAACCAGCAGATAATGGCATGACAATAATGTAATGTGCTGTGGTATCAGAATACGTTTGATCGGGGGATGTATAAAACAAACGTTCCTGCACTTTTATTCATTTATTTAAACTTTTTCTTCGAGGTCTAGTGGTTATTTTCACTATTAGGTTCAATCGAATATTATTGTTTTATAACTATTATGGAAGGGCTCATGTTGGGTAGTGGTAGTGCCGGCGCTGCTGAGCTGGAAGGCCTGGGTTCAAGCCCTCCTGCTCCAGCGGTGCGCCATTAACACTTCACAACAGGTTGATGAAAGGTGAAATGGTTTGACACTCTTTTTCTAAATTACAGTGCGGTGATCACAGTACATTGGATAAAAGAAGACAACAATTCTCAATATTACCATCTGACAATTCTGACACCCATTCCTTCTGCATGCAGTTGTTTCTGAAATCATTCCAGGGTTTCCACCTCCACTACTACACCAGAAGTCTATTCCAAGTTCTAACCATAATCTGCATGAAGAGAAGCTGCTGATATCAAGTGTAAAGTTATGCCTTAATATCTTCTACTCCTGCACTCTTGTTCTTCAACTATTTCATTTATTTTTTAAGTTTGACATTTGCTATGCATTTCTTATCTGACCTATCTTTAAAAAATGAGCAATTCGTAGTTACATACACACACAACTCTCTCTCACACACTGTCTCTCTCTCTCTCACACTCACACACACACTCTCGCATGCACGCACGCACTCACTCACTCAGTCTGTTGGATCAGCTTATTAGATTGTTCCTGCCCTGAGTGAAGCAATTGAATGTCTCCATTGTATCTTGCTGATCAGAACCAGACCATAGGGGCTGCATCTACTGCTCCCCAGTGTTGAAGGAAGGAGTTCAGATAAAATCATGCATGTGTCCTTACCCGCCACCCCAACCTGGCTAAAATTTTATGTTGGGGAGGAGTGGTTAGACTTTGGTGCTTGCCTGCTCTTGGGCTTATTGAAGCCCTTAAGTGGCCAATTATTGCCAATGTAAGTGCTTCATACTGCTGCGACTGATCTTTTTTCCTCCAATGGGAGAGGCCACATAGCAAATTAAACTGCCCAGCCTAGTTTTGGGCATGAGTTGGAACTTTCCTTTGCAGGATGACCTGGGCACATTGGAATTGTCCATCCTTCCTTTCATCTTTTAATGTGGTCTGCTGATCCTGACCACCCTAGCTTCTTCAGAGGGACTCAATGGCCTGTAATTCATTAGGCTCTTTGATGTGATGGGATGACTGTCTTTCGTTGTTGTGCTGTTTAATAAATGTTTTGTCATGTTTTCCATGCTTTTGCCCCTCTTTAACAGCCAAGGTGAAATTTGCTGCTGCCTTGTTGATTGTAGGAGGACACTTCCATCTTGATTTTGCTGTGAAAGCGAAAATGAGGTGTAAGCTAGAATGACATTGGTTTTTGTCAGTGGGTCATTGATAGAGTGAGAAGTAGGTTATCTGCTGATATTTGCAGCTGGGATTAATGACCCAGATTTTCCAATGGCTGGATAGTCGTTTCTGAAGGATTAATGGGAGTTGTGTATTGTGACCTTGTGGAATCTCTTTTGTAGCAGACTTCCGCTGGGATTGTCCACAAATTGAGGGTTCTGCTGAGTAATTCCCCTGCATCTAGAACTCTCTGAAAGCATCCATTTAAATTGGAGAATTTGGAGGGTTCTGTAGAAGCTAAATAAATAGCTACGCAGAGAACACTAACCTATTAAGTACCTCGACTAACTATTAAACTGACTCCCCAACTTAGCTCACATGACTTTAACTACACCACTCCACACACTGCCCTGAGACACCTCGCCCCCTGAATCTCAACACTTACCACCACTACACCCAAACCCTCACCTGCTCTTTTGTTTGTGAGCAGACCTCCAATGTCTGTCTGCATGTGGCAGCTGCTTCCGAAACTGGAAGTCAATGTGTTGGCATGCCTAGCACAGGTATAGAATCCATCATCTAACAAACCTGTATTGATATACACTTCTAGGCATGGAGTCATTGTGTCATTTAGCACAGAAGCAGATCCTTTGATCCAACTAGTCCATTGCCAACTATAATTCCAAACTAAGCCAGCCCCACCTACCTGCTGCTGGCCCATGTCCCTCCAAACCCTTCCTTTTCATGTACTTATCTTTTAAACATTGTAATTGTACCCACATCCACCACTCCCTCTGGAAGTTCATTCTACACGCGAACCACCCTCTGGGTAAAAAAAGTTTGCCCTTTCTTTTAAAATCTCTCTCCTCTCCTTAAAAATGTGTGCCTTAATCTTGAAAACCTCCATTCTAGGGAAAAGACAACTACCAGTAACTGTACCTATACCCCTCAACATTTTTTTCACTACTGTAAGGTCACCTCTTAACTTCCTAAGCTCCAGTGGAAAAAATCCCAATTTATCTGGCCTTTCTTTATAATTCAAACATTCCACATCCAGCAACATCCTAGTAAATCACTTCTGAAACCCCTCTAGCTCTATAATATCCTTCCTATAACTGGACGACCAGAACTAGACACAGTATTTGGGGTGGCACGGTCGTTCAGTGGTTAGCACTGTAGCCTCACAGCGCCAGGAACCTGGGCGACTGTCTGTGTGGAGTTTGCACATTTTCCCCGTGTCTGCTTGGGTTTCCACCGGGTGCTCCGGTTTCTTCCCACAATCCAAAGATGTGCAGGCTAGGTGGATCGGCCATGCTAAATTGCCCGTAGCGTTCAGGGGTGTGTGGGTTGTAGGGGGATGCGTCTGGGTGGACTGCTGCAAGGGATGGTGTAGACTTGTTGGGCCGAAGGGCCTGTTTCCACACTGTGGGGAATCTAATCTAATCTAATCTTTTCCAGAACTGCCTCACCAATGTCCTGTACAATTTCATCATGACATCTCAACTCCTATACTCAAAGGACTGAGCAATGAAGTCAAGTGTGTCAAACGCCTTTATAACCACCCTGATTGTATGTGACACAAACTTCAAAGGAATGTGTACCAGAACCCTAAGGTTTCTCTGTTCTACAACACCACCTGAGGTCCTACCGTTAATTGTGTCAGCTCTATCCTTGTTTGTTGTTTCAAAATGCAATACCTTGTATTTATCCAGGTTGAACTCAATCTGCTGTTTTTCAACCCGTTAACCCATTTCATTAAGATCCCTTTGTAAACTTAGCAAACAGTGAAGAAGGTTTTCTATGTCACCAGTTTCAGTTTTCAGAAAGGACATATTTGTGCAAAGTTGGTTCTTCTGGAGGAAGGATGTTGGAATTAACTTGGCTAATTGTGAGCTTTTATTTCTGCTGTTTTTAAGGTGGAAAGGGAAAGTTATGCCATTGCCATTTTTGTTTGACTTACCAGCAAATTTGAATTTCAAAGCCCCAAGGAAGCGTAATACCCGAAAGGTTGACTTCGCCTCCTCCCAATGTGCTGTGTTTTTCCAGCCTCCTGTTTGTCTACCTAAATATTTTTGTCTGTTTGCTCCCCACATTCAGTAAAAATACCAGACGTTTAATGAGGTTTCTTGGAGAAGCCAAAAATTACCAGAGCCAACTCGTGGTTTGAAATTTTTAAATTCAAAAATTGAGCATCATCTGCTACCGATTTTGGTGAATAAGAAGAATTCGAAAGACATTTGGCCATCCTAACTCCTCTCTGTATCAAAATTTACGTCAGAGAATGGCAACAAGCATTTTACTGCAGTGCAATGCAATGTAAATTAGATACTTTGTAATTACTTTATAAAACAAAATGCAGATGGACCTCGTTCTGAACTGAGTTATCCTATTTTGTACGAATTTCCTCCAAAATGGAAATGGAATTTTTGTGTCAGCTTGAAGTTTATATTCACTCTCCCAGTTTCCAGCATGTGTTGTCTAATCCTAGCCTCTCAAATTGCCGCACTCTGTTTTCTTGAAGGGAATTGCTGGAATTCAAATGGAGATTACAGACCTCAACTTTAAAAATCTGCATCAGGCAATCTGAAATTTATTATCTTGAAATTCCATGCAAGAGATTCTTCTTCTTAGACAGTCCTTTGGGATCACGGGTGATTTTATTCCACTCCAGACTTGTAGGTCCTGAAGTGACTATGTCGCCCAACACTTGATCTGCACGCCCTGCTACTTGAGTCAGTGAGAATGTAACACTTTTATATCAAAGCTGTGAAGCCATCATTGCAGTTTTTCTCTGCCCTCCTGGTAACGACTTGTCATGATGCAATTCAGAGCAGAGAGCTTATTTTGCTGGAGTTGATAATTATCTAGCAAAAAGATGGTTTTCTTCTGACACTTTAACCTTGAGTACCTTCTAATAGTGCATAAAATACTAAAAAAAACCACCATTGTATTTTCATTATGCACATGACAAAAGCATTGTTTTTTTCCTGGACTTTTCAATCACCAGAGGAGTTAGTTTGTAGTTTCCTGTCTTGTTACGGGCTAACAGAAATGTCACTCATTTCTTAGCTTACTTAATTCTTGAGGCTTAGTGCATCAGTCTTGGCTGCCAGACTATTACCAGGTAGTATTCTTATAAAACAGCCCTGTCTCATCTGGATTATACTTGTACTCTGTAATGAAGGCTTCTTCCCCCAGTTACTCTTTCAGTTTCAGTGCTTGGGTGTCAGCTGCAGTCCCATCTCTGGGCTGATCACTCCAGAGATTATGAGCTGTTGATGGATTGTCATTTCCTGAGCCTGTTGAGCAAGCTATCACTAACCAGCAACTCTGGCTATTCAGTTCATTGTTGTACTACTTCACCTGGGCTTTTGCAGTGGATCCTGAGGTGGATGTTTCTTCTATCTGCTCATGTACAAACCAGTTGTACACAACAGAATCTAGAATGGGATCACTAGCTTAATGAATTCTAATCTAACCTTTCAATGTCACTGACAAATTGTACCTTGTCATCCTCCTTGAGCCATCTTGCAATGTACAGATCCTAAACTTAACATGAAATAAATATGGGTATGAGACAAATGATGATCCAATATCTCATAGGACAAATCAAGTAGCAAATCTGATTTAACAGGTCCCATCTGGATTTTTCAGGAAATGCACCAAACATTATTGATACCATGGGTCACCAAATTTTATTAAAACTCCTCAATCATATATGATTATTCATGATTAATAACTTGGCCTCAAAACACTCTGATAAGCCAATTTCATGGTCTGCCTGAACAGCTGCTCAGTCTGGTGGTGCACCTCCTTCCCTGTGATTATACTTTCTGGTTTCTGGCAAACTCTACTGTAGCACATACTCATAATCAAAACTCCACCTTTTCACAATGGGAGGCACGGTGGCTCAGTGGTTAGCACTGCTGCCTCACAGCAGCAGGGACCTGGGTTTGATTCCACCCTCACGCGACTGTGTGGAGTTTGCATGTTCTCCTTGTGTCTGTGTGGGTTTCCTCTGGGTGCTCTGGTTTCTTCCCAAGTCCAAAGATGTGTAGGTTAGGTGGATTGGCCATGCTAAATTGCCCGTAGTGATCAGGGACGTGTGGATTGGGGGATAGGTCTGGGTTGGATGCTCTTTGTGTCGGTGTGGACTTGTTGGGCCTAAGGGCCTCTTTCCACACTGTAGGGGATTCTATGCTTCTATGATCTTAGCTTATGACTTTTCAGATTATATCCTATCAATCTGAACTTTGTATGGACCAGGTAGTACTTCCTCTTCCCTATCATATTAATAGATGTTTTCTAATTAACTAATTTAGAGATGTTACAATGTTCTTCTGAAGCAGGTGGGACTTGAACCTTGTCTCCCTGGTTCAGAGGAAGGGACACGAATACTGTGCTGCAGAATAAACTTCCTTCTCTAGTCCTGTTCACACAAATAGTTTAGGCTAATCGTCATTAATTTAGTGAATGTTGCTTTGTTTATTATTGGGAAAAGTTGATAATGGCTGAATGGGCATATAACACCTAATCACCCTTGTGATTGTGACACAATGGGTACCAATTAAGTGCTTTTCTTTCTCCATATTTTTGTCAACCTGGGAGTCACGAGACCCCACTACTGTAAGTAAATTCTTGATGTATTGATTGTCGTTACTTTGGATTTCTGCTGTTGTACTGTAAAGCCACAATAAAAAGGTGGGTACTAAGCTCATTCCACGACTCCCTCGTCCACTCCAACTCCTCCCCAACACCCCCCCCCCCCAAGTTCCCTGCAACTGCACTAGGTGCCTCACCTACCCCCACACCTCCTCACTCACCTCCATCCAGGGCCCAAGACAAGCTTTCCAAATCTGACAGAGGTTCACCTGTACATCCTCCAACCTGGTCTATTGTATCCAATATTTCCAATCCAAACATTGGCGAGACCAAGTGCAGACTTGGGGACAGACTTGGGGAGCATCTGCGCTCTGTACGCTATAACCAACAACACCTTCTGATTGCCAACCATTTTAATTCCCCCTCCCATTCCCTTGGTGACATGTCCATCCTGGGCCTCCTCCAGGGCCGTAGTGGTGCCACATGCAAACTAGAGGAGCTAGAACACCTCATATTTCACCTCGGGACCTACATCCCGATGGTCTGAACATAGAATTCACGTTTCAAAATCTCCATACCCCCGGACTCATCCCATGTCCAACTCTCCCCTCTCATCCCCGCCTCCTTGTCCTGGTATTACCTGTCCATCTTCTGTCCCACCTATCTGCCCCACCCTTCCCACTGACCAATCCCCACTAATCCCTATCTGCAGTCAGCTATCATCATCCCATCAACCTTGCCTCAGCCCCACCCTTCCTCCCTTTATTTATTTCTGAGCTCCCTTCCCCCTCCCCAATCCTGAAGAAGGATCCTGACTCGAAACATCAACTTTTCTGCTCCTCTGATGCTGCCTGGCCTGCCGTGTTCCTCCAGTTCCACACTGTATTATCACTATAGAAAGGTTTTTGATATGCAGTTCATAAGCAATGAAAAGTATTAGTTGATTAGTTATCAATTGATTCCATAATTGTTTACATTATAAGAAATGGAGAGTTTAGGGAGCAAATACTAAAGCTTCACACTTGCAACTTCAGAAAGAAACAACCTTTTTGTTTAAGTGTTTCAAAGAAAGGCACCACAAACAAGCCATAAAGGTCAGCAACCCATCAAAGAATGGTGGGAAAAGAGGAAGAGGCAATGAACAATATTTTGCTTGAAGTGAATTGAATGAAATTTGATTGTAATTTCTGTCTTACTAATCAGTAGGAGTGCCACAGGTGAATGAAGGGGAGATGAAAATACATAAGACAAATAACAACTTTTCATAATTTATTGTTATGAAAGTTTAGCGCTCTTTGTGACTCCTCAGATACTGAAACATGTTATGTCCAAATGTCCAACATTCAGTCTCGGGCTGAAATTTGTGCTTTACAAACACCAGGTAATGACTGCCTCCAATAAAGACAAGTCTAACCATCACCACTTGATACTCAATGGCATAAGCATTGCTGAAACCCTCACTGGCAATGTCGTTTTTTTGGGGAGGATGCATGTTGTGGTGGTGTGTTACTATTCAGAAACTGAATTGGACTAGCCAAATAAATGCAGTGGCTACAAGAACAGCTCAGAAGCTAGGAATATTGCAGTGAATAGCTCACCGCCTGACTCCCCCCAAAGCCTGCTCACCACATACTTGATTGAAATGAGGAAATACTACCACCCCTCCCCCACTTGGATAGGTACAGCTCCAACAACACTCGAAGCTTGACACCATTCAGGACAAAGTAGCATATTTGATTGGTACAACATTCACAAACATCCAATCCCCCACCACCCACGCTCAGTAGCAGCAGTGTATATTATCTGTAAGGTACACAGCAAAAATTCACCAAAGATCCTCAGACAGCACTTTCCAAACATGACCAGTCCCATCTAATAGGACAAGGACGACAATTATATTGGAACACAACCATCTATAAGTTCCCTTCCAAGTCATTCACCATCATGACTTGGAAATATATTGCACTTGCTTCTCTTCGCTAGGTTAAAATCCTGGAATTCCCTCCCTCATGACCTTATGAACTTACATATAGCACATAGACTGCAGCAGTTTAGGAAGACAGCTCATCACCACCTTTTTGAGGGCAACTAGGGATGATCAATAAATGCTGGCCTAGTCATGTTGTCCGCTTCCTATGAGTGAACAAAAAAATGTTGATTTTTTTGTTTCGTTCCTCTGATTGCACCTAACTTCTTAAATTTTGGGACTTGGGAAATGCAATCATACAGGAGTGATTATAAAACCAAGTTGCTGGTCTCCATTTATTGATTGATCCTGTTTTGTTACATGTGTTCAGCTGATATTTGTATTTGCATTCTCAAAAGAAGGGCTTGTAAGTATTCCGCAATGTGTATGATTTACTTCTAGCCAGAACTTGAAATAAAAGTTGATTCAGAGATAGTAGGAACTGCCGATGCTGGAGCATCTGAGATAACAAGGTGTAGAGCTGGATGAATACAGCAGGCCGAGGAGCAGGAAAGCTGAAGTTTCGGGTCTGGACCCTTCTTCAGAAAAGTGTTTGTTTTACTTGTGCTTGTTTAGACTACATACTATATGTTTTGACATAAAACTAAAACATTATTCCCTTATGATGTAACTTGCTAGTTTACTATTCTGTAGTAATCTCAGATTTTAATTTGAGGTTCAAATTGACTGCTTGGCCTTGATGTATGAATCAACCTAACAGAACATTTGCTTTGTTTTTGCATTACGTCTGTTTTTAAAAATCACCTAAGCCTAAGGACTCAATACCTGATTTTTAAGATGTTTTAATCATGGAAGTTTCAATTGACTGCCACATTTCCGTGACCATTTTGTTATGCAAAAGTGCTTCCTAATTTGCTATCGATCAGCTAAACTCTAATCTTAAGATTACAGTGTACCCCTGATTTATGAATGTCCAATTTACGAATACTCGTACATATAAATATAATTCCATACAGGAGTATAATCTTAAATGTCCGACATATGAACATTTTCCATACTTACCAATGGCTATTTTATATCTTAGGCATTATGTTCAGATTTGAGTACAAATCAACTTGCGAATGTATGCCAGAACGGAACCTATTAACTACACGGGGACTGTCTGTATTTACGTGTGTTATGAAGTGCAGCTAGACATGAGTTGTCTTTCCAGAATATTTTGTGGCCAAATGGAGGAAAGTTGTCTTCATGAAGACTCCATGAACCCTCAAAGCAGTAAAATGGTTTGGTTGCGCGCCAAGATAAGCCATGTGTCAGGAACTAGAACTTCAAATGTGGTCTATTAACTATTCAAAATAATGAAGTATGGGCAACCTGCCATTGATTAAACTCAAAAGACTGATTCTAAAATAGGAACAAGATTGCTTGTATGCAATAGCATCTGGGATCCTTAGTGTCTTGAAACATTAACCTATGAGTTGATATTGATTCAAATAACTAGATTACCCATAGAGCTTTTCTTTCAAATTAGTCAATACAATTCAACTTATAGTATAACTGCATGAATATATTGTAATTAGACATAGGAACAAAAACAAAATTGCTTAAAAAGCTCAGCAGGTCTGGCAGCATCTGCGGAGGAGAAAAAAGAGTTAAGAGTTTTGGGTCCGGTGACCCTTCCTCAGAACTTGTAATTAGACATGCACAGTATGTTATGCTAAATCTTTATAAATCAGCCATTTTGTGTGTTCTTTCTGCACCACCCTTTAGCAAAGACTTTAAGGCCTTGGAGAGAGAGGAAATTCACTGGAAAGCATTCGGGGATTAGTAACTTTTAGTGATGCAGAGACCAAACTGGTATTGTTTTTCTTGGAGCGAATAAAGTTAAGGAAAAATTTTTAGAGAATGGAATAGCATGAATTTCTATAAGTGGTTTGCATTAGTAGGGGAGTCTGTGACCAGAAGTTACACATTTAACATAATTCATAAAAATGCAAGAGAGCACGGATGATTTTTTTTACTGAGGTGCTGTGATGTAGAAATCATTGCCTGAAAGGCTGATAGAAGCAGATTCAATAATATGCATCAGAACAAAATTGGATGAAATATTGAAAAGCAAACATTTGGGAGAGAGCAAGGACTTGGGACAAATTGGACAGCTCTTCCAAGCAAACAATCTTCTGTGTTTTTCTAGGGGTTATTCTAAAAAAAGACAATTTTATGCCCGAAGGCAATTTGGATGGGGCTTGCTCTGACTTTAAAAAAACAAAAATTGATCTAAATTGACTCTACCAGTGATTTCAAGAGTATTCCCTTAGAACCAGATCAAACCTCGTCCTCAAATCATTTTTATACATACAACAGACAGTGTTTGTTGAAGTCATTTACCCATATCAGTTCTAGAAGCATTTGACTACTTACATCGCACAGCAGAAGATGAAAAATTGCTTCATGTAATGTTGCTGTAAATTGCTAATCAACACCCTACCCAGCCAGCTATATATACACACACGCACGCAATACAATGCACACAGCACACTGCACATACAATATACATACAACACACACCACCTCTCTGGGTCAGCAATGGGTGCACAAACGTAACCTTAGAATAATTAAGTGTTTGTGCAAATTAGAGACATTTGGCATTCACACCATTGATGCACAACAGGAAAACCAACTAGCTATTCGAGCAAATCTAAAATTAACTCAGAGTTGCTGCCTTGTCTTGTTTCGGTATTCAGAAAAAAACTTACTGACTAAAACTTTGTTCAGTTTCCAGACAAAAATGCAGATTTGAAAAGAACTTGCAGTCATTTTCCTGGGCCTAATGTACTATAATGCACTCAGTGCATATTTTTTGGTTTGTGAGAGTATTGGCTCCACGCCTTTCAGAGGCTGCACTTTCAGTGTTGTGCTCATTAAAATAGAACCCACAGTTACATAGATTTCTACAGGTCTGTTGCAATATTTGAACTTGCTAATTTTTTTTTAAATAAGCTTTTACTCACCTCTTGATTTTGTTTTTCTCTTGCTTGCTGACATTGTGAGGAAGTGCCTGAGACTTCCTCTTTGAGGGCGTTGCTTATACATCTGAGCAGCCAGGCTAACTGCCCATTACGCCACTTCAGCACAGAAAAGCCTGTTTATTCAGAAAGACATTTCATCAGTTTGGTTTCCAAAGTGCAAACCACTTTTGAATGAACTTGATTGTGCTGTTTCCTTAACGGATGTCAGCCCAGTCTAGTCTGATCCCCTATGTTGAGAATATAGGCAGATGCTATTCAGCATGAAGACATGCACGTAGGCTTCTCTTTTTGTTTGTTCCAGAGTTACTAAAAGCTATAGCATTTTGTTAATTAAATACATTGGCTTTTCAAGGGTTCAGTGACAGAAAGGCAGAATTATCTCATGCCAAGCATGTTTCTTAGCCTAATTTTGCCACGTGAGGGAGTCACCAGGTGTTCTGGGCTGCTTTCAATAGTGGTTGGTAATGAATGTGATTTACCTTTTCCATATTTTAAACCAAATAAGGTTGTGTGGCAGGAGAATGTAAAGGAGTGAAAAGTAAACTTTTAAGAATCTGGACTAGTTGTGCATAATTGTGGTGTCATCATTCCTACATACTTGTTTTAATAAATACCGGAAGGATGGGTTATTGCGGTGACTGTAGTGATGTTTGTAATTTATCCAAAAATAGTGTGTACTGAATATTGCAATTTTTTTTTGCACTGTGAAAGTGATGCCATTGTTTCATCTTAATTTGGAGTGCCATTTTCTTCAAAAAACAGAAAACTCCTTGTTGCAACATCAAGTATGCATTTTGACTCCAGTAATCCCTTCAGTCCTGGAAGAGTTAAAGGAAGAGGGAGTTTCCGAAGTAGAATTGCTTCCAAGACCCAGTGTGTATCCTGAATACAGATCTGGTGCAGGGAAAAGAATAATTCTGAAAAAGACTCAAAGATTGGGGCAGGAACTTGGCATCCAATGTAAAGGCAATGTTTGAAACTGTGCAAACAGTAAGAACTTTCATTTGAACGGTGTTTCTAATATCATAAAAAGCCCCAAGATGCTTCAAGAGCTGGGGGGAAAAAAATATGACAGCTGAGCCAAATAAAGAGATTTTTGGTCAAGTTTCCAAATGCTCGTTAAAAGTGGTAGCTTTAAAGCACCATCTTAACAGAGGAAAAGGAGAGAAAGAGAGAGAGAGAGAGAGAGAGATTGAGAAGCTTGGAGTGAACTCCAGAACTTAGGACCAATGTGGCTAATTGTATGGTTCACTGTTAAAATGAAGAAAGTGAATGATAGTATGAGTTAGTGAGTCATTAGTGTATGATCTAGTCCTTTGAATCTGCTCTGCCATTTAATGCGATCATGGCTGATGTGTGATCCAGCTCCACATACCCAGCTTTGCCCCGTGTCCTTTAATATGTTTAAATGACAATAAGCTTTCAACCTCCGTTTTAGAAGTAACAGTTGATCCAGCATGAATTGTCATTTACACAGTTCCACATTTCTAGCTCTATGAGTGAATGTTTCCTGAATTTACTCCTAAAATGTCTGACTGTAATGTTTAGACTATGTCTGTTATACACACATTCAGCAGAAATAGCTTCTGTCAAGGCTATCCCATAGCTTCCCCTGAATATCCAATAATCAGCACAGAAGGAACCTATTTGGCCTGTTAGAGATAATGGGAACTGCAGATGCTGGAGATTCCAAGATAATAAAATGTGAGGCTGGAGGCTTGGGGACCGCTTTGCAGAACACCTCCGCTCAGTTCGCAACAAACAACTGCACCTCCCAGTCGCAAACCATTTCCACTCCCCCTCCCATTCTCTTGATGACATGTCCATCATGGGCCTCCTGCACTGCCACAATGATGCCACCCGAAGGTTGCAGGAACAGCAACTCATATTCCGCCTGGGAACCCTGCAGCCATATGGTATCAATGTGGACTTCACCAGTTTCAAAATCTCCCCTTCCCCCACTGCATCCCTAAACCAGCCCAGTTCATCCCCTCCCCCCACTGCACCACACAACCAGCCCAGCTCTTCCCCCCCACCCACTGCATCCCAAAACCAGTCCAACCTGTCTCTGCCTCCCTAACCGGTTCTTCCTCTCACCCATCCCTTCCTCCCACCCCAAGCCGCACCCCCAGCTACCTACTAACCTCATCCCACCTCCTTGACCTGTCCGTCTTCCCTGGACTGACCTATCCCCTCCCTACCTCCCCACCTAAACTCTCTCCACCTATCTTCTTTACTCTCCATCTTCGGTCCGCCTCCCTCTCTCTCCCTATTTATTCCAGTTCCCTCCCCCCATCCCCCTCTCTGATGAAGGGTCTAGGCCCGAAACGTCAGCTTTTGTGCTCCTGAGATGCTGCTTGGCCTGCTGTGTTCATCCAGCCTCACATTTTACTATTTGGCCTGTTATGTTTGTTCTGGTACTCTGCAAGAGCAACATACTTCTAGTCCCACTCCCCTGCCATTTCCTGTGGCCCTGCAAATCTTCTCTTCAGAAAATTGTCCACACCAAAGCCACACTTGACTCTGTCTCTGCTGCTGTGTTAAGTCGTGCATTCCAGATCCTAATCACTTATGTCTTAAAAAAAATTTGTAATGTTTCCTTTGTTTCTTTTTTGTCAAACATGTTAAATCTATCGTTGCTCTGGTTTGCAACATATTTTGCAAAATTCCAAGGTATAAATGCCAGTTTGTGTAATTTCTTCTCATACTGGACTCCCAAGGGTCACGTTATCATTCTGGTAAATATATTCTGTGGTCTCCCCAAGGCCACATTGCCATTCCTAGGTATGGTGGCCAGAACTGTTCTCAGGACTCCAGATGTGGTCTTACCAACACTTTAGTCAAGAAAAATATGACTTAGAATCCTTCCAAAGAGCATCCCATCCAGACCCATCCCCCCACCCTGTCGATGTAACCTTGTAGTTCCCATATCTAATCTACCTAACCTACACATTGCCTGGACACTATGGGCAATTTAACACTGCCATTGTGCCGAACCTGCACATCTTTGGGAGGAAACAAGAGCACTCAGAGGAAATCCACACAGACACCACAAGAATGTGCAAACTCCACATTGACAGTCTGCCAACAGTGGAATTGAACCTTGGTCGCTAGTGCTGTGAAGCAGCAACACTAACCACTGAGCCACCATGCTGTCCTATCTTCTTGTGTTCAATGCCTTGTATTCTAGTTGGGAAATTATAGTAAGATAAAATACTGTACCATTGATCCACTAGAAGGATTTTATTAGGTGAATAAACTGCACATGCTTGTACCATGGTATTAGAAATCAAAGTGCCTGGTTAATTGCCCACAGACTAATTAACAACAGTGCATTGTCTCAAGATATGAATGATAGCACAGGTGGGTACAACACTAAGTTGTGACTGGAAAGGATATAAACCTTAGATACCTCTAATAATGGATGCAATTGCCTGTGGCTTTTAATACCGATCTGTTAATACGGGTGTTACCAAACAATTTCCAAAGTGCTCTTGATTTGCAGGGAACTTTGAAAAATAATCCGCTCACATAAGTAATAAGGAACATAAACTCTCAATGATGATACCCCAGTGAAGAAGTTCTCCAAAATGACTGCTAGATCCTTCCGGATCATGAGAGAAAAATATTGCATTCAAATGGTGACTCTGTGTCCACCACAATGTCTTCAGTTTAATAACTGATATAGCGTTCTGCTGCTGACTTCCAATATTATTATTTAAATTAAATAACACTGCTGAAGACCTTCACTACTATTCAGTTATCACTTTCTGGGCTGTGTGTGGGAACTTTCAGTTCCTTCTTTGGCATGGTTTTCAGTTGCTTACAGGGGTTAGGAAGTCACTTTCCTGATATTAGCATCAGTTTACTTTTATTAGCTAATGTGCCAAGTGACATTGTTATTCAAGCTTCAACTATGTCGTTGATGAATCTTGGGGCATCCTGTCTCTGTAATCTCCAGCATGGCAACTTATCCATACTCCTGTAATTCTGGCCTCTTATGCATTTCCTAGTATCATTGACTGTTGTGTCATCAGCTGCCTAAATCTAAGCTCTGGAGCTCCTTCTCAAACCTCTTTGCTTCTTGCCTTTGAATGCTTCATAAAACCCGTCCTAATAACTGTCCTTCATCTGTCTGAATAAGTTATTATGTGGCACCAAATCGAGTTCTGTTTGATAATGTTTTGCGAAGTACTATGGTGCAATTTGCAGTGTTACATGACTTGCCCACTGCTATAATGTCATCAACTGTACTATGGCCAGCTATATTATCTGCCATCTCCAAGGTGCAGAACTGAGAGAATATTGTACTGTTGGAGCCACGTTGTTTAGGATGAATAGTCAAGGTAATGCATCTGTGCGCTCTCATGGACAAAACGATGCCATGACAATGGTTTGAAATACAGCAGCAAGTTATCTCCTGTGTCATCGCCAATATTCTGTTTCTTAATCAACTTCACTGAAATTATGTTTTATCACATTGCTGCTTGTGGGACCCCTGCTAAGTGCAAATTAGCTGTCACACTTACTTAATTATAACAGTGACTACACTTCAAAAGTACTTTATTGGCTCTAAAGCAATCTGGGACATTCTGAGGCTGTGACAGGTGCTGTAGAATTTGAAATATCTTCCTTGAAAATAACAACACTATAAAATGTGCTCTGAATTGTTTCAAATTAGCTAATTCTCCTATAAAGGATGCAGGCACCGCTAATGAGAAATTGCTTGACTTCCTGATAGCCAGGCCACCTCTGCAAATAGTGTATGGTACTTGATTCTTGGGAAGACATGGGTATGCAGAGGAAAAACAGTAGTGAGAATGGGTGTGTTGTGTAGAAGCATGTTTGTTTGAAGCTAATATGAAAGTTAATCATCTGTCATGTGAAGGTGATAATACAATTGAAAACATGAATTTGAGGAAACCGATTTGGAATGTTGCAGGAATGTAAACTGCTGATAGCTGTCAGCTATGTTCAGTCTCCACACCCTTCAGTGCAGCCTGTTAACCCAGCCAGCTCAACTCCCATGGTTGCATTTATCCATGGTCTGTCCTATTGAATGTTGTGTATCTTGAGTTCTGTAAAGGTCCTTTAGTCTTAACAGGGACCTCATCGATGGCCAAATCCTAAATTAGAACCGCAAAATTGGTTGGTACCTGTAACATAAGCTTCAGCTGAGGCCCCGAAGGCTCCATGGTTTGCTTCTAGGCTGCCTTGTGAAGATTAAAAAGCTTTCCATTAAGCCTATGTTAATGTAGCTCAAAGCAGAAAAGTTGGGCATTTTGAGCGTATTGATTTCAGTTTTCACAAAAATCTTATAATTGAATAGCCATGGAACAATGACATAAGATTATAATCAAATTCTGGGTTTTTTTGTTATGTAACATAAATTTCTTCGTCATGTTAGATGAGAGTAGATCATGCAGTGGATTAGGTACTGGCTTTTCAGTTCTGACCTTGAACTCCATTGTGACCCAGATTAACAAAATGAACTTGATGCCAGACAACATCAGTTTGAACACTCTTGATCCAGGTTCTGTTGTGTTTGTGCTAGAGGTCAGTAATCTTAACAGTGAACAGTGGATTTCTGAGATTGAGAATGTTTACACTTAAGGTCTTGTGACCCAGGAAATGTTTCAAACTAATTCTTGATAACCAACAATGTGTCATTTGTTAGACCTAGTTTTTCATTACGATGGTCTCTCAATTCACACACGAACATACCTTTTAACATTCAATACTGCACAGTCATACTCATTGAAGTGGCTGCACAATCTCTAGAATGTTAGTGACCCTACCATATTTTTGCTCCCTAACATTTATCCAGGGAATCACTATGAAAAGTTTTGTAAGGTTTTAGAGTAGATTTGCAGCTTGGGTTGTGGATGTTGTGGTTGGTTGTCTTGCCGAGCTGGTTCGTTGTTCCACAGACGTTTCGTTATCCTGTTGGGTAACATCATGAGTGCAGACTCTGATGAAACGCCGTTGTGTTTTCCCGTTCTTGCCTGTTATTTAAACTCAGATGTTCATTGGGTTGGATTATGTCACTTCCAGTTTTCCTTCACAATATTGGCATGGATTAGGAGAACCACCATTCAACTGGGACAACACCAGGATCCTGTGACAAGCATGGGAATTCCCAGAAGCCTGGTTCTCCATGAAGAAAGCCATTAATAAACACAGAGCTCGACCCCATATATACTCCACTGCGAAGGAAAATCGGAAGTGAGGTAATCCAGCTCAATGGACACCAGAGTTTTAATAACAGGCAGGAAAACACAATGGCGCTTCATCGGAGCCTGCACTGATGATGTTCCCCAGCAGGGTAATGAAACATCTGCGGAACAATGAACCAGCTCAGTGAACTAACTAACCTCAATATGAAAAGTTTTGCTTTCCAATTCAAAATAAATCTGAAATGGTTTGTGAGTGATTGTCTAATTGTTGATTTGTAGAGTATATCCTGTAGGAGCACAGGGTTTTTAAATTAAAGTTTTAAAGGAGTAACTGTCTAGAGTTAACCTGCAGAAGAATAACCACTACAACTGAATCTTGAGAATGTACAGAAGTCTTGAAGCTGTTTAGCTTTTGCTTCATTTACATTCAGGGTTTTGTCCAAGTACCAACATTTACCCTCACCAACCAGTAAGCACATATTTTGTAACTAGTGTCTTTTCTTAGGCTGGAGACAAATCAATGGAATGTACCTTCTGTTCAACACCTCGTTCTTGATGATCATAAGTTATACACTATGACCAGCAGAGGTACTGTCATTCCAGCATGAGATTGCTATCTTCTGCCATTCTACTTCTGCAGAGAATCTTTTACGTATTCATATATCTGTCTCTGGGTTTCTGTTTCCCTTTGCTGCTACCGTCTTCAGATCTAAACCAGACAATGAAGGAGCGAACTGATGCCTAGTCTTTGTAAGCTTCTGAGTTTTTAATGTGCAGTGATGTGTTACATTATCATGCACTTCCAATTCAAGTTCCAGTTAATTGCCACCACCTAAATATAACTGAACTACCAATATATAATTAACATTCCTCCTCCTCCCCCCTTCCATCCTAGGAAATCAACAGATGCGTCAGAGCGGAGCTATCTGAATGCCCGTAACAAAAACTGTTAGTCTTCTATGCAGTTTCTGCAGAACCCAGACTGTCTGTGGGGTTAATGCATTTGAGAAAGAGCCCTCATGGCCACTCAGGAAATAATTAATGGTTGTGGTTATGTCACATAACAACTTGCATGTGAACTTTTTACCAAGGGAAGAAAAAATAGAAGTTATTCGTTATGAACTATGATGAGGGAATTCAGGAGGCACCATTTGAAGAATTGGCCAAAACAAAAATTGGTTTTGAGGAAGAGGGGAAGGAAGAGGTGATGGAGAAGTTTGGGCGAGTGTGGGTTTAGGTATATCCACAAGGTACTTAAATGGAGTTAATAATAAACTCAGCAGAATCTAACAAGGGGCCACAAACCAATATTGTCAGATTATCCAGTTCACTACCTAAGTGAGACCCTTGAGATCTTTCTAACCTGGCTGTACCTGCTACCAAAATATATGTTTCCCTACTTGCACTTAACTTGACAGGACTTTTGCATTCTTCTCAAAGGATTGTCTAAACAAACAGCAATGTGTTGTTCAAAGAATCCCTGCTTACTGCCACTGAGACTGCTGGGTTAGCCTTGCCTCTGCATCCACAAAGAAATAATAAATATTTACTGTAAAGAAAGAAAAGGAGGAAAATGAAATGATCACCATTAGCTTATTCCTTGCTCTGACATTCCCTTCCCACTCTGGTGTCCTTTATAGTTGAATGATACTACATTTGATCTTTTGCTGTGATTTCTGCTATATTAATCCTTATTCACTTATCTCTTCGATCCTTGCTCACTAAAATTAACTCCCCGTGCACTTTATACCTCATGTTTAAAATTCTCTTCATTCAGTTCCTCTGCCTGTCCTTGCGCCATCTGCCTTCTTTCCTATCTTTGTAATTAATAGTGCACTCTATGAACTGTTCCCTTTTGTGTGTCCCACCCTATGCACTTCATCCACCATTGGAGGAAGACCCTTCTGTTCTTTTAGTCTCTGGAAATCACTCCTTTACTTGTCTTCATCTCTGTGTTACTTAATGATCAGCTTTAAACTTTATTGTTTTGACTAAACTTTTATCTACCCACTCTTCATATCTTCCTTTCTGTTGGGTATCTGTATGACATGTATCTCAGAAGAAAGTACCATGGTTTCTTTTTTAACACTGAAGGGACTTTACAGCTAGAAACTGTTCCTGAAGAATCATCTCGCTCAGTGGGGGAGAAATTGATTCTTCAGCGACGGCAGGATTGCTTTCATTCTCTGCAATTCGGTTATTCATTTAACTTGTTTTTATAAAGCAGTTTTACAATTGATGTTCTCTTAAAGAAGGCATTTGTTTCTTGAATGCTACAGATTATCTCAAGTTGGATACAGGCCTTTTGGAGAGCTGCTTGCTGAGTAAGTGGCCATTTAAGGGGGCCTTGCTTTCACTAAATCTATCCTCCTCTTCAAGTTAAAATGCCAGAAGTAAGTTTATATTATAAATTTATAAAGAACCTTTCTCATCTAAAAGGACATTCCAGAGTGCATCAGAGCCCATACAGTCAGTTGGGAGTGTTATCACTTCAATGTTGTAGGAAAGGCTGCAGCCAATTGGTGCAGCAACAGACTTCCACAAGAAACATTGGTGAGAATGACAAAATTATTAGCTTAGAGTAATTTTAGTTGAGGAATAAGCTTTGGCTAAAACATCCGGGAGAACTCCTCTATCACTTTTGGTGACATGGGTTACATGATTTGCATTTGAGAGACCAGATAGGGCCTTGATTTAACTTTTCTGTCAAAAATGGCACACCTGACGGTGCAATGCTCCCTCAGTGATGCTTTGAATTGCCAGCCTGAATTCTGTGCCAAAGCCTCTAGAGTGGGACTTAGAACCCACTGCCTTGGCTATGAGACAGGGGTGCTATCAACTGAACCATGGTTTTCAAGCAACTTGCACACCTGAGAAAGTGATTTCCTGACTGGATGTAGCACAGCAAAAGACCTTTTTAAAACGTTGTGTCAATGTTTATTTTGTATGGAATAAATTTTCTATTGCAAGAACACAACCGCAAGGTAAAACAAACATAAAGATCAAAATTCAGTTCAGGTTCTTTGTTAGTTGATAAACAATCTGATACTTAAATTTCTGCCTCTCAATCCTTCAAATTGGCACTTCTTATCAAAAAGCAATGTTGCTATGAATGCTTAGCTACCAAAAGCCAATTCTCCTCATTGTAACCTTTCTTGATAAACAGCTGTGGACATTTGGGATCTAGCACTTTTCAATATTTAAGGCTTCACAGTAATAGACTAAAGAAGTTCAATATAGGCAACAGTGGTGCACCTCCACTTTTTACTTGTTCCGGGTTAGGCCACAGTGCTCTCTAAAGGCATGATCGGTATGTGCTCATCTCTGAAGTTTACCTAGTCTATGAATGGATCATCCATACCAAAATTTCATCACTTCAGTTGCTAAGGAGGTACTGGAGTGAAAGCACTAATAAGAGATATGAACTAATTTGCAGTTAGGAAGTGAGTGATCTGCTTCATAGACTCATAGCCATTTACAGAACTGAACGAGGTAATTCATTTTATCACGTCCATGCTGGTCAACAAAAATCTGACTACATTAGTCCCCGGTGGTGATGGCGGCACAAGTGAATATCTAAATACTGCTTAACTATTACAAGAGTTTCAACCACCCTTTCAGGCAGAGTTCCAGACTTCCACCATCCTCGAAGTGAAATTAGTCCTTCTCAACCCTCCTCTGAGCCATCTACCTCTTACCTTAAATCTATGCATCCAGTTATTGACCTGCAAGGGCACCAGCACAGGCCTTGTGGAATCCGCTGGGAATAGACTTTCAATCATAGAAATGTCATTCTGCCATTACCATCCGCTTCCTGTCTGTCAGTCAATTTTATATTCAACATGCCACTTTGCTTTGGACCCCATGGGTTCCTACCTTCTTGACCAGACTGCCATGCCTTTTCAAAGGCTTTTAAGGCCTAAATAGACCATATCTAATGCATTGCCGTCATCAACTCTCCAGGTTATCTCATCAAAAATCCAATAAAATTTGCCAAACATGACCTACCCTTAACAAATCCATAATGATCATCCCATGGTTAATCTGTATCTCTCCAAACCTTCTTTGAAATCAAATAAGCAAGCTCAAATAAGAGCTTTAAATCAGCTGAAGTGAAGGCATTCTATTTATTGCAAATTGACTTGCTTCAATTACACCATTCAAGCACCAAATGTATTTAATGCTTTTTTTTAATGATGTGTTGAGGAAATTGTAGCAGTGACATCTGAGAAAGTGTTACTCAACTAAAGCATCACAACAAATCTTGAACCATTAACATTACTGCACATATGGTGGAAAGCTTGTTAAAACTTTACAAGGTTGGAGGTACTTAAATTTGTGGTTATACTTCTGAGTTCTTTTCAAGGGACAAGGCACCATGCATATTACCACAGTGTTGGACAGGGATCTTCCGTACAAGGTTACAGATATTTTCAAATCAGCCTTTTCAGAGATATTACAGGCTATGTACGAAATGAGAAAGCTTTCATACAAGACATGACCTTAGTCAAATCTCTTAGGCTTCCCATTTTAAATCAGTCAATGTTCATGTGAAGGCCTGGCAAATATCTACCACGTAGCTTGGAAGCAGGGTTAGACCCCCCAGTGAAGGGTTAGACTTTGAACCACAAAGCTCCCCTGGTCTAAGGTGGAGTTGGGAAATCACCGAGGGTTCCTTTCTTATTTGATTCAATGATTCTTGCTGTAGTGGGTGAAGACAGTGTCTATGGGTATGTTTGAATAAAGCTGTGATGGGTCTATTTAATGCATCCTAGAGGATAATGAATGACAAGAGTGGAGCCTCAATCCTTATCTTCAGATCCCTCTGTCCGAGTCTTTATCATTAACTCCAACCTACAAACTTCAGATCTCTGTGCTCCTCTGTCTCTGGCCTCGAGTGTACCCATTGTTTTGTTTGCAACAGTTCTGCAGTTGACTACCGTGCTTTCAATTGAGGTGGCCTCAATTTCTGGAATTCTCTCCTGGACTTTCCATTTCTCTTTCTCTTTTTCTGCCTTTTTCTCTTTTTTTCTTTCACTCCCTCTTTCTCTCCCCTATTAATTTAATCTCTTTGACGACGAGTTTGGTAACCATTTTAGACTTGGTGTTGGTCTTTCATTCCTGTAAAGCTTTTTTAATGTTTTATTAAGTTACTGGCACTATCTCCTTGAATCCCTCTGCATTCTCCACCACATCCGTCTCACAGCAGCAACAGCATTCTCCATCTTTACCACTGCTGTTTGTGAAATGCAGAGTGCCTGGGTTAGTTTGTTTCCTCCTATTTGGTATCCCCATTTCCCAGCATCCAGCCTGCACTTTGAAGCCAAAACCAGCTCATTGTGAATGTGGGCACTCTCGAATTAGGATGATGGCTATGCTTGTTTTTTTTTCTTCTCAAACCATCATGTGAAAACATAATGTGTTTCTTTTTTGAAAAAAATCCAAAATATCCTTAAATGGAGAATGAATTGCTTTTTGTTCAATTTTTTTTACTTCTTTTGCCTCTATTCTTCTGAAACCATTAATCCTATGTTAGGTATGGTTCGATGAGCTCTGGATCACTTCCAATATCTTCCCTCATGACAATTATTCACATGTCATCCATGACCGAATATTGGGATACAGTCCAGTTGTGGAAGACATCAGATCTGAACCTATTTGTCACCTCCTTCCATCATTTAACCATGTCTGCTTTCGCTGGAGCTTCTGTATATTGGCCAGAAATTATAACACACACACCATAGGTGCATTGCTATACCTATCTATTCAACTTGGAATGTTATCTCAAAAGACCATTGTTAGGCTGCTATGTCATTGCTGCTGCTGCTGCTGCTGCTGCTGCAGCTACCACCTCTCCGATCTCCTCCTGCTGCCTCCTGAAAATGCCTAGACAGGATCCACTCGCATGCCGAGGTACCACCATGCCGGTCCGAGAGGCTGGGCCAAGACACCACAAGCTGGGCTGAGAGACCGCCATGGGCTGGGTTGGGCTGAGAGGATGCCTTTCCAGGTCCGTGCTGAGGTTGGGAGTGAAGAAAAGAAAAAAAGAAACATGAAGAGAGAAAGCAAAGAGTAAAGAAAAAGACAAAGAAGTGAGAAGTAAATGGGTGGAGCTGATGAGCTCCAGCTGAAGTGTTCTCTACCGCCGCCATCTGTCAGTCAGTGAGAAGCTGCAATTAGAACATAATGTGAGAGATCCTGAAAAATAACACAAGGTAGGGACAAAAGCTTTTCTCTTGGAACAAAAGTAAATTGTTAAACGCATTATGCAAGAATTAGCATTTTGGTAAACTAACAAGGGCAGGTCTTAAACAGTTAATGGTAGGGCCCTGGGAGTGTTGTTGATTAGAGACCTTGGCGTTGGGTCACAGATAGACAGCATGTTTGAAAAGGCATTTAGCATGTTAGCCTTCATTGCTCGGACCTTTGTTGTAGGAGTTAGTCCGTCGTGTTGTGGTTGTACAGGATGTTGGCGAGGCCATTTTTGGACTACTGTGTACAGTTCTAGTCGCCCTGCTATTGGAAGGATATTATTAAATTGGGGAAGATTACAAGGGTTTGAGTTATGAGTACAGGCAGGATAGGTTGGCACATTTTTTCATTGGAGTGTAGGAAGTTGGGAGGTGACCTTATGGAATGGTATAGGTAAGGAGAATAGTAAAGATCTTTTTCCCAGGGTAGGGGGGTTCAAACCAGAGGGCGTATTTTTAAGGTGAGAGGAGAAAGACTTAAAAGAGACCTGACGGGCAACCTTTTCACACAGACAGTGGCTCATGAACACCCAGAGGAAATGATAGACACTGTTACAGTTAAAACATTTAAAAGACATTTGGATAGTTACATAAATGGGAAAGGTTTAGAGGATATGGGCCAAATGCAGGCAAGTGGGACTAGTTTAGTTAGGGAAAACTGGTCGGCTTGGACAAGTTGGATTGAAGAGTCTATTTCTGTGCTCAATGAATCAGGGTCTTGTGATATGGTACTAAATAAGTCAGGACCTTGTGGCAAGGTATTAAATCGGGGGAGGGCATATTATGTCAGTATTAGGCTGGAGCTGGGGCGTGTTAATTGGTAGGAGCTGTTATTAGGCAGGCCCACATGGAAATTATTGGAATTGTGGCAATTGTTTGAAGACCTGGAGATGAGAATTCAAAATCAGTATGGTCCATTTAAGGAGGAAAGATAAGGATGGCAAGGTAAAGGACTCTTGGATAACAAGGGAGGTTCTGAATTTAGTCAAAAGAAAAAAAGATGCATATAACAGGGCCCATAAGGATTGTAAAGAAAGCAGGAAAGAACTCAAGCAGGGAATTAGGAGAGCAGGATGGGGCCATGAAATGGCTTTGTTAAGTAGGATTAAAGAGAGTCCAAATACATACAGTAAAAACAAGAGGATAACAAGGGAGAAGGATAGACCAGTCAAGGATAGAGGAAGAAACTTGTGCTTGGAGGCAGAGGATGTTGGTGAAATCCTAAATGAGTACTTTGCATCAGTATTCACCCAGGAGAAGAATATGGTGGGTAGTGAGTTTATTGTGGAGTATGCTAATATGCAAGGGCACGAGATCAAGAAACAAGTGATGTTGGGTCTCTTGAATGGCATTAACATAGAACATTACAGCACTGTACAGGCCCTTTGGCCCACGATGTTGTGCCGACCTGTCATACCGATCTCAAGCCCATCTAACCTACACTATTCCATGTACGTCCATATGCTTATCCAATGGCGACTTAAATGTACCTAAAGTTGGCGAATCTACCACCATTGCAGGCAAAGCGTTCCATTCCCTTACTACTCTCTGAGTAAAGAAACTACCTCTGACATCTGTCCTATATCTTTCACCCCTCAATTTAAAGCTATGCCCCCTCATGCTCGCTGCCACCATCCTAGGAAAAAGGCTCTCCCTATCCACCCTATCTAACCCTCTGATTATTTTAAATGTTTCAATTAAGTCACCTCTCAATCATCTTCTTTCCAATGAAAACAGCCTCAAGTCCGTCAGCCTTTCCTCGTAAGACCTTCCCTCCATACCAGACAACATCCTAGTAAATCTCCTCTGCACCCTTTCCAAAGCTTCCACATCCTTCTTATAATGTGGTGACCAGAACTGTACACAGTACTCCAAGTGCGGCCGCACCAGAGTTTTGTACAGCTTCACCATAACCTCTTGGTTCCGGAACTCGATCCCTCTATTAATAAAAGCTAAAACACTGTATGCCTTCTTAACAGCCCTGTCAACCTGGGTGGCAACTTTCAAGGGTCTGTGTACATGGACAGCGAGATCTCTCTGCTCATCTACACTACTAAGAATCTTACCATTTTCCCAGTACTTTGCATTCCGGTTACTCCTACCAAGTGCATCACCTCACACTTGTCTGCATTAAACTCCATTTGCCACCTCTCAGCCCAGCTCTGCAGCTTATCTATGTCTCTCTGCAACCTACAGCATCCTTCGTCACTATCCACAACTCCACCGACCTTAGTGTTGTCTGCAAATTTACTAACCCATCCTTCTACGCCCTCATCCAGGTCATTTATAAAAATGACAAACAGCAGTGGACCCAACACCGACCCTTGCGGTACACCACTAGTAACTGGTCTCCAGGATGAACATTTCCCATCAACGACCACCTTCTGTCTTCTTTCAGCAAGCCAATTTCCGATCCAAACTGCTATATCTCCCACAATTCCATTCCTCCGCATTTTGTACAATAGCCTATTGTGGGGAACCTTATCGAATAAATGCTGGCCCAGCCAGAGATGCCCAGGGCCCAGTGATATCTACACAAGATTTTTGAAAGGGGCAAGAGTGGAGATTGCAGGGGTTTTGACCAAGGATTTTGGATCCTCATTAGCCACTGAAGAGGTCCTGGAGGACAGACAAGTAGCTAATGCTGTGTCCCTCTCTTCAAGAAGGGAAATAGGGACGACCCAGGAAACTATTGACTGGTAAGTCTCTCATCAGTGGCTGGGAAGCTTTGGAGAGGATTTATAATGTATGTTTCATTAACACAAATTGGCTGTGACACGATTGATAAATGGGGGTACTGTTTGGATAATGCGATCTTTCTGCTGTACAGATATAGCAATTTCCCTATTACACGATTTTCTTTGCATGTTTTTCTATAGCATGACTTTCTATAGCATGAGGTCACACAAGAATTAAACTATCATATTATAGTAGAAATACTGTACATGCATTTGGAAAAAACATTGCCTAATTAGGGACAGTCAGCATGGCTTTGTGCAGGGCAGATCATGTCTTACTAACTTCATTGAATTTTTTGAGGAAGTGAGGAAGGTGATCGTTGAGGGTAGAGCAGTGGATGTTGTTATATGTATTTTAGTGTGGCTTTCAACAAGGTCCCTCATGGTAGGCGCATCCAGAAGATTATGATGCATGGGATCCACAGTGACTTGGCAGCATGAATTCAGAATTGACTTGCCCATAGAAGGCAGAGGGTCACGGTGGAAGGTTGCTTTTTTAGGCTGGAGGTCTGTGACTAGTGATGTCCCACAGGGATCCATACTGGGTCTTCTGATATTTGTTATATATAAAAATGATTTGGATAAAAATGTAGATGGGCGAGTTATTCAGTTTGCATGTGATACAAAGATCTGTGGAGTTGTGAATAGTGTAGAAGGTTTTCAAAAGATACAGTGGGATATAGATCGATTGCAGATATGAGCGGAGAAATAGCAGGTGGAGTTTAATTCCAGGTAAGTGTGAGTTTTTATTTATTTATTCATTTGTGGGATTGTGGGCATCACTGGCTGGGCCAGCATTTATTGCCCTATCCCTTGTTGCCCTTGAGAATGTGGTGGTGAACTTCCTTGAACCACTGCAGTCTACGTGCTGTGGGTTGACCCCCAATGCCATCAGGGAGAGAGTTCCAGGATTTTGACCCAGCGATAGTGAAGGAACAGCGGTATATTTCTAAGCCAGGATGGGGAGTGGCTTGGGGGTATCGTGAAGGTGGTGTCATTCTATATGTCTGCTGCTGTTGTGCTTCTAGATGGAAGTGTTTCGTGGCTTTGGAAGGTGCTGTCTGATGATCTTTGGTGAATTTCTGCAGTGCATCTTGTAGATAGTAGCAGCAGTGTGTACTGAGCATCAGTTTTGGAGGGAGTGGATGCTGATGGATGTGTTGTCAGTGAAGCAGCTGCTTTGTCCTGGATGGTATCAAGCTTGAGTGTTGTTGGGGCTGCACTCATCCAGGCAAGTGTGGAGTATTCCATTTCACTCCTGACTTGTGCCTTGTAGATGGTGAACAGGCTTTGACGAGTCAGGGGGTGAGTTACTTGCTGTAGATTTCATAGATTCTGGCCTGCTTTTGTAGCCACTGTGTTTATGTCGTGAGTCCAGTTGAGTTTCTGGCCAATGATAACCCCAGGATGTTGATTGTGGAGAATCCAGTGATGGTAACACTGTTCAATCCCAAGGGGGCGATAGTTAGATTTGCTGTTATTGGTGATGGTCAGAGCTTGACATTTGTGTGGCGCGAATGTCACTTAACACTTATCAGCTCAAACCTGGATATTGTCCAGATCTTCTTGCTTTTGAATATGGACTGTTCTAGTATCTGAGGAGTCATGAATAGTGCCGAACGTCATGCAATTATTGGCGAACTGTCCCACTTCTGACCTTATGATGGAGGGAAGGTCATTGATGAAGCAGCTGAAGATGGTTGGGCCTCGGACACTACCTGAGGAACTCCTGCAGAGATGTCCAGGAGCTGGGATGATTGACCTCCAGCAACCACAACCATCTTCCTCTGTGTCAGGTATGACTCCAACCACCGGAGAGCTTGCCCCCGATACCCATTGATCCCAGTTTTGCTAGGCCTCCTTGATGCCACACTCTGTCAAATGCAGCCTTGATATCAAGGACTGTTGCTCTCACCTCTCCTCTGGAACTCAGTTCTCTTGTCCATGTTTGAACCAAGGCTGTAATGAGATCAGGAGTTGAGTGGTCCTGGCGGAACCCAAACTGGGCGTCACTGAGCAGGCTATTGCTGAGCAGATGCTGCTTGATAGTGCTGTTGATGACACTTTCCATCATTTTACTGATGATCAAGAGGAGACTGTTGGGGAAGTAATTGGCTGATTTGAATTTGTCCTGGTCAGTTTTCCACATTGTTGGGTAGATACCAGTATTGTAGCTGTACTGGAACAGCTTGGTTCGGGGAGCAGCAAGTTCTGGGACACAAGTCTCCAGTACTACTGCGGAATGTTGTCATGGCCTGGAGCCTTTGCAGTATCCAGTGTCTCCAGCTATTTCTTGATATCATGTGGAGTGAATCAAATTGGCTGAAGACTGGCATCTGTAATGCTGGGGACTACTAGAAGAAGCTGAGATGGATCGTCCACTTGGCATTTCTGGCTGAAAATTGCTGTGAATGCCTTAGCTTTATCTTTTGCACTGATGTGCTGGGCTCTTCCATCATTGAGGATGGGGATATTTATAGAGCTGCCTCCTCCAGTGAATTATTTAATTGTCCACCATGATTCATGACTGGACGTGGCTGGACTACAGAGCTTAGATCTGATCCGATGGTTGTGGAATTGCTTTGCTCTTTCCACCCCTTGCTGCTTCTGCTGTTTGTCACGTAAGTAGTCCTGTTTGGTGGCTTCACCAAGTTGATACCTCATCTTCAGGTATGCCTGGTGCTGCTCCTGGCATGCCCTCCTGCACTCTCCATTGAACGAAGGCTGATCCCCTGGCTTGATGGTAATGGTTGAGTAGGGGATACGCTGGGCCATGAGGTTACAGATTGTGCTGGAGTACAATTTTGCTGATGTTGATGGCCTACAGTGCTTCATGGATACCCAGCCTGGATTTGCTACATCTGTTCAAAGCCTGTCCCATTTACAATGGTGGTAATGCCATCCATCACAATGGAGATTATTCTCAGTGTGAAGGTGGGACTTTGTCTCTACAAGGACTGTGCAGTGGCCTGTGAAGTGCTGCTGTTTGAGAGATCAAAGGTTAATGTAAAATGTACAGCTAATGGCAGCACCCTGAACAGCACTGATGTACAGAGGGATCTTGGGGTTCAAGTCCATAGCGTCCTGAAAGTAGCCGTACAAGTAGATAGGGTGGTGAAGAAGGCATATGGCACACTTGCCTTTATTGGTCAGGGAATTGAGTCCAAGAGTCAGGATGTTATCTTGCAGCTTCATAAGTCCTTGCTTAGGCCACACTTAAGAGTATTGTGTTCAGTTCTGGTCACCACATTACAGGAAGGATGTGGGAGGCTTTAGAGAGGATGCTGTAGAGCTTTATGAGGACGTTGCCTGGATTAGAGGGGATGAGCTATAAGGAAAGGCTAGAAAAATTCGGGATGCTTTCTCTGGAGCAGCAGAGGCAGAGGGGAGACTTGGTAGAAGTCTAAAAAATCATGACATGCTTAGATAGGTCAGAATCTTTTTCCCAGAGTTGAAATGTCGAAAAGTAGAGAGCGTGCATTTAAGGTGAGAGGCGGAAAGTTCAAAGGAGATGTAAGGGGTATGTTTTTTACACAGACAGTAGTAGGAGTGTGGGTACACGCAGCCAGGGGTAGTGGTGGAGGAAGATACAATAGATCAGCAGATGAATATGCAGGAAATGGAGGGATGTGAACCAAGGGCAGGCAGAAGGGTTTAGTTTAAATAGGCATCATGTTCGGCGCAACATTTGGGCCGAAGGGCCCGTTCCTGCACTGTACAGTTCTGTGATATTGAGAAAAGCATGGTACTCATCTGCACAAAACAATAGAGTTACTGTTGCCTTTACCTCTTAAGAGAGAAACTGTTTGCAGTGGCTAAGTGGAAATGTAACTAATCCATACCCTCTTCAAAAATGTAAAAATAATGTACTTGTCAAGTATTTGAAAGATAATGAACTATTTTTAAGATAAGGCAGGAATAATATCAACAATTCTTTTTAACTGCTGGGCATAACACACTCAAGTAGCTGTGTTTAGTTTCACGATTAATTTAAGAGAAAAAAGTGAGCAATAGTTTTTATTCATACATAATTAGCATATGATATGTGCAGAGATACACTGGACCAGTGCTTCCCAGAGTGGGGGTGGGGACCTCGTGTGAAGTTGCAAGCTAAAGTTTTAGGCTCTTAAACTGTGGGGCAGCAATGGCTGTCATGGATCTCTGGTTGTGTTACAACAGCTGCACTCCTACTCTAAAAGGAACCTGCTGTCACACCCTCATCCTCCAGTCCCACTGACCTCCATCCTGCACCCTTAGATCTCAATTTCCGTCCATCCCAGCCCCCGAACATCCACATTCTGACAGGTCTCTCTGCCTGCCTCCACCCCTGACCCCACCCTCACTCCCCAAGCTCAGTTCTCATTGAGGGGTTGTGACACTTTTGAAAAACGTGACTGGGACAAATTTGGGAAGCACCACACCCGACGGATAGGTCAGATGTAGCAGTGCAATGGGTGTGTATTGATTAGGATGCATGTGGTTTCAGATTGTGTGTTTATCCTGGAGATGTCTACATTTGAGATGTAACAGCAATTGACCTTCCTGGTTCACAAAGATTAAATTCAGAATCTACAATGACATGTTTTCTGATTTAGCAGTGAACTCAACTCTTCTGCTTGCATAAAATTTGTGCTAATGAAGCTTTTAAATGATCCTCCATCTTAAGTGTGAATAGTACATTCAGATGCAATTGAGATTCTCAATCATAGAGTCATCAAGTCATTGAGATGTACAGCATGGAAACAGACCCTTCGGTCCAACTCGTCCATGCTGACCAGGTATCCTAAATTAATCTAGTCCCATTGGCCAACATTTGGCCCATATCTCTCCAAACACTTCTTATTCATGTACCCATCCAGATGTCTTTTAAATGTTGTAATTGTACCAGTCTCCACCACTTCCTCTGGCAGCTCATTCCATACAGACACCACCATCTGTGTGAAAAATCTTTCCCCTCTCACCTCAAACCTATGCCGTCTAGTTTTGGATTCCCCCAACATGGGGAAATGACCTTGCCTATTTATCCTATCCATGCCCCTCATGATTTTATAAACCTCAATAAGGTCACCCCTCTGCCTCTGACACTCCAGAGAATGTGGCCTCAGCCTATTCAGCCTTTCCCTGTAGCTCAAACCTTCCAATCCTGGCAACATTCTTGTAAACCTTTTCTGAACCCTTTCAGGTTTCACAACATCTTTCCTGTGGGATGAGACCAGAACTGCACGAAGTGTTCCAAAAGTGGCCTAACCAATGTCCTCAGAGATAATGGGAACTGCAGATGCTGGAGAATCCAAGATAACAAAGTGTGAAGCTGGATGAACACAGCAGGCCAAGCAGCATCTTAGGAGCACAAAAACTGATGTTTCGGGCCTAGACCCTTCATCAGAAAAGGGGGATGGGGAGAGGATTCTGAAATAAATAGGGAGAGAGGGGGAGGTGGACTGAAGATGGATAGAGGAGATGATAGGTGGAGAGGAGAGTATGGGTGGGGATGTAGGGAGGGGATAGGTCAGTCCAGGGAGGATGGAGAGGTCAAGGGGGAGGAATGAGGTTAGGTAGGAAATGGAGGTGCAGCGTGAGGTGGGAGGAGGGGATAGGTGAGAGGAAGAACAGGTTAGGAGGCGGGGATGAGCTGGGCTGGTTTTGGGATGCAATAGGGGGAGGGGAAGAGCTGGGCTGGTTGTGTGATGCAGTGGGGGGAGGGGACGAACTGGGCCGGTTTTGGGATGCGGTGGGGGAAGGGGAGATTTTGAAACTGGTTACATCCACATTGATACCATTGGGCTGCAGGTTTCCCCAGCAGAATATGAGTTGCTGTTCCTGCAACCTATGGATGGCATCATTATTATGGCACTGCAGGAGTCCCAGGATGGACATGTCGTCTAAGGAATGGGAGGGGGAGTTGAAATGGTTTGCGACTGGGAGGTGCAGTTGTTTACTGCGAACCGAGTGTAGTTGTTATGCAAAGCAGTTCCCAAGCCTCTGCTTGGTTTCCCCGATGTAGAGGAAGCCACACCGGGTACAATGGATACAGTATACCCCATTGGTGGATGTGCAGGTGAACATCTGCTTAATGTGGAAAGTCATCTTGGGGCCTGGGATGGGGATGAGGGAGGTGGTAAGGGGGCAGGTGTAGCACTTCCTCCGGAAGGTGCCGGGTGTGGTGGGGCTGGAGGGGAGTGTGGAGCGGACAGGGAGTCGCGGAGAGAGTGGTCTCTCCGGAAAGCAGACAAGGGTGGGAATGGAAAAATGTCTGGTGGTGGGGTCGGATTGTAGATGGCGGAAGTGTCGGAGGATGTTACATTGTATCCGGAGGTTGGTAGGGTGGTATGTGAGGACTAGGGGGATTCTCTCGGGACAGTTATTGCGAGGGCGGGGTATGAGGGATGAGGTGCGAGAAATGCGGGAGATTCGGTCGAGGGCATTCTCGACCACTGTGGGGTGGTGGGGGGGCGGCGCAGTTGCGGTCCTTGAAGAATGAGGACATCTGGGATATGCGGGAGTGGAATGCCTCGTCCTGGGAGGAGATGCGGCGGAGGCGAAGGAATTGGGAATAGGGGATGGAATTTTTGCAGGAAGTTGGGTGGGAGGAGGTGTATTCCAGGTAGCTGTGGGAGTCCTGTACAGCCACAACATGATGTTGCAATTCCTACACTCACTGCAGTGACCAATAAAGGCTAGCATGCCAAATGGCATCCTCATCACCCTATCTACCTGTGACTTCACTTTCAAGAAACTGTACACCTGCACCCTTGGGTTTCTTTGTTCAGCAACATTCCCCAGGACCTTTCCATTAAGTGATTTGCCTTTCAAAAATGCAGCACCTTACATTTATCGAAACTAAACTCCATCTGCCACTCCTTGGCCCATTAGCCCATCTGATCATTATCCTGTTGTACTCTGAGGTAACCTCCTTTGCTGTCCACTCCACCTCCAATTTTGGTGTCATCTGAAAACTTACAAGCTGTACCTCATATGTTCACATCCAAGCCATTTATATAAATGACGCAAAACAGTGGACCCAGCACCAATCCTTGTGGCACACTGCTGGTCACAGGCATCCAGCCTGTAAAGCAACCCTCCACCACCTGTCTCTGTTTTCCACTTTCGAGCCAAACTGTATCTAAATGGCTGGTGCTGCCTGTATTCCACATGATCGAACTTTGCTAACCAGTCTATCGTGAGGAACCTTGTCAAATGCCTTAGTGAAGTCCATATAGTTCACATCCACCGCTCTGCCTCATCAATCCTCTTCCGTACTTCTTCAAAAAACTCAATGAGTCAAGTTAGTGAGACACAATTTCCCATACACAAAGCCACGTTGACTATCCCTAATCAGTCCTTGCCTTTCCAGGTGCATGTTATTTCTGTCTGTCAGGATCCCCTCCAACAACTTGCCCATCACTGATGTCAGGCTCACTGGTCTGTAGTTCCCTGGATTTTTCTTACCACCTTTCTTAAATCCTCAAACCTGTTTTGCTATTCATTTTGATTGTGGCTGATCTGTATCTTAAATACACCTGCTCATCTTTATTCCAGATCTCTCCAATTTTTTTTCTGACAAAAAATTATCAATCTCAATTTGTTCAAATCTGCTAAGTCTTTTCAACATTATGTTTCCTCTATTGTTTGAGGTCACGAATGCCATATTCTGGTAATTTGTGTATTAAAGGTGTTGAATTATCTTTGAGCATGGTATTGCTGACTTTGTGAAGTCCAGATATATGTCTGAATTTCCTGCTTTTCTCTTCCAAAAAAGTCAGCTAGTGTACTGTGTATGTCCTTTTGTGATGGAGTAGGGCTTTGAATGAGTTTATCATGGGGACATGAAAGCTAGGGAATGGAACAGAATTTTGCAAATATATTGGGAAAACTTTGTTATGAATTAGCATTTCTCTTCCAGGTACTGTTTCAGGTAAATCCTACTGTTTACAACCTGAGCAGCATGTTTAACCCTGAGCTGAGCACCCTGTCCCATATTATCTCTTTTGCAAAGACTACCTATTTCTACCACAATAACATTGAGGCAGGAGAGGAGATAAATAATGAATGTGCTGCTACACTCCACATCCATTTGTTTTGCCTCCCCCCTCCCGCAAAACCTGACTATCCCAGTGCATTCTTGGCTGACCTTCCACAGTCTACCTTCACAAACTTGACATCCTCCAAGACTCTGCTACCTGTGACCTTTCTCATGCTAAATCCTATTCTGCTATTAACCCCGTGTTCACTGGACTCCATTGGCTCCTGACATGCAAAGCATGTATTTTACAGTTTTCACCCTTGTTTTCAAATTCATCCATGACTCCCCCGTTCGCCATCTCTAATCTGCTACAACCCCACAATTCTCAGGGCAGCCTGCACTCAAATAACTGTGATCAGAGATAATGGGAACTGTAGATGCTGGAGAATCCAAGATAACAAAGTGTGAAGCTGGATGAACACAGCAGGCCAAGCAGCATCTTAGGAGCACAAAAGCTGACATTTTGGGCCTAGACCCTTCATCCTCTCTGATGAAGAGTCTAGGCCCGAAACGTCAGCTTTTGTGCTCCTGAGATGCTGCTTGGCCTGCTGTGTTCATCCAGCTTCACACTTTGTTAACTCAAATAACTGTGTCAGACTGACTAGCCCTGATTTTAACTGTTCTATTATTGGCATCCTTGGCTTCAACTATCAAGGCTCTAAGATCCAGAATTGTCTCCAAATCTCCCTATCTCTCTAAGTATTTTTCTGTCCTTTGAGGCGCTATTTAAAGCCTGCCTGTTTGATCAGTGCCAAATTTTGCATTGTGGTCCTTCTGTGAATTGATTTGGAATACTTTATTGAGTTAAAAGCACTATAAATTCAAATTTTTGCTCATTCTCTCACCTTTTACAGATCCCTTCACTCTCTTTACCTGATAATGACAGCCATATCTTTAGTCACTTTGATCTGTAATC